>NC_054585.1:305416-610833 GCF_017654505.1 Polyodon spathula
AGATAATTATAATAACTCAATATGGGAGCAATAAATCCCAGATCCACTCAGATTGCAAACACCATAAAACAGCTAGGGGAATGTAACAAAGAAATTGAAATGGCATTTGTGTCCTGTTTCATGTCTTTAGGCTCTGTCCAGAGTCCTGAAAGAAGGGTGAGGTCTATGCTGGCTATTTGATGCATATATGATCCTGCGGGGGGGAGCCCTGTGGGATACGCCTGTCAACAGAGAGAGGGTGGTGAGGGTGTGTCATCTCTTTCTCTCTCTGTGTGGTCAAGAGGTGGGTCTTGGGAGGGTCGCTCGACCAATAAAAGTGATGCTTTGCAGTTCAATCGCTCTTGCCCTTTCTAGGAGAAACCACAGAAGGGGAGTTCTGTTTGGAAATCTGGATTACAAATGATGACAGTCAGTGTCTGGAGAAAGAGGGAGGGGCAAGCAAGCCCAGCGGAAGAGTACAGCCGCTGCACAGAATCAGTGTCTTTGTTTCTAAGTACCTCTAGTGGCACGTTATTAGTTTAGCTGGGGAAAATCTGGGCAATCCTGTGAGTGTTAGTGAGGGACCATCAAAGTATCTCTGAAACCTAAGCCATGCTGGATAGTGGAGGCTGCGGGACTCTGCAAGGAGCAGCACCTTTTATTTGTAGTTTGGTTACTGTGTTTTATTTTCCTTTTTGCTTTTGCCTTCTGGTTTTGGTCTATTATTTTCAGGACCTGCGAGGGGAATCGGGGCTGTGAAAAAAAAAACACATACCATTGCTGCTACTCCATTTACCACTGTTGGTATTTGGGGCCACGGCACCTTCTACTGCAAAAAATAAAACAATGCACCCCAGAGGTGTTTCAAAGAAACATTCTGTCTCCTGTGTTGAGTGAATTCCCTCTTGACATTTTAATAGGTGTTGATGAAGTTAACCATAACCAATACACAGGGAGTGGTGGGGGTATGGAATGGGTTACCAGCCATGTTGCTGAAGCTGAATCACTGGGATCCTTTAAGACCCAGCTTTACAAAGGTTTGAGATCAGACAGCTACTAGGAACCAGATCATGGGCTGAATGGACTCTCATTCATACATTTTCTTACATTATGTTGTAATCGAGCTATAAATCTTGTTTAAGTAGATCAACATTAGTTAGCTATGTTCTGATAACCAAATAATATTATTTGATACTGCATTGTGTGAAATCATAACAAGATAATAGAAATGTGATTCGCAAGTAAAAATTTGGAACTTGGGGAAAAGATATTAAAAGTTACTGAAAGCATTTTCTAAGATTTACGACGTTTTGTCTGAATGAAGATGGAAGTGAAGTTATGATTTAATACTGCTTGCATTTAAGAGTCAATCATTGAAATAAATAGGAGAAATATGCTAATGAGAACTCTTCTGTGGTTCGATAATTACACTGTGCTCCCCATTTTCTGAGTTAATTTAAATGCTTGCATCATGGGAAAACAGTCTCTCTCTATTGCTCTATTGCTTAAAAGAAAAGAATGTCCAATCTCAAAATTAAAACATCTTAAGCTGTCTCTTTAAAGGAAAAGCTACACAAAAACATCAATGTGTAAACAATTGGATGGAATCTCTGTCAACACAACAATATCCTCAACATTCCAACTTCACGGAACAAACACAGCTGCTGGATACAACAAGAAAACAACTTCTTCCTTTTAAAATTTGTTCGAATTGCTGGAAAAACATCACTGCAAGATACAGGAAGAGGAAACAATTTGGTGTGTGGCTTTGTTGCATTGTGGAACATGTAGTTCTGAAGTAAAGGCCATCTTTTTTCTTCAAATCTCTTGAATAACTAGCGCAGAGAAGACTACAACTTTAGATCTCATTTCTAAACGGAAACGCTTTTAAAAACGTGGAGAAAGCTATACTAATCTTCATTGAGAGACTGTTCAACTTTCTTCACTTTTAAGGGCGATTATCTAAACAACTTATGAAATTCCATGGTGCATAAATCGATTGTATGATAAATTCTGTTTAAATTGACTATGAAGTAATGATATTATGTCAAATTATTTCATGATCAAATATATGAAAGAATTACTAAATGTTAATATATTTAGAATCCTAATTATAACTGAATATAGTCAGGACAGCTCCAATCCCCTTGTTGCTCATGTCAGTTTCCAGCAAGAAGGTTGAGTGGGGGTCTGAGGGTGCCAACATGGGGGATTGACACAGGGCTATCTTCAGGGGGTCTAATTCCTCCCGCTGTTCTGGGGTACACTCAAAGGGCTCACCTTTATTCAGGAGGCAGTGTAGGGGGGCAGCGATGGTGGCAAAGCCCTGCACCATCCTCCAAGTCTCCAAGGAAGCCTCTCAGCTGACGGGGGTTGATGGGGATGGGTCAGTCTCTGCTGCGATCTTGCAGGGCTCCATACTGATTCCGTCCTTTCCAACTCGATGACCCAGGAAGGTAACCTTGCTCAATAACTGCCACTTTTCAGGGTGTAGCTTCAGCCCTGCTTCTGACTCGTCGGAGCACTTTTCGCAGGGAGGCCATGGCCACCTGGAAGGTCTTCCCTTGGACCAGCAGGTTGTTCAAGTAGACCAGGCACTCTGTAGTGGGGCAAGCCGATCAGCACTTTTGCTATGAGCCGCTCGAACATTGCAGGGGCATTGCAAAGTCCGAATAGC
The DNA here is from genome assembly GCF_017654505.1 of Polyodon spathula. Classification (NCBI taxonomy): domain Eukaryota; kingdom Metazoa; phylum Chordata; class Actinopteri; order Acipenseriformes; family Polyodontidae; genus Polyodon; species Polyodon spathula. The sequence goes on from NC_054585.1 coordinate 308,073, forward strand.
ATCATGGTGAACTGCCAGAGGCCTCAGCCAGAGGAGGTGGTCATTGGTCGGGAAGCTGGGGACAGGGCCACCTGCCAGTAATCACTCCTTAAGTCAAGGGAGGAGAACCACTTCGGCTCTAACAGCTCCAGGGACTCGTCGATGTGGGGGAGGGGGTAGCAGTCCTTCTCTGTCACATCATTCAGGCACCTGTAGTCGACACAGAAGCAGGTGAGGTCTCAGTGATTCCAGCCTTCCGCATTTCCTTCAGCACCTCCTCTATAGCTTCCTGGTGGGCCAGCAGTTGGCGGCATGGCTGCAGCTTGATGGCCGGCCATCCCTGTGTCGATGTAATGCTGGACCAGGTGTGTCTTCAGGTTTCACAGCGAAGCTATGGTGGTAGGTCAGTAACAGCTCCCACAGCTGGGCTTGTTGCTCCGAGCAAAGCCCCTCACAATTCTGGCACCAGACTGTGGTCACCGTGGAAATAGTGGGGTCCTACTTAGGACCTGGGGTTGGGGCAGGCGAGGTGGGGGCTAGCACGGTCATCTTTGGTATTGATGTGGGCTTGAAAGAGGAGGGTCCCCGTCCATGGCGGCTGGGACCCAGCTGAGGTCCCCTGGGCTGGCATGGAGGGCTACGGAGTTTAAAGTCCTCTCTCCGGCACTGAGCCTGTCGGAAGGCTGCGTTACCCCTGGGAGTGGGGGTTGTCGACAGGGTCAGTGAGTGCTGGCCTGATGGTTGGTGGTGCCTAACAGGCATGTTGAGGTGGGGCCCAGGGGAGGGCTGTGGTCTCCTGGCCCGGTGCAGAGAGGCTGGCCTCTCTGGATAGATCAAGTTCAGGGCTGGGCTCCCATGTAAGTGCATGTCACAAAGACGGCTGAGTGGTGACGTCAGAACCAGGAAATGAATAGAGATAGGACAGATGAGGTGAAATGATGAAGACGCTTGCTTGCGCCGGTTTATTGAAAATAAAAGGTTTAAACAAACAGAAGACAGGACACAGCACTTTACACCAAAATAAATAGACAAACAAAAACGGACTAACACTTAAACGGTGTGCAGATAGACACACTAACAAACACGGTGAGTTTAAATAAACAAGTATCGTGCGGGTCCCACCAGCACGTAATAGTAATTGAAATTAAACTCCTACTTGGTTTCTCCTCCTCTCTCTCCCGTTCCCTACTCACCGAACACCCAACAACCCCAAGTGAGTAAAACGTGCATCTGTATATACTGCTGTGCAGGGATTCAATTACCAATGAATTATTCACTTGAATCCCAGCACATGAATTAATTATGTGCAACCTCGTGCTCACATATTAAATACTTTAAATGCACATGAAGTGATGTATAATCCCGTGCCTAAAATTATACATTTTTAAACACACATGAAACACAGACCCATTTATATCCCGTGTACCACTGCCTATACACCAACATTTAACACACCACACGCAACATATAACAGAAAATACAAACAGGTTGTCACAGTGCAATGTCCCAGTTCGGAGGTGAGTTGCCCACCCGTGTAGAGCAGGAAATCATGACCAAGTATGCAGGGGTCTTGGACAGCTGCTACGCAGGCAGTGTGGTGTACTCTCTGTCCAGCCACTTGTATGGCCAGATTGCATCTACCTTTTATCGGCTTCAGCTCCTCTGTAACTGTATAGAGTTAACCCGTTGTGGGTTTCAGCCAGACCCCCTCTGGGAGCACAATGGTGTGGACCAGGGTCACTGTGGAGCCAATGTCAACCAGGCAGTGCAGAGGGCCCCCTCAATCTGGAGTGAAACATGACAAAAGTCCCCTGCGGTGGTTCTCCTGACTACCACGGCCAGTCTGTATAGACTGCTGTCAGTGGTTTCAGGAGAGAGGGGGGCCACCCTCTCCCAGCCTGGAGGTTGGGCCCCAGCTGTGTGTGCCACAGGTGAATGGTTGTAAATATGGGGGCCTGTCACAAAGAAGGCTGGAGTGTGGGACGTCAAACCAGAAAGAGGAACAAAGAAATTAACAAAGAGGTGGAGTTTTGGGGAAACTGAACGCTTGCTTGCGCTCAGCATTTAATGAATTAACAGAACAGTAAATAAAAAGGTTGTAAAAAACAAAAACACAGGATATGGCACTGACAAACAGACAAACAAAACAACACTAAACAACACAGTGAGCTGATATTTTACTTTACGTTATTATTTTATTATTATTACCTCCGTCTCCAATCCCGTTCTCCACTCACCGAACACCCAACCCCGAGTGAGTGAAAACATGCTGCTTTTATGCAGCTGTACCGAGACTCGATTGCTAATCAATCATTCAATTGGAGTCGCGGTACAACTGCATGTGAATTAATAAAGTATAATTCCCCGTGCTCACATATTATTACTTTTTACTTGCATGTGAAGTTCTGTGCAATCCTTGTGCCTAAATACAAATATACATTTTAAATCACCTGTGTTACACAGACCCGTTTATATCCCATGTACCAATGACTATACACCAACATTAACATACAACATATAACACAAAATACACACAGGGGCGGGCACTTTGCCACAGGGCCCCCTTGGCGTTTCCCGGTGACAAGCGGGAGGGTAGGGCTGCGGTGGAGGGGCTTTGCTGCTGTAGGTGCCCGGGTTTGCCATGGTTCCAGCACAGGCGCGTGTGGAGGGCCTGTGTGGATGTGGTCCGGATCAAGACCTGGGCTTGGCGTACAGTGGGCTGGGAGTGGTCAGTCTGTTCTCTCCCCTCTCGCTGGTTCCCCCCAAAGGCCCGGTCACGCTCACCCTCCTCAACCACAACCTTGACCCGCTCTGTGTTGGCCAAAGCAAACTCTAAGGAGAGGGCTGGCACAGGGCCACTGACAAAGGCCTCCATGGGTAAGTCCCTTGTGTGGCTGGCGGGTAGTCTGGTAGTCTGGGTACCTCCTCCAGGCCAAGTAAAGGACATCGGCAGCAAGCATGCCCAGCTTCTCTCCGGGGCCTCTGGTTCGTGTGGCCCAGCGTTGGCACTGGCCGACAACAGACTCTACCCTCCAAAAGCGGCGGTCCAGGGCTGTGGTGAGAACATTATAACTGTCCAGCTCGTCTGGGCCAAGATCTAGCAGCACCTGCAGCTTTCCCCTCTAGGGCTGCCACTAGCTGGCCAGCTTTCTCAGTCATCGGTGAGCACTGCTATCTTTAACTTGGCCTGGTATGCCTTCCATGGTGATGTCCCATCATAGCGGCCTGCTTTTACCATACTTCGGCCTGCCCCCTGCATCCTGTCACTCACACTTGCTCCGTCCCCCCAGTCTGTGCAGGGCCCATCTCAGGGCCTAGCTACCCTGATCTCAACAAAACAGTCACTTAATTGTGTCAACATGCTTTCATAGAGTTCACAGTGAGCTACACCATTAAACTGGAGGTATGGTAAGGCTGGTGACAATGCCTAAGGCTTTTTCCTTATCTGTCCATCCTTCTACTTTTGTCATTAATTCAAACTGAATTCGGCCTCACCATCATAGGTGGAGTTGTTGATACAGGCCCCTTTGTTTTGATCCTGCAACTGTTGTCGCTCTTGTGCCCCGTGGAGATGTCACTTTCTCCTTGACATGGTTGGTGCCCTCTGCTCTGCCCCACTCTGTCCCACCGTGACGTTGCCTCCTGCTTAACGCGTCTTGACGTTTCCTCTGCAGCGCTACCTTCACTGTTGCTATCGACGCTGATGACGCACTGATCCTCTGCGTGCATGGCAGATCTCCAGATCCTAGTCATCTTAGCTCTTCGTTCGCCATAATCCTGCTTCTGTATACCAATATAACTTGTTTTGGCCAATTATATGAGGCAGGAAGACAGTGGTGAATTCCTGAATCCAAGATTTATTGCGTTACCAACAGAGAATTCCTGTTTGGGGCCAGAAATCACGTCACCAAAAATAATAAACTCTTATGATCTCACTCTCTCGCTTTCGCTACAGACTCTCACTGGATCTATCTTCCCCTACAGGCTCATGAACCCTCTTATATACCCTCTCCTCATTTGCTGTCCAGCTCAACCAATCAAGCCCATACTCTGCAGCTCCCCTTTTTCCCGCTGCTAACTGGGAGAGATGAAGCATGGGCTTAGCCAGTGCATCCCCGGACAGCAGCAGCATGCATTTACACACTTATTCACTCCCCTTTCCCATACTAACTAACGACGTGACCCGTTCCCCTTACAATACATGTAACCTAAAAGATAGACAAGACAAACAAACTGGACACTCAACAAAAAATAAACAAAACTAAACAGAAAAACATATGTCTTAATAATTTCCAAAACTTCCATTTGAGATAATTATTTGTAAATGTAATATAAACTGTACTGTGGTCTAATGAACTTGAGTCTCATCTGAAAAACAAAACAAAACAAAAAAAAACATGTGTTATCAGGAGAACTTTTTAAACCTGGCAAAAAACAGCTGCTCTACAGCAGCGCTTCTCAAACTCTGCGGTACTGTGACACCCTTCAACCAACACAAATTACTGGACCCCACTGCCCTGTGTTACTGCTAGTTAGTACTGATAAGTAAAACATGCATTACAAGGCAATATCAATAAAACTAATACAGTGGTTGCAGTGGTTATTTTTTACAGCCAACAGTATACAAAAGAATACATTTAAAAACAAATTAAATTACTTATCTAAAGGGAGGGGTGAGACATGGATGAACACAAATGCTTTAATTTGGGACATGATAAGAAGTTTACAAAAACAATCACTGCAGGGGTAAGTATAGTTTATTTTATAAAACAAAATGATTTACCTCTACTAACTTATCAAACTGTGTAACTGCCATCTGCGTTAAGACTTGATATATCAAGGCTGTGGGATCAGTAATATCTCAGCCTACTACAGCATATTATCTCGTGTGTGTTCAGAAGTCAAAGCTCAAAGATAAGGTTTTATTTGGCACTGGGTCTGCACACCACAGGTGCACGTTGCTCAGCTTTAAAACTTGTCTTTGTCCTTTGTTGGTAATTTTGTTATCGTCTGATAGAAAAAAAAAAATGTGGAATAATGACATAACATGCTCCCGTAAAAAAACTGATTTTTTAGTTTTTATCTGCAAAAAAACAAACAAAAAAACAAGAGCTTCCAGAGGCCTAAGTCGCCCGCCCCCCTGCTGAAATCTGAAATGTCTCCCTTCAGATTCTCGGTTGGTTGAGAGGGCGGATGAACCACAACGTCGCTTTTACAGCTGTCTGCACCTGACGTACCGCATTCACCTTCGACAGAAGTACGAACCAGCCTCACCAAACTCGTGTACTGCATCTGCCCAGAGGCCTTCAATCCTCCTCCAGTCCGCCTGGTGGCAGTGTGCAAGTTTGTAGCTCTTAGAAAACGTCGTCTTTACAGTATTGTTAGCTACAAACAAAGTCGCAGCCTGAGGAACAAGGTACCAACAAGAGAGGCGCAGCTGTAGGTTCATTTTAAAAATATGTAATGCATAACGATGCGTGAGAAATGCAGGTTACCTAACCTAGCTTAGCCCTTTAAACGTATGTACTCTAATCGAGTTTAAAATTAAAGCATGACAAAAATAAAGCAAGAAGTGTATGTCAATTACCATATACGGGAAATCGTATTGTTTTTAAATCAACGCTGTTTGTCATTGATGTGCAGTTTTAATACAGACCTGACATCAGATATTACTGAACTGTTTTCAATATATGCCTTCTGTGAAATGGGTGTTCGTTTGGCTAATAGAAAGTGCCATTCAACAAACTGCTGGGTTTAAGTTTTGTGTGGTTAATTGTAAAATAAATTAAACGTTTAAAAAAGTAAGAATTTTAAATACCTAACATACATTGCGTGTTCAGTTTTATTGTGGATAACATACTGAAAACGTGTCACTTTAATATTTTTCAAAGGAAAACTTGGCACAGAGACAAAGATGTTTAACCATCACCAGCAGCACCTGCGGCAGCTCCAGCATCTATTCCAACAGCAACAACAGCCACCGCCGCATCACCACCAACACCACCACCAAGGAGGCCGGTAAGACGAAGAGCTCGAAATCCAGCCTCAGGATTCAAGGCCTTTAACAGGAATTAAAAAAAAAAACAGTGGATGGTCGAGATATACTTACTGCTGTACACAAATAATAAAATATTATGAGGTCTACACTGGATATGAATGTGTGCTTGTTTGTTGTTGTTTGAAGAGTGATGATGTACACGACCTGTTGGTTTTACCAGTGGCAGATCTAGTAATTGTTAAAAAAAAAAAAAAAAAAAAAAAAAAAGCAAACGTGTCAGTGTTTGTTGCTGTGCAGATTTTTTTCAATTTGTGTTTTAATTAATTACTCAGTAAGACTGACGTATTTTTCATTTATATACGCTTTTGATCACTAATTAACCTGGTTCTCTCTAGTCACATATGCAGTGGGCCAAGTCGATGACAATACTGTCAACATCGTGATAGTGAAACCCAGGTGACTGGAGACATGCCTGTATTCTCTCTCTTACACCCCCAACATTCATACATGCACACAGACCCATATTGTATTTTTTAACTATTAGACGAAATATTTATACAATATTTCACAAAAAATGCCACTACAACCACGATTAATATTAATAGTGTTTTAATTTAATTATACCTAATCACGTTTTTTATTTACATTGTAGGGAACATATTGTGTCGAACAACAAAATATGTATTATGTTTTCCCTTGATTGTAAATAAAAATGTTATTTGGTATAATTTAATGAAAACTCTTAATTATAAATAAATCATGGTTATTCCACCTGTTTAAGTACTGTATTGTGTAAATATTTTGTCTAATAGTTGTCATAGTATACATCATATACAAACCAATGGAATACCTTGTGTGTGTGTGTGTATTAGAACATAAGAACATAAGAACATAAGAAAGTTTACAAACGAGAGGAGGCCATTCGGCCCATCTTGCTCGTTTGGTTGTTAGTAGCTTATTGATCCCAAAATCTCATCAAGCAGCTTCTTGAAGGATCCCAGGGTGTCAGCTTCAACAACATTACTGGGGAGTTGATTCCAGACCCTCACAATTCTCTGTGTAAAAAAGTGTCTCCTATTTTCTGTTCTGAATGCCCCTTTTTCTAAACTCCATTTGTGACCCCTGGTCCTTGTTTCTTTTTTCAGGCTGAGAAAGTCCCTTGGGTCGACACTGTCAATACCTTTTAGAATTTTGAATGCTTGAATTAGGTCGCCACGTAGTCTTCTTTGTTCAAGACTGAACAGATTCAATTCTTTTAGCCTGTCTGCATATGACATGCCTTTTAAGCCCGGAATAATTCTGGTCGCTCTTCTTTGCACTCTTTCTAGAGCAGCAATATCTTTTTTATAGCGAGGTGACCAGAACTGCACACAATATTCAAGATGAGGTCTTACAAGTGCATTGTACAGTTTTAACATTACTTCCCTTGATTTAAATTCAACACTTTTCACAATGTATCCGAGTATCTTGTTAGCCTTTTTTATAGCTTCCCCACATTGCCTAGATGAAGACATTTCTGAGTCAACAAAAACTCCTAGGTCTTTTTCATAGATTCCTTCTCCAATTTCAATATCTCCCATATGATATTTATAATGTACATTTTTATTTCCTGCGTGCAGTACCTTACACTTTTCTCTATTAAATGTCATTTGCCATGTATCTGCCCAGTTCTGAATCTTGTCTAGATCATTTTGAATGACCTTTGCTGCTGCAACAGTGTTTGCCACTCCTCCTACTTTTGTGTCGTCTGCAAATTTAACAAGTTTGCTTACTATACCAGAATCTAAATCATTAATGTAGATTAGGAATAGCAGAGGACCTAATACTGATCCCTGTGGTACACCGCTGGTTACCACACTCCATTCTGAGGTTTTTCCTCTAATCAGTACTTTCTGTTTTCTACATGTTAACCACTCCCTAATCCATGTACATGTGTTTCCTTGAATCCCAACTGCGTTCAGTTTGAGAATTAATCTTTTGTGCGGGACTTTGTCAAAAGCTTTCTGGAAATCTAAATAAACCATGTCATATGCTTTGCAATTATCCATTATCGATGTTGCATCCTCAAAAAAATCAAGCAAGTTAGTTAGGCACGATCTCCCTTTCCTAAAACCATGTTGACTGTCTCCCAGTACCCTGTTACCATATAGGTAATTTTCCATTTTGGATCTTATTATAGTTTCCATAAGTTTGCATATAATAGAAGTCAGGCTTACTGGTCTGTAGTTACCTGGTTCAGTTTTGTTTCCCTTTTTGTGGATCGGTATTACGTTTGCAATTTTCCAGTCTGTCGGTACCACCCCTGTGTCAAGAGACTGCTGCATGATCTTGGTTAGCGGTTTGTAAATTACTTCTTTCATTTCTTTGAGTACTACTGGGAGGATCTCATCCGGCCCAGGGGATTTGTTTATTTTAAGAGCTCCTAGTCCCTTTAACACTTCTGCCTCAGTTATGCTAAAGTTATTTAAAACTGGATAGGAACTGGATGACATGTGGGGCATGTTGTCAGTATCTTCCTTTGTAAAAACTTGTGAAAAGTAATCATTTAACATATTTGCTATTTTTTTTTCTTCCTCTACGATTTTGCCATTTGTATCTCTTAAACATTTAATCTCCTCTTTGAATGTTCTCTTGCTGTTGTAATATTGGAAAAACATTTTGGAATTGGTTTTAGCTCCCTTAGCAATGTTCATTTCTATTTCTCTCTTGGCCTTTCTAACTTCCTTTTTGACTTGTGTTTGCAGTTCTGTGTACTCTTTCTGTGTACTTTCTTTTTGGTCCTTTTTTAATGCTCTGTAAAGTGCCTTTTTTCGCTGAATATTTTTTTTAATTGATCTATTAAACCATTTTGGCAATTTAGTTTTACATTTAGATTTGTCTACTTTAGGGATGTAATTGTTTTGCGCCTCTAGTACTACATTTTTGAAGAACAACCATCCTTCTTCTGTGGGTGTTTTCTCTATTTTACTGCAATCCACTTCTGTTAGTCTCTGTTTCATACCTTCATAGTTTGCTTTTCTAAAATTGTAAACCTTAGCTTTAGTCATTACTTTTGGGGTTTTAAAAAACACTTCAAATGAGACCATCTTGTGGTCTCATAACCTCGCTATTGGGCAGTGTGTCCCCGGGTTAAAGGCTGCCAGACATCATGTGATTTTTCATTGGGCGACAAGATACTTTCGCAGCAACATGACCATACACTCAGAAACAACAAGTATAGGCAATGCGATAGGTTTGAAAATTGCCAGATCTATATAACTGTTCAAAATTGCTATTGACAAAACTATGCGCAAGACTGGTACATATTCATCAACATGATGTGGCAATTATGAGTGTCTTCTCTGAAGGTATTTCAACATATATGGCAATAAATCATACACACCAGGCTTATCCAGTTCCTTCGAAATGGACTCCCATGTACTGCCTTTGAAATCTGTGTCTTTATAATTGTGGTGACGTTTGTCATAAAGCTCTGGGTAGTTTTTCAACGTTAAGTATTATTGTTTCCGCCGTCATTTTGGATACTGCTTCACCCTGCTGGACCATGTGCATTAAAGCTGTTCTCTGATTGGTTAATTCTCTAGTTGTCACAGGACAAATCGCAAAAACTAGGATTCATTCCTATTTATCTTGCATCGCTCCAATCGCCGTGGTGTTGCCTGTGGTGAAAGATCCTTACCAAAAGTATAGATTCTATTAATATTGTCGCATCAAGCCACAGTTTTACTTGTCGCATCACGTCTGGTGGGTAGCAGCCTTTAAGGACCCCACACTCCGAACGCAAAGCAATTTGTCCTGCGATTTAAAATGGTACTTTTGCTGTGACACTACCTTTCACACCAGTGGCGACAGACAAGCAATGTGATAGGCGACTCTATCTGATTGTCTTTGCTGAAAAACACATGACAGTCCTGTTACACAGCTAATACAAATGTTGACTACATAATAGCTTTTTACAATACTTATTTCAGTAAAGCTGAACAAATCATACACACCAGCTATATCCAGTTCCTGCAAGAATGACCTTTTCTTTGCCATTGTTTACAGAAGGCTCTCAAGAGAAGCCTGCATGGGAGATTTATGTCTTTTGACCCCAGACATTTAGTAGTTACAGTTTAGCACAGTACAAGGATAGTGGGACATGTGCAGAGGGCAGTAAAGTTGTTTAGTTTGGATTTTCTCCCAGCTCTGGCGTCGATGGTTCTCTAATTCTTTCTTTCTGGTTTGTCTCTATCTCAGGCCGATGCAGCCGCCGCGTCAGCCTCCAGCCCCCCGCATGGTGAACCTCTGCTCTGCCAGTCAGGCAGCCTTTCTCAGCGCTAACCCCATGCTTCAGGGTGCCCTGCTGATGCAGCAGATGCAAGGTACTGTCCATCTGCCTTGTTAGTTTGTATAAGGATCCTAGTCTGCTCAACCACATCTATACAGTAACAGTTTTATTTTTATAAAATATCTGTTTGTCGCTGTACACATTTTAAATGCCTGTGTTATGTAGCTCTGATGGCTGATTTTTAGATGTTCAGTTGGCATGCAAGAGCGCACAAACTGCTCAAATGATTCTTCGGAGAACAGGCTTTGCTGCAGATTTCCATCTTCATCTTCCCTTCTGGACTTAAAGGGTACCTGAACCCAAAAATAAAAAAGCTCTCTTTGTGCTCAGTGTGTCCAATAAATGCTTCTTTCTGCACTGATTTGGTTATCAAGGCATGTGTTTAGCGATTTTTTTTCAATTTCTTTGTCCACTTTCTGGGTCAAGTAACACTTGGCAGCTGACATATTGGAGCCTTTCAGGCAGCGATGTCATTTCAAGTCATTGATTTCCCTGATAGATCAAAAGTTGCGTGCATGGGTTTATGGGATACAGCGGTGAAAACCCATAGCATGTGACATGACTGAGTGCAAAGCTTTGGGGTGCTTGAACAATAAGTGTAAAACAAGACAAAGTTATTGTGTGTGCCAAAGTCTATTAATTCAGAACGGGTGATCATAGCAAAAAGAAAACACTACGTAATTTGAGAGTGAGGCATACACTGACACCTTTCCATTCGGTCGAAATTCTTTCATGTGTGAGGACCACTTTGAACTTGAATGCTACGAAAGGAATATGTAGGCAGAGCTTCTGGGGTATGAATTCAAGACGAGGCTAAAACCTGATGCAATGCCAACAATATTTGCCCACAAGAAGAAGAAAATGTCACACAGCAAAGGGTTGGAATGAAAACCAGCAGACAAAAGTTTTTTTCTTTGCTATGATTTTGCCATTTGTATCTCTTAGACAATACTTTTTCTCTTTTGAATGTTTTCTTGCTGTTATAATATTGGAAAAACATTTTGGAATTGGTTTTAGCCCCCTTAGCAATGTTAATTTCTATCTCTCTCTTGGCCTTTCCAACTTCCTTTTTGACTTGTGTTGCAGTTCCAAGAACTCTTTCTGTTTACTTTTGTTTTTGGTTCCAAGTTGTACACACACACACACACAAGTATTAGGGCTTTTCGCCTCTCCTTTACGAATTAATTTCACAACTAACAGTTTCTCCTGTTTTAATTCAGAAACCAAACACATTAAATAGTGCTCGGGGTCATTTTATAAGGGGAGTTACAGTTAAAAACAAAAACACAGATGGTGTTGAGTAAACTCCCAAGAAGAATATTATGTTAATTTAAGGTAGGGCTAAGGAAAGGTCATGTGTGCGTGATGAATTATTACCATTTTGGTAATTTGCATACGTTTTGCGTCATGTTTTGTATTATTTACGGCAGTTCTGACAGCGTGCATGAAGACAATGGCAGCACTCAGAGTGAAAGGAAATTTTCCATCTAGGTGTTTTTTTTATATCAGATTCTGTTTAGAAAAACGTCCTCGATCACACATGTACCAGCAGTGAACCCACCACTCTACAGCAGGCAGTTCTCAGAAATCCTGCTACGATGTCAACATGAAATGTGCTGCCTGTAAGTGTAAAAGGTGGTTAAAAATGGACAGAATGGGCTGACACTGCTTAACACAGAGTAACTGTGCAGCACACAGATGTAGAGAACATTTCTAAATTCCTAAAAACTAATTTCTAGTAGGAAATCTGCATGCTGACTGACCCTTACTCACAAGTGCTTTTTACTGCATATAATTTATTATACCGATATTTGTCATTTTTTGTTTTGTTTTGTTTCAAAGAATAGATGTAAAGAAATGTTTTAAAGCTGTAAAATTGAAAGGACACCATATTTTTTTCTGTATGCCATGGAAGGCTAAAGAAAGCCTTTATTTTATGCAAAGTATGTCTTTGCTAAAGTTCACATAAACAAAATTCAGTGTACAGTCAGAGAAAATTGGTTAAGACAAATATGTAAGTAGATATTGGTCTTGTTAAAATGCATTACCCTGAAATTTGACCTTTGACCTTTTTGGCTCTCAGAATGCATATAAAATAACCCAATCTTAAGGCTGAGGCGATCCATCGTATCATTTGACAAATATCTATAATTAAGCCTGTGGTTCGTTTTTGTGTAAAGGCTTTAGCAAAGGGAAGCTTTTTATTTTTTTTAATTACATTTGTAATCTGCAGTTCTTTTTTGCATTAAGAACATAAGAACATAAGAAAGTTTACAAACGAGAGGAGGCCATTCGGCCCATCTTGCTCGTTTGGTTGTTAGTAGCTTATTGATCCCAAAATCTCATCAAGCAGCTTCTTGAAGGATCCCAGGGTGTCAGCTTCAACAACATTACTGGGGAGTTGATTCCAGACCCTCACAATTCTCTGTGTAAAAAAGTGCCTATTTTCTGTTCTGAATGCCCCTTTGTCTAAACTCCATTTGTGACCCCTGGTCCTTGTTTCTTTTTTCAGGCTGAAAAAGTCCCTTGGGTCGACACTGTCAATACCTTTTAGAATTTTGAATGCTTGAATTAGGTTGCCACGTAGTCTTCTTTGTTCAAGACTGAACAGATTCAGTTCTTTTAGCCTGTCTGCATATGACATGCCTTTTAAGCCCGGAATAATTCTGGTCGCTCTTATTTGCACTCTTTCTAGAGCAGCAATATCTTTTTTATAGCGAGGTGACCAGAACTGAACACAATATTCAAGATGAGGTCTTACTAGTGCATTGTACAGTTTTAACATTACTTCCCTTGATTTAAATTCAACACTTTTCACAATGTATCCGAGCATCTTGTTAGCCTTTTTTTATAGCTTCCCCACATTGTCTAGATGAAGACATTTCTGAGTCAACAAAAACTCCTAGGTCTTTTTCATAGATTCCTTCTCCAATTTCAGTATCTCCCATATGATATTTATAATGTACATTTTTATTTCCTGCGTGCAGTACCTTACACTTTTCTCTATTAAATGTCATTTGCCATGTGTCTGCCCAGTTCTGAATCTTGTCTAGATCATTTTGAATGACCTTTGCTGCTGCAACAGTGTTTGCCACTCCTCCTACTTTTGTGTCGTCTGCAAATTTAACAAGTTTGCTTACTATACCAGAATCTAAATCATTAATGTAGATTAGGAATAGCAGAGGACCTAATACTGATCCCTGTGGTACACCGCTTGTTACCACACTCCATTCTGAGGTTTTTCCTCTAATCAGTACTTTCTGTTTTCTACATGTTAACCACTCCCTAATCCATGTACATGTGTTTCCTTGAATCCCAACTGCGTTCAGTTTGAGAATTAATCTTTTGTGCGGGACTTTGTCAAAAGCTTTCTGGAAATCTAAATAAACCATGTCATATGCTTTGCAATTATCCATTATCGATGTTGCATCCTCAAAAAAATCAAGCAAGTTAGTTAGACACGATCTCCCTTTCCTAAAACCATGTTGACTGTCTCCCAGGACCCTGTTACCATATAGGTAATTTTCTATTTTGGATCTTATTATAGTTTCCATAAGTTTGCATATAATAGAAGTCAGGCTTACTGGTCTGTAGTTACCTGGTTCAGTTTTGTTTCCCTTTTTGTGGATCGGTATTACGTTTGCAATTTTCCAGTCTGTCGGTACCACCCCTGTGTCAAGAGACTGCTGCATGATATTGGTTAGCGGTTTGTAAATGACGTCTTTCATTTCTTTGAGTACTACTGGGAGGATCTCATCCGGCCCAGGGGATTTGTTTATTTTAAGAGCTCCTAGTCCCTTTAACACTTCTGCCTCAGTTATGCTAAAGTTATTTAAAACTGGATAGGAACTGGATGACATGTGGGGCATGTTGTCAGTATCTTCCTTTGTAAAAACTTGTGAAAAGTAATCATTTAATATATTTGCTATTTTTTTTCTTCCTCTACGATTTTGCCATTTGTATCTCTTAAACATTTAATCTCCTCTTTGAATGTTCGCTTGCTGTTGTAATATTGGAAGAACATTTTGGAATTGGTTTTAGCTCCCTTAGCAATGTTCATTTCTATTTCTCTCTTTGCCTTTCTAACTTCCTTTTTGACTTGCGTTTGCAGTTCTGTGTACTCTTTCTGTGTACTTTCTTTTTGGTCCTTTTTTAATGCTCTGTAAAGTGCCTTTTTTCGCTGAATATTTTTTTTAATTGATCTATTAAACCATTTTGGCAATTTAGTTTTACATTTAGATTTGTCTACAAATATATGTCTAATGTCTAATATATGTCAAATATATGTCTACAGATATAATTGTTTTGCGCCTCTAGTACTACATTTTTGAAGAACAACCATCCTTCTTTTGTGGGTGTTTTCTCTATTTTACTCCAATCTACTTCTGTTAGTCTCTGTTTCATACCTTCATAGATTGCTTTTCTAAAATTGTAAACCTTAGCTTTAGTCATTACTTTTGGGGATTTAAAAAACACTTCAAATGAGACCATGTTGTGTTTGCCAGTGGTTCTCTGACCTCTGTTTTAGTTATTCTATCTTCGTTATTTGAAAAGACTAAATCAAGGCATGCCTCCCCTCTAGTCGGTGCCTTGACAAATTGTGTTAGGAAGCAGTCATTTGTCATTTCCACCATTTCTATTTCATCCTTCGCGCTACCCACTGGGTTTTCCCATTTTATGTGGGGGAAGTTGAAATCCCCCATTAGTATGGCTTCTCCTTTGCTACACGCATTTCTAATGTCATTGTATAACAGATTATTTTGCTCACCGTCTGAATCTGGCGGTCTATAGCATGCTCCTATTATTATGCCCTTTGAATTTTTGTCTGTTATTCTGCCCCATATTGATTCGGCTTTATTTTCTTTGTCCAGGTTTAACACCTGGGCTTCAAGACTGTTTCTTATGTATAGCGCTACCCCTCCTCCTCTTCTGTCCTGCCTGTCTTTCCTATACAGTGAATACCCACAAATATTATATTCGTCCCCATCACTCTCAGACAACCAAGTTTCTGTAACACCTATCACATCATAGTTACCTGTTAGTGCAGTAGCGTCAAGTTCTAGAATTTTGTTTCTGATACTTCTAGCATTTAGATAAATACATTTAATGGTTGTCTTAAGCACAGAGCTTCTCTGCTCCCCTCAGGTCTGACTCTGAATCTGTATGCGATTGAGCTCACCTTCTTCCCCTGCCTCGCCCCTTTTTGCTTGTTTACTGATGGGATTGGATCTGTGCAGGCAGGAGAAAGTAACAGAGCAAGTTAAGAGGATTCTGCTACAATTACATATACTGTGTCGACCGAACTACAATGCCTTCCAATGTTTGGCAATTATTTTCTAAAGTAAGACGGCAAGAAAGAAAGTAAAGACATTAATGTTTGGGATACTCTGGTAACGCAACTAACTTGCTTGACCATTTAGAGATGCAGAGGTCGCGCTAGCCTTTAAAGATGCGCATTTGTTAAAAGCATGCCATCTCAAAATCTGCGTTTACAACCATAACATCTGCTTTTACTTATTGTATCAACATTTTTATATTATGTTTCCAATGTAACTATTTCAGATTAATGAAGTGAACATGCAATCTTAATTGTTAATAGTTTAATTAAACATCCTTAAATAATAAACAGTGAGAAAATCTAGCTGGGTTTTTTTCTTTTTTTTTTTTTAATTTAGTAGTTAGCAATTGTATTTTTCATTTTTTCCCAATTTGGAATAGACGGTTATTTTTAGGTTCAGCTCATCGCTACAACCCCTGCACTGACTCAGGAGCGACAAAGACGAAAACGCGCTGTCCTCCGAAGCATGTTCTGTCAGCTGACCGCTTCTTTTTCACACTGCAGGCCCACCATGCAGTTACCTCAGAGCTACAGCGTCGGAGGAAAACACAGCTTACAGGCAAGCCTTCAGACACGCGGCCAGACCACAGGGGTCGCTGTTGCACGGTGAACTGAGGACACACTGGCCAACCTAAGCCCTCCGTGTCCCCAGGTGGGGAGGGGCCAATTGTGCACCACCACCTGGGAATTCCCGTCCACGGTCGGCAGTGGACTAGTCTGGCCTGGAAACGTCCAGGCTGTAGGGCGCATGCTGCACTCCATGCAGAGTGCCTTTACCGGATGCACCACTCGGGAGCTCCCTCCGTTATTTATTTTTAAACCCTTTCCTTAGCCCTACCTTAACTCTATGTTAGTGGTACGCAAAAGTACAGAGGTCATCTGTTAGGGTGATGAGATCATTTTTTGTTTTTTTTTGCTGGTGGGAAATAAGTTGCGCGTTCAATGTGCGGACTACAGGAAGAGAAAGGCAGTGCCACGTTAAAGAACTCAAACTTTCAAACAGCCAGGAGCGCAAAGAAACCCGGACCAGTAAGGTATCTTATTACTAATTAGATTAAATAATGTTACTCTGTACTTGACGTTCACGCGTCTAAATTTGATAATCAGAGTCAATTTGGAGGCTATAGGGTTACCACTGTTCATTGCCGTTTGGGTATGAGCTACTCTCTGAGAGCTCCACTGTTCATTGCCGTTTGGGTATGAGCTACTCTCTGAGAGCTCCACTGTTCATTGCCGTTTGGGTATGAGCTACTCTCTGAGAGCTCCACTGTTCATTGCCGTTTGGGTATGAGCTACTCTCTGAGAGCTCCACTGTTCATTGCCGTTTGGGTATGAGCTACTCTCTGAGAGCTCCACTGTTCATTGCCGTTTGGGTATGAGCTACTCTCTGAGAGCTCCACTGTTCATTGCCGTTTGGGTATGAGCTACTCTCTGAGAGCTCCACTGTTCATTGCCGTTTGGGTATGAGCTACTTTCTGAGAGCTCCACTGTTCATTGCCGTTTGGGTATGAGCTACTCTCTGAGAGCTCCACTGTTCATTGCCGTTTGGGTATGAGCTACTCTCTGAGAGCTCCACTGTTCATTGCCGTTTGGGTATGAGCTACTCTCTGAGAGCTCCACTGTGTTTTTTTCTTTTTTTTGGTAATTTACTTCTTTGCAGGATACGATTTCTGAGCATCTTCTTTAAATAAAATTACGTAGAAGAATTATTATGTAAAACCACGTTACCCGACTACTTTTAAACACCTTGCCCCTTAACTCAGTGGACGCCCATGTATAGGGCTGTAAGCGGCTACTACTGATGATAATAATAGTAATAAATGTACCTCGACCAGTTACAATACACAGTGTTTTTCTCTGTGTAGGCTGTGTGCCTTGAAGTACAAATCTAGAATGATTTTTCTTTAAATGTGCATGGTATGGAGGTTTTTTTATAATAATATTTGACACATAGACAAAAGTAATTGCAGCAATGTTTCCATGAAACACATTTAAAAGTGCACCAAGTATTTGGAGCTGCCTTCGTTGGCTTTTTTTTTTTGTTTGGATTAGACTGGTTACAGACTCGTCCTCTTATCCTTGTCTGAATATTCACTATCGCTACCTGACAAAGTTAAACTGGGGCAGTCAGGCCTCAACGGTTCATATAAACCCTTCTATTTTACTTTTGTCATCCATAATACGATAAATGCCATCTCAGATAGTTGTGTTAGCTGCAGCTATAGACTAGCAGTGTTTGGAAATAGAGAAATCAACGACACAACGTCATATCCTGTGCGCCATATGAGAGACCCAATGCATAGAAGCTTAAAGTTGTTTTAATGTTTTTATATTGTAAAGTGGCCAAGCACAGGATTTAAATTGTCAAGTTTTCAGACACATGTTTTCTAGTGAAGTTATTCTATAGTCATTACCACTATAGGTATCCTTTAAGCGTTGCAGAATGCTCACTTATCCCTCAAGAACAATTCAAACCATCATACACTGCATACAATGGTAATGCAGTAGTTGCACTGTTTTGTCCAACAATGTATTACACTAAGTACATTCAATAATTAAATCATTGCTAAGGGAAAGCTCAACCTCCTGATTTATTTTCTGCTACATGTTCAGAAGAGTTTGAAGTTACTGTTCCTCCATAGAGGATACCTCAAATTGTTTAAATAAATGAAGTTACAAACTAATATCATACAATTGTACTAAACTGGCAAGTTAAGGGTCGCTGTTGTGGATTGAAGACTCTAGTCTCTTCCCTCAATCTGCCAGCTCATAATTCGCTGGTAGAGTACATATCATGCACACATACATTAATAACTTACAGTCCACAAAAATAGTATATATATATATATATATATATATATATATATATATATATATATATATATATATATATATATAATGTGTGTGTGTGTGTGTGTGTGTGTATATATATATGTATGTATGTATATATATATATGTATGTATATATATATATTGCCACATGAAGGAAGTTTTACGCAGGACTTTTTAAAATGTTGTATTTGTCTAAAAATAATTTTACACATCAGTTTAAAAAAAAAAAAAGTTTTTATGCATGAATGTGTTTGTGGTGGATAATTCATGTTAATTGTCTGTCTAGAATGCAGGAATCTTTGAGCTTGTGAAGTTAGTTACTAGCGTCAATGTATAAAACAGTTTTTAGATTCATTATATTGACATTATGACTTTCCGAACCTCAATGACCCCTGTTGAACTTGTCTTTGGTGCTGTGCGCTGTTTTACCAGCCCTGCTCACCCGTCCTCTGTGCCCTGTTTTCCAGGAAACCTGCGCGGTTTTGCCGTCAACGGTCAGCAGTTCCAACAGTTCCAGCAGTTCCAGCAGTTCTTCCCAACTGGGGCAGGACCGTCTCTTCTAGGACCAGCTCCCATGGGAGTCTCCATGAAGACCCCACGTATGGGCTTTCCTGGTCACCACTACCACCCACACAACAGGAACTTCAGCAAGGTGAGGGTGTATTATTCCCCTGCGAATGGGGATGTAGTGGAGGTAGTTGTACGTAATGTTGATTTCAAACATTTTTCCATGTATCTGGGCAACTGGTTGTCAAATAGTCACGAAATTTGATATTTTTAGCGTAAGTAATATTCTGGGGATACAGGGGGTTGTCTTTCAGTCTGTACATCTGTATGTCACGCTTACATATTTGCATATATATAGTATCCACCACTTACACCGTTCAGGGTTATTGCAGGCACAATTTGCCATTCCCGTTGATTTCAATAACAAAGGCATAGTTTATACCATGTTACGCACGCCGTATATTTTGGGCAAACTCAGCTGTCTGGATCTCATTATGTACTGTTCACATAGATTTAAATAACAAACGCACTGCTTATACTGTAGTAATCGCTTTTACTAATCCACCAATTGGCTGTTTTCACCTTGTTGCCTTGCCATTCACATATATTTCAATAAAAAAAGACAGCACTTTGCTGTAGTAAAGCTTGACAGATCGATCAGTCAGCTGTTTGCACCTCGTTACTGAGCGTTTACTCCTGTAGTGTACATTGGCAATTTAATCCATGTACGCAGTGTCAGGTTTACAGTTTGAAAAAACAGCATTGACTACAACAGCAAGCATGGCTGGAAAGGGAAAAGTGATGTGCATCGTCTGATGAACTCCACACAACGTGAACTTCTGGTCCCCATGTCGCTTGGGTCAGGAGAAAGAACCAGATCTTTCCCAGAGATCCTTTTTGTAGTCCTCATTGCGCCAAACACATGCTCCTCCTCCATAAAACCCCCACCTCGTATCCAAGTCAGGTCGTCCAAATTTCTCCTGCATTGCTTGGGTAAGGACTAACATGCGTTGTGCTTTGTTATTTTTGTTCGGGAAAAAATGTTATACGGTTAGTATTTTTTTTCTCTTCCCCTTTTCTCCATTTTCTGCTTCAATGCCTTCCATCTGTTTTAAGTGTGCTTCCTCACTTTCTCCATCTTCTAACACAATTTTGTTTAAGGTGTGTAGACATGTCAGTCACTCTAACTCACAAGGAAGCTCCTTCCCCTTTGGTGGTCCACCGATCTGATAAAGGTCGTTCTGCACCCTCTACTTCTAAAAGAGAAGGCAGCCGCAGGGAACAACAGGGTCCAGGTTTTTCTCCTCCCAGAAAACGAACGAGAAAATCCACACACTCCCGCAGCAGCAGGGAGAGACAAATCGGCGAAATCAGCGACCACATTACGGAGGCTCCAGCAGCCAGGGCTCAACCATCCCCTCTGCAGCTACCAGTGCCTAAAGATCTTTTTTTCAATGGCTAAAGGAATATGAGCAGTCAAAGAAGTCTCATCCTTTACAGCCTGTAGGTTATACAGCAAGTTCTGGTACTGTTGCACCCGGAAGTACACAGGAGCAAAACTTTCCAGGTGCCCCCACCCTAGGAGAAGATGACATCATTGACTCCGCCCCCGAGAAGGAGGTCTTTGAGTATAAAGACGGCCCCTCTCCCATATACACAGATGCAGGTGCCGTACTGAGAAGGATTTCATTCTCTCAAAAAAGTACAAACCCTGTCCTGTGCAGATCAGGATGACTTCCTTAGCATCTTGGATGGAAGGGATAAAAAGCCTTTGAAGGGTTCCCCTTCCATGAGGTGTTCTGGAGGCCTGTTAAGGCTGTTTGACAAAGATCTGCAACTTCTGCACCATGTCTGCCCAGGGTAGATTAGATATTCACTGCCCCCAGGGTGTTTACCGAGGAGATGGCTGTGTAACTGCACATCTCCGGGGCATGGGCAGTCACGTCTGTCCATACATAGACGACTGGCTGGTAAGAGCTCTTTCCAGAGAAAAGGCTTTGGAACACAAAGACAAGGTACTCCGCCTTTTTCAAGATTTGGGCTTACTGGTCAACAAGAGAAGCTGTCTCTAACCCCAACACAGTCTCTCAGTTTGATACAATGGTAGCAAGAGTTTTCCTCACAGAGGAAAGAGCTTCTATAATCCGACGCATCGCAAAACATTTCTAAATAGGAGCCAGAATAACAGCACATTCCTATCGGCAGTTTCTGGGGCACATATCAGCATCAGTCTTACTTGTAAGAGACACGGCGTTACATATGAGACACATGCAGAGGTGTCTCCTTTCTTCTTGGAACCACACGCTGCCAGACTTCCAGTGCATCCCCAGGGGCAGCCACAGAAGCCAGATGGTGGCAGCTTTCACCTCGGGTATCCATGGGGGTGCCGCTAACTCCACATCCACCTACTCTCCATCTATATACAGACACCTCCCTGTTGGGGTGGGGAGCACACCTGGCAGACACTCAGGTCCAAGGCACCTGGTCACCCAAGCAGAAGTCTTGCCACATAAATGATTTGGAGCTCTTGGCACTCTCCCTGGCATTAAAGCACTTCACCCCAATATTGAAACAAAAAACAGTACTGATCCTCACAGACAACACCAGAGCAGTAAAGTACATAAACCATCAGGGAGACAGGATTATGGGACCTGTGGACTCTAGCCATGAGCATCTGGAACTGGTGCAGAACATGGGACATCTCTATAAAGGCAACTTATCTACCAGGACTCTACAGTGGCGTGGCAGACATATTCAGCAGGGTAATGGCACCCCATGAGTAGAGGATTTAACATCCTAGAGTGGGTATCCATTGAACTAGGTCACCCAAAAATAGAACAGTTTGCAACAGCAGAAAATACCCAGCTGCCTCTCTTGCTCCCTTGTTCACCAGGATGCAGCAGTAGCAACAGACGTTCTGTCTATTTCATGGTCAAACTACCTGATGTACACATACCCGCCCTTACCTCTAATCCCAGAAGTACTCAGGAAGGTAAGAAGAGACAGAGCTAGTCTCAAATTAGTAGCCCGCTACCGGCCCAAGAGGTATTGGTTCTCAGAGATTCTACAACTAACCGAGACAAGACCCATGCACTTTTCACTAAACCCTGACCTGTTATCTCAGAACAGGGGGAGGTTATTACACCACAATCCAGCACTTCTACAACTTGCTGCTAGGAGATTCAACGGTAATAATTGAGGGATAGGGGGGTATCTGAACAAGTGGTAAACATCTTGGCAACTTGTGACATGAGGAATCTGACATGAAAAATGGCGTTCTTGATGGCAGTGACATCGGCAAGGGTAAGCGAGCGCCAGGCTCTGGTTATTGACGTGCCATATTTTCAGTCCTAAAACAAGATTGTGTGCAGGATTAATCCTCAATTCTTACCAAAGGTGGTAACTGAATTCCATATAAATCAAACCATAACATTTCCAGATTTCTATGCAAAACCTCACATCTTTAAGACAGGCGCGTAGGGGTTGTTCAGCTGGGCGGCGACAAGGGTGTCACGGTATACCGGTTTTACGGAAACCGCAGTATAAACTGCCACGGTTTTGAAACTGCAACCATTTTTCTATGAAAAACTTCCTGCTTTTACTGCCACTCATACTGAAGCAAGCATTAATGATTTAGATTCTGGTATAGTAAGCAAACTTGTTAAATTTGGAGACGACACAAAAATCAGACGTGTGGCAAACACTGTTGCAGCAGCAAAGGTCATTCAAAATGATCTAGACAAGATTCAGAACTGGGCAGACACATGGCAAATGACATTTAATAGAGAAAAGTGTAAGGTACTGCACGCAGGAAATAAAAATGTACATTATAAATATCATATGGGAGATACTGAAATTGGAGAAGGAATCTATGAAAAAGACCTAGGAGTTTTTGTTGACTCAGAAATGTCTTCATCTAGACAATGTGGGGAAGCTATAAAAAAGGCTAACAAGATGCTCGGATACATTGTGAAAAGTGTTGAATTTAAATCAAGGGAAGTAATGTTAAAACTGTACAATGCACTAGTAAGACCTCATCTTGAATATTGTGTTCAGTTCTGGTCACCTCGCTATAAAAAAGATATTGCTGCTCTAGAAAGAGTGCAAAGAAGAGCGACCAGAATTATTCCGGGCTTAAAAGGCATGTCATATGCAGACAGGCTAAAAGAATTGAATCTGTTCAGTCTTGAACAAAGAAGACTACGTGGCGACCTAATTCAAGCATTCAAAATTCTAAAAGGTATTGACAGTGTCGACCCAAGGGACTTTTTCAGCCTGAAAAAAGAAACAAGGACCAGGGGTCACAAATTAGAAAAAGGGGCATTCAGAACAGAAAATAGGAGACACTTTTTTACACAGAGAATTGTGAGAGTCTGGAATCAACTCCCCAGTAATGTTGTTGAAGCTGACACCCTGGGATCCTTCAAGAAGCTGCTTGATGAGATTTTGGGATCAATAAGCTACTAACAACCAAACGAGCAAGATGGGCCGAATGGCCTCCTCTCGTTTGTAAACTTTCTTATGTTCTTATGTATGTACCATACACCCCCCCTCCCGCCACAGCTGTAACTGCAAAATCAGTGTGAGGAAAAAGATGATGATCATAACATATATCACCCGGTTAAAGTTGATATGGACGCGTTTTTGTATTCACCGTTTGTCCATCGGTGAGCCACTGTGTTCATTAGATCTAATGGACACTGACATCTCAAGTTCTGAAAACTGCCATGCATGAGATTATCATGCTATAAATAGGCTATAAAAAAGTGACATCATATTTAATATAAACCGCCCTACTAAACAATGATCACTAGCAAATGTGATTGTCAGTAAATGAAACACAAATACTCAAATAGCAGCAAGAATAGGCACTGTACCTTATTCACTGCCTTCCTATTAATTTACCACACCAAAGAAATAACAGTAGTAGCTATTATCTATCGTATTGGTCAAGAGAAATGCAGTAAGCACACACCAATGCAGATGATCAAAACATCTGTTTACTACTGTATAACTAAGTCTTAAGATGCTACAGACATTTGCATTGTTTTTATTTTAAATGGTATTGTAAAGATGTTGCTGTTTCCTTGAGTTCGTTGTGTTCTAGGGATTTTGGCTTTATGTATTAAAAAAATAATACAATTTTATTCCCATTTAAAAAAAAAAAATGCTGCTTAACTGCAACGGTGTCATACCACCTTAACTTCTTTCCTTTGTGTTTGTTGCTGTTAACATGCAGTCAAAAAAATAATAATAATTTGCAGGAGCTGTCTTCTCATTAAATCATCATTAAGCTTTGCACTCTGCTGAGAGATCAGTGGGCGGGCACTGCATTTCTTAAAATGCACTCGATTGGCTATTACTAGGTAACACTTTGCTTCTCTTAACTAATAGGATGCCATCCAAACTGATAAACATAATTTTCTTGTTAAAAAAAGGGATTACAAAAAATTGCATTGCACTGCGGTATGACGATAACCTTGGTATATTTTTTGACGGTTACCTTACCGTCAATTTGATACAGTGACATTCCTAGTGGCAACAGTCACTTATCCGGGCGGCCTGCCCAGCTGAAACTGCCTGGGGAGAACCCTGGTAATGCGCTTCTTAATAAAGTTCTGTAACCGCATACACGCTTCAATTTTTGAATTTGTTGTCATTCAACATTTCATTGCTGGTTCTTACTGTTCTGCACATACTGTTGATGTGTTATGATCATCATCTTTTTCCTTACACTGATTTTGCAGTTACAGCTGTGGCGGGGGGGGGGGTGTATGGTACATAATTGCTTGCTTCAGTATGAGTGGCAGTAAAAGCAGGAAGTTTTTGCTGAAGAGTATGCAGGATTCATGTAAACCACTGTGGTGTGTAAAAGACGCCATCTTATCTGGTCAAGGGATCCACAGTACCTGGACTGATAGCTAGTTTTAAGATTTGAATTAACATTGTGTCTGTTTGATTGACTCTAGGATTTTGCGAGAGCTCATGACCGAAAGAGGGAGATGGATCTGAGGATCCAGGCCAGAGCCAGTGATGCAAGGCAGGAAGGGGGAGCCGAGGGAGAGCAGAGCGAGAGAGCTGCAAACCGAGGTACCTGCTGCTGTGAAGTTAGCTTTAGGAGGGACTGTTCTGAACCACTATTTCTGTTTTGCATCCATTGGAGGCATCCATAGATTTGATTAAACTACTCTTTGGCAAACACTAGGAGATAAACTCATACTTAAAAGCCCTGCAGCAGTCTAAAATCCAAAACATCAACTCCATATTTTCTTGCATTGTAAAACTCCATGGTCTCTGGTATTTATTTTCACTAGTCCCTATACTAACTGACTGACCAAAACAGCACAGCTGGCAAGCAGGTGCTAGCCTTTGAAAAACAACAGACTATCATTCATTCACTCGGGCAGAGAGTAGAGACTAATCCAGTTACAGCTAAGCACATTGCAGTCTAGTAAATAAAAATAATAAAGTAGAATGCCGTTCTTATAATCACAGTATGATTGTTTTCTGTGTGGCAATCAATGTGACTGCACCCGGGGCTTTTAGGTATAATGTAACATATCTCCTTTATTTCTCCTTTATCTCCCACGTTTCATGCCTTGAGAATATTAAATACATACGGACAGAAAGGTATGTGAACGCACAGCCCCATTTGTGTTACACAACTAGAGAAAATTACATTTTAAAACCAGAAAGCACCAAAATGACTGCCACAGGGCTTCTAGTGCTAAAGGCTGTATCTGCAGAAATATGTTATCTTGAATCGGTGCTAGCAAATCATCCACTGACACCCCACCCTATTGTGTTGGTGCCCTGTTGGAAGCAGATCGTGGTGACCTGTATGTAATGTGTTTATACTTGGTAAAATATTTTTTTGTTTTACTAATCCCTTATAAAGGTTTACCACAGTAATTTTGCAGTCGCCCCCCCCCCCCCCCCCCCCCCATGCTTTTTACCATAGCTCTCTGTGCTTTACAGTGCTGCTTACTCGGTCTCTCTCTCTCTCTCATTCATCCCTTACTCCCTGTAAGTAGCTTCGTGTAATGTTAATGCTTTGTTTTACATTTACCCTCCTTTTACTATTTGATGGAATTTGAAATCATGTCGAGTGGGTCTGGATTCTGTTGCTCCTCCAATGTAGACTCTGCTCAGCCCCACCTACTCTACACATAGAGAGAGACTAGATGGAGCTGTTCAGGAGCTGCTCTTCAGTTCTAGTTGTCTGCCCTAGATATCTGTAACACAGACTAGATCAGCAGTTTTTAAGGAAGGAAGGAAGGAAGGAACAATTAAAAAGTATAATTGTGTGAATATTGTCTTTTACTTAAAACAACACAACTTAAGCTATACCTTTAAAAATATCAATGGGACCCATATTAAAAGTTAACCACACTAAATCTGTGTGGTAATTTTTCAGTTTTCCACCATGGTTTACCATTGTGTGCCATGTTTTTTAATATGCTTTACTGTTCTTCCCTATGATTTACCATGCTTGCACTGTGCTTTGTTACACTTTGGTATGCTTTAATTATGGGAAACCTTTATACGGAATGGAACTCAGCTCTGTCCTGGAGCACACTTTTGGGACACTTCATGCTCTTGCAGTGTGAAGGCTCATTTACAAAAAAGCAGCATCCGAGGTTAAAGGCAAATCCCATTTGTATCTACCAAACCCCAGTCAAACCGATCCTCAGTCTCCTTTTCTGATTCCCATTATAACTCATCCTCAATCTCCTTTTCTCTGTATCCCATTCAACTTGCACTTACCCTTTTTACCTGTATTTGACCTCTCTGTGCCTGACCCCTGTTGTCTTCTGTAGAGTTTGATGGAAAGAGTGAACCCAGGCATAGTTATGTTTTCTCTGCCTACAGATGAAAGGGCTGCAGATCCAGAGAGCCAGGCTGAGCCTTCAACAGAACACCAGGAGGAACCAGCATTTAAAAAGCAAAGACTAGAGAGGTACAGTGATACACAATGCATCTCTGGTGGTCTCTCGCATCTCCTGTTACATATAAAACTGTTATTACACTGTTCTATGATTTAGATAGAAAATCAAATAGAAGTTGATGCTTCATGTTATTTAATCTTTTAGTTCTGAAGAGCAAATAGGGGAGCAGTCTGTTGCTGATGAGCAGCATGCACAGAATGCTGAAGACGAAACTTCCAAGGAAGAGGGAGAAAGGGATTCAGGAGGTGAGAAGTGCTTATGCAGATGTATTTGGTAATAGTATTTAACACTTTATCTACTTCCAACCCCTATCTTGAAATGTCACCTGCAAGACAAAATGTAAGATGCATGCCAAAGGAAAATGGATAACATCACTTTCCTGACCCACTTTAGAAAGAACTGTACATTGCACTTAAATTAAAATGAATACAGTAAAACCTTTTGAAACAAAAGCCTGTACTGGAACAGCCCTCACAGATTATCTCTTTTGCGTTATATTAACTCATGCCTTGTTTCCTCTGAAACTGCTAGTGGCTGCAGAGTGCATTCTTACAGAAGATGGAGTAATTGCAGCTGAACCCGAGGCAGTGGAGTTTGCTGAGGTGAGGGGAGAGGAGAGGTGGAATGCGGAAGAGAAAAGGGGTCTATGGGATAGGTTATGTAGATGGGGGTAAGCTTCGTTGGCATTCTTTTTTTAAACCTTAAAATCGTTTAACCAGTTCATGTAGATGCCAAATGTATGCAACTAAAAATGTAAATGAAAACAATCATCATAAATACTAAGCTTAAGATTTTAATAAACATTAAAACAAGAAGAAATGTTTGCACTGTGTATAAGGGAACAGTAGTATTTATTAAATTACTCTTACAATCGCATTTTTGAAATGTTCTTTCATTTTTTAATTAGCTGAAAAACAAAAGTATAATTTCCACCATATTATTGTAAAAATCTCTTAACTGTAAAATAAACCAGTTACAACCCTATTAAAGAAAGGAGAAACACACTTCTGTACTGCAAAATGTGTAGATTTATTTAAACATTAGTTTCTTATACATTTATATCTTTTTGATACGGTCAAGCAGTTTGAATATTCAGATGTTTGTTCCAGCCCTAGTGTCTAATTTTACCTTCATATTAATGTTGTTTGCTGAGCAATAATGACTACCCCCTCCTTCTCCCCCAGGTCCTGGGTGCTGGCGGCTCTCTCAAAGTGACGATCCAGCAGAGCAGTGAAAGCCGAGCCATCAGCACAAGGTCACTAGAGAGTGCAGTCAGGAACAGTGACACTGATGCAGAAGCAGCATCCAAATACTACTGTTACATCTGCAACATCACTTGCTGCAACCAGCAGGTAGGGATCGCTGTATTTATCACGTATCTCTTCATAATAGTCCTGATCACTTGTTTTTCCACAAAACTCCTCAATAATGTGATTCAAATCATTATTTTATTACTATAACATCTCAAAAAGCTCTGCAAATGTCTGTGATGTGGACGCAGCTATCTTGTTTGCTTATGTCCATGTTTTCTCTGTGATGCAGGGGCTATGTGTATTGCTCAGATCCGTGCCTGTTTTTTGTTTGGTTTTTTTCGGCTCCTATCGGTCTCACTCAGCCATTGAAAGGTTTTCTCGTTTTTTTCTGGAGAAAACACGACTCAAGTCCAGAGTGAGTGGTGAAATACAATTTATTAGTGCACATTGGTGAAGTGTTGTCTAATAAGAATAAATGAGTACAATTAGAAACGACAAAACAAACCAACACTAAACACTCAGGGTTACTTCTTCTTTTTATTCTCCTTCAGCGGTTCTCTCTCAACCATAACAAAGGAACAGATTGCTTAGCCACGTCCCCTTGGTTAGTGAGATTCATTCTTTCTCTGTCTCATATCCCACTGATGAGAATGGAGCTGTACTTTTCTCATTACACCCCCCTCCCAGGAAAAATAATCTGCATTTTGGTGGTTTTTCCCTGCACGGTGAATCATATGATACATGAAGGGCTGCAATGCCAGATACCACCAAGTTATCCGGGCATTGCTGTCCTTCATTGTGCTTCACCACATGAGTGGGGCGTGGTCTGCGACGAGATCGAATGAATGTCCAGGCAGGTAGTATTGTAAAGAGTGAGTAGCCCATTTAATGGCCGAACACTCCTTTTCAACCACGGATTAGTTGCGCTCCCGGGGGAGCATGTTTTTACTGAGGTACATGATGGGGTGTTCTACTCTATGTACCTTTTGGGACAAGACCGTCCCCAGACCAACATCCAAACGTTGGTGTGGAGGATGAATCTTGTTAAAATCTGGTGTGATGAGGGTGGTAGCCTGGCAAAGTCTCTGCTTGATAGTGTCAAACACCCCCTGACATTCTCCTGACCATTTAATCAAATGTGGAGTCATCTTTTTAGTGAGGTCGACTAAGGGATTGACCACTGTGGCATACTCTGGGATGAATGTTTGGTCATAACTGGCCGACCCCAATACAGACCTCACCTGGGACTTGGTTTTAAGAACATAAGACCCTCACAATTCTCTGTGTAAAAAAGTGTCTCCTATTTTCTGTTCTGAATGCCCCTTTTTCTAAACTCCATTTGTGACCCCTGGTCCTTGTTTCTTTTTTCAGGCTGAAAAAGTCCCTTGGGTCGACACTGTCAATACCTTTTAGAATTTTGAATGCTTGAATTAGGTTGCCACGTAGTCTTCTTTGTTCAAGACTGAACAGATTCAATTCTTTTAGCCTGTCTGCATATGACATGCCTTTTAAGCCCGGAATAATTCTGGTCGCTCTTCTTTGCACTCTTTCTAGAGCAGCAATATCTTTTTTATAGCGAGGTGACCAGAACTGAACACAATATTCAAGATGAGGTCTTACTAGTGCATTGTACAGTTTTAACATTACTTCCCTTGATTTAAATTCAACACTTTTCACAATGTATCCGAGCATCTGCAGCCGTCAACCTGCTTTCAAACTGCTTCGAAACTGCTCTGTACTTTTCCACGCCTGTACTTCTGCCACTCTCTGTCGCTTCCACTCTCTGTCGCTGGGAAGACTGCCTCGTTTAACTGCGTTGTTCTGCTGTGCTGTCGGCTCCTCCCCTCGCCCATGTCTCAAAAGGGCACTGAATTTGAATCAGCTGCTCCGAGTTTCAGCTTGTTTGTTATCAGAAAAACACACGCGGCTGTTTGACTTTGAGCTGCTGCTGTGTTTCCCCAATGTCCTCTGTTTTCTGATTAAAGCAATTCAAGATGCAATTTCTCCTTTCTGCTTCAAAACTGCTCTGTACTTTTCCACGCCTGTACTTCTCCCACTCGCTGTCGCTGGGAAGACTCTAGTGACTTTAGTGTTTGCCACGTTCATCAAAGCCTGGACTTTGGTGGCAACGGGTTTCACCTGTCCATTTCCCATAATAAATCCCAAATATTGAGTTTCTGCTTTGGCAAAAGCACATTTTCTGAAGTTGGCTGTCAGCCGGGCTACCGTTAGAGACTGAAGGACGGCCGTGATTGTAGCCAGATGCTGTGGCCAGGTGGAGCTGTAGGTAACTGATATACGCTGCTGCATACTCACGATGTGGGTGTAAGACCTGGCCCATCAGTCTTTGAAAGGCAGTGGGTACACCATGTAGCCCAAAGAGCATTGTTATGAAATGGAACAGACCATCAGGAGTAGAAAATGCAGTTTTCTCTTGTGAACTACGGATTAATGAGATATTCCAGTATCCCTTTGTCAGGTCCAGACTTGAGATGAACCTGGCCGTCGTCGAGAAGCTCATCGACCTGAGGCGTGGGGTATGCATCAAACTTGGCAATAGCGATTACCTTACGGAAATCAACGCAGAAGCGGTTGGTGCCGTCCTTTTTGGCGACTATCGCAATCGGACTGCACCGATCCCCGGAAGGGTCAATCACCCCAAGTTCGAGCATCGCCCGTACCTCTTTGCTAACGCCGCCTTGCAGACTTTCTCGGATCCGGAAAGGCCTCTCTCGCACTGTGACACCTGGAGGAGTGATAATTGTTCCCTAAAATGAATTGGACTTCAATTTCATCTTCAGTGTTTTCAGCGGCAGTCGCCCTGTGTGTTTACCCTTTCGTACGTAACTTCCGGTTATTTTCCGGCCAGCGCGATTGAGTGGGTGTGGCCATATACCACACAAAATCCATCATATCTTTGTTTATTAAAAAGTAACCGCATAATTTGTTTTATTTCTACTGATGAAATCAATACAGAAATGTATTGGTGTGTCTGACCTGAAAGGTACACTTTAAATTGGTTGTTTGAGTAACCGACAGCACTGCCTCTTTTAAACATAAAACAAAAACAAAAAACAGAGTTTAAAAGTCAAATCACACAGGCAGCAATGTGTCCAAGAAACAGGGCATCACAAAGATCAGCACAAAGACCAGAAACGGATAAACCTCTCGTTTTATGTACAGTTTGTAGGAAATAAAGATGTTCAATGACAATCTAAAGTATTTTGTTTAGCAATGTTTAGTTTTAGAGAAAGTGAGTATTTATTATCAACTGACTACTTGGGTACACTAGCTACACTGTATGAAAAGAAGTTTCATGAAATTTCATTAATATTTTTTGAAGATGCAAGCCCACTTTTTGTTTAAAAAATTAATGAAGAAGCGCTATATGCATGTGAAGAGTACAACTGAGAGTTTACAGTAACTACGCTCGCATATTTGGGTTTTCAGTGCATGGCATACTGCATTTTAAAGAAAATAAAAGCAGTGTCGAACCAAATGTGTTTTTACATCCATTTCCAAGACTTCAGACTTTTGTTCAAATTCACTATTTCCATGACACAATTGTATCCTTGTTCATCGTAAATACTAAATAAAAGTTTGCTTCATTTAATGTGGTTGCATTATAGTTTATTAGCAATCGTTTGAATCCCTTTTTCAGAGTTTGTAGTACGCAAAACAGAAAATATTGCACGTACTGTCCTACATTGAAAAAGAAATCTTGTATCGCAGTAATAATATTAATAATAATAACAACAATGTGTTGGACGTGAGGCACTTCGTAATATACAAAATGTTTAAAACAGCAGTCACTGTATTAAAATTAAAACTTCACTGGTTGCTTTCAGCAAGGTTAAAATACTCACAAGTTGATTGCATTTGTTCAGCAATTGATACCCATGCGTTCTCCTTTTTCATCTGATTTTATAATCACCTCTATCGACTGCATATACACAGGTATAAACACTGAGCAGCTTCCACAAACAACCACTCATCCATTTTGCCGTTGTAATAACCACAGCAACAAGGTCAGTGACGAGGTCAAAGTTCAGTTGATTTGAACTGTCAGTGACTGCAGTTGAGCAAGGCGTTTGCCGATAGAAAGTAGAAACTGCATGGCAGCGATGATCGCTAATCGAGCGATGTTAAGTGTACAAAAACGTACCAGCCACTGTGGCGTATAAGTATGTGAAATTGACCTGCCACAGACCGAATTAACCCGTGTTTGGCGGGTGTTAATTTCGAACCCTGTATCTATATGAAAAATATATTACCTTATAAAAATACAGTCCTTGAACGCTTCACTATAAAATGATGAAACTCTGGCATAAATAAGGTAAAATCAGACATCTGTGCTGCCAGCACAATTTATCAGCACCAAAATTCTCCATTTATTCCTTCTTCTGTTTGTACTCTTGCAGAATTTCCAGAGCCACATGAATGGACTAGCCCACCAGCAGCGCATGATGGAGATCCAGCACATGAGCAACGCCTGCCTGGTCACCCTGCTGCCCAAAGTGAAGGAGTCACTGCAGGGGCACAGCCAGTCCAGGACAGATGGGTAAGAACAACGTTTATGGAAAGAGGAAACTTCACCTTGCTCAAACTACTCTTCAATAGGGCTGTCAGTTAAGCCTACAGATTGCGATTGATTTAATTGGGCACACAAAATATAATCGTTCGAATAAATATCAATGATTGTATCATCCACATACATTTTTACTCTGAGAGACGTGATTATTTTAATATCATTGCTGTTAAGTAAAAGGTGGTTGGAATGCGAGGGGTAATTAACTGTAATATAGCTTTCTGTGTGGTACAGTAGGACTACCAACATATCAGTGTTTTGTCTAGAGATGTGCAAACTAGTACTGGGATAATGAATCGAGTTATTCAAGTACTCGCGATTATTTTAATATGTAGACGATCTTTTTGGTATTCAAGTACTCTACGCATTAATACATGCATTCCAGTATGGCATCGTTTGAAGATTCACATGTTTAGTTCAGTGTCTAAAGGCAAAATGAAATACCATCACTATCAATTAATTCAACACCTAAAAAAAAAAAAAAAAAAAAAAAAAGCACCCGACTGTGTTTCTGAACAGACGACTAGCAGAGTCAAGCGAGTCTTGTGAAGTAATATTTACAAGAGAAGTTGTTATAATATAAGAACATAAGAAAGTTTACAAACGAGGAGGCCATTCGGCCCATCTTGCTTGTTTGGTTGTTAGTAGCTTATTGATCCCAAAATCTCATCAAGCAGCTTCTTGAAGGATCCCAGGGTGTCAGCTTCAACAACATTACTGGGGAGTTGATTCCAGACTCTCACAATTCTCTGTGTAAAAAAGTGCCTCCTATTTTCTGTTCTGAATGCCCCTTTGCCTAACCTCCATTTGTGACCCCTGGTCCTTGTTTATTTTTTCAGGCTGAAAAAGTCCCTTGGGTGGACACTGTCAATACCTATTAGAATTCTGAATGCTTGAATTAGGTCGCCACGTAGTCTTCTTTGTTCAAGACTGAACAGATTCAATTCTTTTAGCCTGTCTGCATATGACATGCCTTTTAAGCCCGGAATAATTCTGGTCGCTCTTCTTTGCACTCTTTCTAGAGCAGCAATATCTTTTTTATAGCAAGGTGACCAGAACTGAACACAGTATTCAAGATGAGGTCTTACTAGTGCATTGTACAGTTTTAACATTACTTCCCTTGATTTAAATTCAACACTTTTCACAATGTATCCGAGCATCTTGTTAGCCTTTTTTATAGCTTCCCCACATTGTCTAGATGAAGACATTTCTGAGTCAACAAAAACTCCTAGGTCTTTTTCATAGATTCCTTCTCCAATTTCAGTATCTCCCATATGATATTTATAATGTACATTTTTATTTCCTGCGTGCAGTACCTTACACTTTTCTCTATTAAATGTCATTTGCCATGTGTCTGCCCAGTTCTGAATCTTGTCTAGATCATTTTGAATGACCTTTGCTGCTGCAACAGTGTTTGCCACTCCTCCTATTTTTGTGTCGTCTGCAAATTTAACAAGTTTGCTTACTATACCAGAATCTAAATCATTAATGTAGATTAGGAATAGCAGAGGACCTAATACTGATCCCTGTGGTACACCGCTGGTTACCACACTCCATTCTGAGGTTTTTCCTCTAATCAGTACTTTCTGTTTTCTACATGTTAACCACTCCCTAATCCATGTACATGTGTTTCCTTGAATTCCAACTGCGTTCAGTTTGAGAATTAATCTTTTGTGCGGGACTTTGTCAAAAGCTTTCTGGAAATCTAAATAAACCATGTCATATGCTTTGCAATTATCCATTATCGATGTTGCATCCTCAAAAAAATCAAGCAAGTTAGTTAGACACGATCTCCCTTTCCTAAAACCATGTTGACTGTCTCCCAGGACCCTGTTACCATATAGGTAATTTTCCATTTTGGATCTTATTATAGTTTCCATAAGTTTGCATATAATAGAAGTCAGGCTTACTGGTCTGTAGTTACCTGGTTCAGTTTTGTTTCCCTTTTTGTGGATCGGTATTACATTTGCAATTTTCCAGTCTGTCGGTACCACCCCTGTGTCAAGAGACTGCTGCATGATCTTGGTTAGCGGTTTGTAAATTACTTCTTTCATTTCTTTGAGTACTACTGGGAGGATCTCATCCGGCCCAGGGGATTTGTTTATTTTAAGAGTCCCTTTAACACTTCTGCCTCAGTTATGCTAAAGTTATTTAAAACTGGATAGGAACTGGATGACATGTGGGGCATGTTGTCAGTATCTTCCTTTGTAAAAACTTGTGAAAAGTAATCATTTAATATATTTGCTATTTTTTTTTCTTCATCTACGATTTTGCCATTTGTATCTCTTAAACATTTAATCTCCTCTTTGAATGTTCTCTTGCTGTTGTAATATTGGAAAAAACATTTTGGAATTGGTTTTAGCTCCCTTTGCAATGTTCGTTTCTATTTCTCTCTTGGCCTTTCTAACTTCCTTTTTGACTTGCGTTTGCAGTTCCATGTACTCTTTCTGCATACTTTCTTTTTGGTCCTTTTTTAATGCTCTGTAAAGTGCCTTTTTTCACTGAATATTTTTTTTAATTGATCTATTAAACCATTTTGGCAATTTAGTTTTACATTTAGATTTGTCTACTTTAGGGATGTAATTGTTTTGCGCCTCTAGTACTACATTTTTGAAGAACAACCATCCTTCTTCTGTGGGTGTTTTCTCTATTTTACTCCAGTCTACTTCTGTTAGTCTCTGTTTCATACCTTCATAGTTTGCTTTTCTAAAATTGTAAACCTTAGCTTTAGTCATTACTTTTGGGGTTTTAAAAAACACTTCAAATGAGACCATGTTGTGGTCTGAGTTTGCCAGTGGTTCTCTGACCTCTGTTTTAGTTATTCTGTCTTCGTTATTTGAAAAGACTAAATCAAGGCATGCCTCCCCTCTAGTCGGTGCCTTGACAAATTGTGTTAGGAAGCAGTCATTTGTCATTTCCACCATTTCAATTTCATCCTTCATGCTACCCACCGGGTTTTCCCATTTTATATGGGGGAAGTTGAAATCCCCCATTAGTATGGCTTCTCCTTTGCTACACGCATTTCTAATGTCATTGTATAAAGCAGTTCTCTACATATTCTGCATGTAAAAGTGTTAGTATATGGGTGCATTCATCTCAATCGGTGAGTGTAGGTCACAGTGATCTACTTTTCATGTTGCGGATCACTTTATTTTTGTTTAGCGACTATGGTAGAGAAGCACTATGAGCTGGTTGCAGTAATTTCTAAACAAATTGCCTTGACTGTAAATCACATTTAATCACCATTCAGGAAGCATTTAATGGACTGCAAGCAGTAAAGCTATCACAATACCATCTATGCAAGTACATTTTGTTTCACCCCCAGCAGTAATACCTGACCTTGTGTTTCAGAGAGAATAGACACGCCCTGCAGCGCTGGTGCACCACTTGTCAGGTTTACTTCACAGGAGATCTCATTGCACATCGCAGAACTAAGGAGCACAAGGTAACCAGAGACTGTGTAGAGAGGCTGGGGTAATGCATTAGTCACACACATCTGGAGGCTTCCGTTTAAATTGGATCACAAGTGAAATCTGCATGTGGTCTTTATAAACCTGTTAACCGTTGTTCCTGAACCACACAGTCCAACACCGTTACCAACTTGAAAAAGCCGAGGACCAAATAGTAATTGTGGGGAATTGCTATGTATTTGTCCGTCAGCTTTCAGGAGCAGAAAGATTCCTGAATATAAATGTATTTGAGGGTTTTCTTTTGTTGTTAATATTAATGTTTAGTTCTGTTTGAATATTTCCTATTTTGTATTTAACTCTAATAAGCTATGTACCACAATACAATAAATACTTTTCTGTAATAAACCCAGTGGCACCCCAGTAAACTACCTAAAAAAGGAGATAAACACTAGAACTGGTGCTTTATTTATTTCAGACATCATTTATAAATTGGTTTCTTTTGCAGGATTTTTTTTTTGTTACTTAATTTATAAATTCTGTAATATGAATATGGTAATTTTTGAATATATTTCAAGTGGTGTAAGTTTCAGTTATTGTCCCAGGACTACTACTTAATAATAATAATAAAAAACAACCTATTGATTGGGACAGAAGACAGATTCAGACAGCAGTTTCTGCAGATTCATAGAGGCATTATTAGCACAAGAATAATTTTTGATAAACCATTGTTGTTTTCCTCTGGTGTCCAGCTTTCAAAGCACTCGTCCCGGCCCTTCTGTACGGTCTGCAAGTGCCACTTCAGGACACCACGCAAGTTCGTGGAGCACATGAAGTCCCTGGAACATAAGCACAAAGTTGAGGAGGTGAGGAGATATCTGTCTGTGTGTCGTGAGGGAATTATCACTGCCTACAAAGCTCCTTGTAAAACACAAAATAGCCCCACAAAACAGTTCCTTTATGGTTCCAGTGCATCTTCAGATTGAGTCTCGGTCTGATGTTTGGGTTTCACACTCCCCTTCATTGACATACTGTAGCTGAAAACCGCTGGAGCTTGGAGTTTAAATCTTAGACATGGTAAACTCTCAACATTTCTACTGTAAGTTCACATGTCTAACTTCTTGATGATTCTGACTAATGCACATATGTTTTAACATTTCTACGCTCAGTGCAGTTAGTAGCCTACTCTTTGCATCCAGTGTTCAATTTAAACATCCACTGACACCCTGTGCATTGGAATGTGAGATTTTCATCCCTCTTATTGGTTGCATCTCATGGTATAAACAGTACTATCTGTTTACATATAAGAAAAAACATCAAGGTATGGGATATTGCCGTCAGGCAGTAGGATTGGCTGAGCTTTATAGCAAAGCTGCCGATAGGACATCTCTTCCTCTTTTGCTCTTCAGGCCGTGAAGGCTTCTGGAGCGACCTTGCGGCTTGATGGTTATTTTCTCTTTCAGGGAACCGGGGTTGCATCCGCAACCCATCGTTCCCTTTCAAGTTGAAAATAACCATCAAGGTATGGTAACAGTGTACCCAAGCCGTCGCGAGGGAGGATTCTCGGCAGTAGGACAGACTTACGTCATAACGCAACTGCATAGGCAGTACATCTAGGCATATGTGGAGCTGCACCTCAGTGTCTATGCTCACAATCACACCTGTCCTAAGGTGGAGTAGTAAACACCATATTGGCATCCTGAGGTGCCATAGAGTGTAGTACAGATGCTCCAAATAGTGGAGCAGAGGAATCCAGCACGTTCAATCAGTAAAACCTCTTAAAAGTATGCAGTGTAGCCCAACTGGCTGCTGCTCAAATGTCAGACACCGACACCCCTCTAAAGAGGGCCTAGGATGTCGCCATACCCCTAGTGGAATGCGCCTTCAACTGCCCCGGTGGTGGAAGGCCTGCAGAGTCATAAGCTACTTTAATAGCATCCACTATCCAATGGGAAAGGCGTTGCTTAGACAACAGCTGACCCAAGGTCTTAGAACCATGGCATATGAACAGTTGTTCTGTTTGCCTCACAGTCTTTGTACAGTCAATATAACACCTCAGTGCCCGCACAGGGCAGAGCATGTGTAACCATTCTTCCTCTGGGGAAGAAAAAGGAGGAGGATGGAATGCCATCAACTCGACTGGCTGGTTCATGTGAAACGGGGATATGACCTTTGGTAAAAAGGCTGGATTTGGACGCATGAAGACCTTAGAACCATCTCCTGCGAAACGAGTACATGATGGATGCACCGACAGTGCATGTAACTCGCTGACGCGTTTGGCTGATACCACCGACAGCAGAAACGCGATTTTAATAGACATGAGCTTCATATCCACAGTGTGGAGAGGCTTGAATGGTGCCTTGGTAAGGGCTTCTAGCACCACGTCAAGGCTCCATGACTGTAAACTGGTCGTTCTTGGAGGTCGCAAACGTCTTGCGCCCTTGAGGAACTGCGATGCCAGAAAATGGCAACCCGGTGATAACCCGTCAATGCGTACATGGCAAACTGGTATGGCGAGGGAGATTTCCCTTCATCTAACAGTTTCTGTAGAAACTGTAATATCACTGCAATAGGACAAGATATTGGGTCATGGTCCCCAGCCAGACACCAATCTTGGAACAACTGCCACTTGTATGTATAAGGCGACCTAGTAGAGAGCGCTCTAGCACTCTGAATGGTCGAAATCACTGCCGTCGAGAGGCCGAAGTCTGACAGGCGTTCCCGTTCAGGGGTCAAGCCCATAGCTGCATGAGCTTGGGGTTCAGTGCCAAAGCCGTCCTTCCTGGGATAATAGGTCTGCTCGCAGGGGAAGCTCCTGCGGTTGACCATGCAGCAACTGCACCAAGCTCGGAAACCATATCCTCCGAGGCCACCGAGGAGCGACCAGGATCACTGTCGCCTGCTCTACCCTGACCTTCTCTAAGAAGGCGGGGAGCATTGGAATCGGTGGAAATGCATATAGGAGCCCTGGCGGCCATACGTGAGCCAGTCCATATTCAATTTCAGTATCTCCCATCTTTATAATGCTCTATTATTTTCTGCGTGCAGCACCTTACACTTTTCCCTATTAAATGTCCTTTGCCGTGTGTCTACCCAGTTCTGAGTCTTGTCTGGATCATTTTGAGTAACCGTTGCTGTTGCATCAGTGTTTGCCACACGTCTGATTTTTGTGTCATCTGCAAATTTAACAAGTTTGCTTACTATACAAGAATCTAAATCATTAATGTAGATTAGGAATAGCAGAGGACCTCATACTGATCCCTATGGTACTCCACTGGTTACCTCACTCCATTCTGAGGTTTTAACCACTCCCTAATCCATGTACATGTGTTTCCTTGAATCCCAACTGCGTTCAGTTTGAGAATTAATCTTTAATGCGGGTCGTTGTCAGAAGCTTTCTGGAAATCTAAATAAACCATGTCATATGTTTTGCAATTATCCATTATCGATGTTGCATCCTCCAAAAAAATCGAACAGGTTAGTTAGACACGATCTCCCTTTCTAAACCATGTTGACTGTCTCCCAGGACCCTGTTACCATATAGGTAATTTTCCATTTTGGATCTTATTATAGTTTCCATAAGTTTACATATAATAGATGTCAGGCTTATTGGTCTGTAGTTACCTGGTACAGTTTTGTTTCCCTTTTTGTGGATCGGTATTACGTTTGCAATTTTCCAGTCTGTCGGTACAACCCCTGTCTCAAGAGACTGTAGTATGATCTTGGTTAGCGGTTTGTAAATAACTTCTTTCATTTCTTTGAGTACTATTGGGATGATCTCATCCAGCCCAAGGGATTTGTTTATTTTAAGAATTCCTAGTCTCTTTAACACTTCTATCTTGGTTATGCTAAAGTTATTTAAAACTGGATAGGAACTGGTTGACATGTGGGGCATGTTGTCCGTATCCTCCTTTGTAAAAACTTGTGAAAAGTAATGATTTAATATATTTGCTTTTCTTTTTCTTCATCTATGATTTTGCCATTTATATCTCTTAGACATTTAACCTGCTCTTTGAATGTTCTCTTGCTGTTGTATTGGAAAAACATTTTGGAATTGGTTTTAGCCCCTTTCGCAGTGTTCATTTCTATTTCTCTCTTGGCCTTTCTAACTTCCTTTTTGACTTGCGTTTGCAGTTCTGTGTACTCTTTCTGTGTACTTTGTTTTTGGTCCCTTTTAAACGCTCTGTAAAGTGCCTTTTTTTGCTGAATATTTTTTTTTAATTGCTCTATTAAATCATTTTGGCAATTTAGTTTTACATTTAGATTGGTCTACTTTAGGGATGTAATTGTTTTGCGCCTCGAGTACTACATTTTTGAAGAACAGCCATCCTTTTTCTGTGGATGTTTTCTCTATTTTACTCCAATCTACTTCTGTTAATCTCATCACAGATTAGCCAGTCGTCTAGATAGTTAAGTACTCTTGTCTCGGACAAAATAGCTTCCATGCACTTTGGAGAAGACACATGGAGCTAGGAAGAGGCCAAATGGCAAGACAAGGAACTCATACGAGGTTGAAAGGCGAACCGCAGGTACTTCCTGTGCGCTGGATGTGCTTATGAGGATGTGGAAATTGGCGTCTTCGGTACTGGTTCTGGTTCTCTGATTAGGTCAGTCTTGAAAGGAAAAATGGCACAGAGATCTCTGTGCTTGTCTGCAGCTGCGGAGCGTGGCCCGGGAGCACGGGGGTCCAGAGAACCCTGAGGAGCTGATCACTGTGGATGCCATCGGCTGCTTCGAGGGAGAGGAAGACTACGAGGAGGATCTCAGTGAGGAGGAGGAGGAAGAGGAGCAGTCTTCAGTGGAGACCCTCGGGGCTGACAGCCGGCAGGCAAGGGTCTCTGTTTAGTGATTAATCATATCTTCATCAAAACTATATGCTGTGTTCTTTGGGATCAGCGTGGGTAA
The DNA here is from genome assembly GCF_017654505.1 of Polyodon spathula. Taxonomy (NCBI): domain Eukaryota; kingdom Metazoa; phylum Chordata; class Actinopteri; order Acipenseriformes; family Polyodontidae; genus Polyodon; species Polyodon spathula. Next base: position 349,159 of record NC_054585.1, read on the forward strand.
AACGTTAAGTTATAACAGGGTAATGTGACTCTTGTGAGATTTATACAGTTGTTACTGAAGTTAGATTTTTACAGATTCTTTGTTACACAGGTATTGAAACATTCATCCTGCTAATGAGATAACACCCTCTAACAGTCTTAAATGGTGGTTAAAGTATGCTTTGGGAGATTTCTGCCTGGCCAAAATAAAACCTATATACAGTTTTACATGTGTTCAAAAATATTCCTAAGTGAGTGTTGCATGCTGGGTTGCATTGTGTCTCTGCAGAGAGAGGTGATGTTAGAGGAGCTGACCGAGGATGAACAGTATGATTCAGAGACACAGTACGGTGAGTGTCCCTGTAAACGGGATTAATGCTAAAGTAAAGGAAAAGGAATAGGATTCTATGACCAATTTGCGGGGACAAAGGTTTGAAGCTGGTTTTTATATAAATAAATAGTGCTAAAAAAAGATGGGGGTGGGGGACCCACAAATGTGAGAAATTGCTGCTAGGTTGCCAAATTCAAGATGGCTGCCAAACATAATGGCATATTTCAGCTCATAATTGTCATATAAAGCTGTGTTTGGTATCTAAATGGGACACCAAATGGTTTTGAGGGTCAAATTAATTTCTTATAAAACAAATGTTCTTATTTGAAGCCAAAGACACTGTGACAACATGTTCTCAAATGTACACAATAATAAATAATGGCTGCTTACTGCCAAATGTCCCCACCCCCAAAACTTGAAATTTGTGTTTCAAACTTAAGTATGTAATGTGTGTCAGAATAAGCCGACTTTTATATTTACAGAATCTACTTTGTACAGTTAGTAACATTTTAAATTGAAAAGCTCTAGTTTGGTAACATTGGTCTGATTTGTACAATTATCAAATTTCCATAATGTTCGAAGCCTTATTGCTGTTGTAACGTTGTCTGGGCTACAATATCCCTGAGGCTCTTTGGTCGCAGTGCCTTTGTGTATTGGAGAGCATGTGGAGCATCAGGTTCATCATAGATGAGGAAGATGTACACCTGGTAGTTTTCTCACTTCAAATCATGTGAATCACAGTCGGGGGGTGTTCTCTGGGTTGACTTTTTCTTAATTTTGTCCCATTTTGATGCCCAAGCTTCAGCAAGTCATATGGATCATTCACAAAGAGGGTCTTGGAAGCTTGTAAGCGTAATCTGCCCACGTGAAGTCAGACTCATCATGCGTTTCTCTATACTCTGCAGGAGTGGCAAGCCTGTAAATTAATCCCGTGTCTACCAGGCCAGTGTAGCTATTGACGGGCTGTAGTGGAAACAGATTCAACTTTTTAGCTCACTTTGATCATAGTTCCATTAGGATTGACTATTGAGAGGCATTCCTCTGTCACACGATGTTTCATTGCTTGTGACAGGTCAGATTTCTCCTTGCTATTTAGAACAAGAGAGATTTCTTCTGCCATGCAGTGTTGTTTCACTTTCAGCATTTCAATTCATTTTTATTTAGTTGGTAAGGTTATTATTTAGTTTTCAATTTAAATGATTAAATTATTCAGTATCTTTTTATTTTAAGATAATTTTTAGGTTCATGCTGAGTTGCTGCATACATTTTATTTATTTATTTTTTTAGATATAAAGTACGTTGCATATCTGAAAGTTATGCGGTTGTCCATCTATGACTTTTCCCAAATACATGCATTAAATACCCTGACAGCATTTGAAAGGCAGGATTGTGAAAATAAGACAGTTATAATTTCGCCCTCCTAGAACCGCCAAAGCCTTTTTACAGTACATGTTTTTATTTTGAATATAACCTACAATATTCAGCGTTTTAAATTTGAAGCCTGTTGTTATCTCTACCCCCACTGAGCTTAACGCTGCAGTGTCAGCCGCTTTGCCTGTATCGTCTCCTGCAGCAGCTGCAGGCGTGCCAGCCATGCAAACTGCTTCATCCGCAGCAGTACCAAGGACAGCGACTCCAGCTGCATTGCTAGCATGAACAGGCATTCATGAGAGTGGGAAGGGTGGCACTACTATTTGGTTAATTATAAATCCCAGTCCCAGACCACTGCAAAATTATCAGTTTTTCTGGTTTTACTATTTATAGGTATGTGTTTGGGTAAAATGAACATTTTTGTTTTATTCTATAAACTACTGATAACATTTCTCCCAAATTCCAAATAAAAATATTGTCATTTAGAGCATTTATTTGCAGAAAATGACAACTGGTCAAAATAACAAAAAAGATGCAGTATTGTCAGACCTTGAATAATGCAAAGAAAATAAGTTCATATTCATTTTTAAACAACACAATACTAATGTTTTAACTTAGGAAGAGTTCAGAAATCAATATTTGGTGGAATAACCCTGATTTTCAAGCACAGCTTTCATGCGTCTTGGCATGCTCTCCATCAGTCTTTCACATTGATGTCGGGTGACTTTATGCCACTCCTGGCGCAAAGATTCAAGCAGCTCGGCTTTGTTTGATGGCTTGTGACCATCCATCTTCTTCTTGATCACATTCCAGAGGTTTTCAATGGGGTTCAGGTCTGGAGATTGGGCTGGCCATGACGGTCTTGATCTGGTGGTCCTCCATCCACACCTTGATTGACCTGGCTGTGTGGCATAGAGCATTGTCCTGCTGGAAAAACCAATCCTCAGAGTTGGGGAACATTGTTGGAGCAGAAGGAAGCAAGTGTTCTTCCAGGACAACCTTGTACTTGGCTTGATTCATGCCAAAGCTGCCCGATTCCAGCCTTGCTGAAGCACCCCCAGATCATCACTGATCTTCCACCACATTTCACAGTGGGTGCGAGACACTGTGGCTTGTAGGCCTCTCCAGGTCTCCGTCTAACCATTAGACGACAGGTGTTGGGCAAAGCTGAAAATTGGACTCATCTGGGGGTGCTTCAGCAAGGCTGGAATCGGGCAGATTTGTCTTTGTGAAGGGCGCATGAATCAAGCCAAGTGGTAACAAAGAGAATCACAAGGACACGGCACATTCGCCAAAATAATTTGACAAACAAAACGGACTAAACAAAACAAACAATGGACTAACAAACAAACACGGTGAGCTTCTATTTTTTAACGATTACTATTATTCTTATTATTTCTACCTCCGTCTCCTATCCCGTTCTCCACTCACCGAACACCCAACCCCGAGTGGGTGAAAACATGTTGCTTTTATGCAGCTGTACCGAGACTCGATTGCTAATCAGTCATTCAATTGGAGTCGCGGTACAACTGCACGTGAATTAATAAAGTGCAATTCCCCGTGCTCACATATTATACATTTTACCTGCACATGAAGTGCTGTGCAATCCTCGTGCCTAAATACAAATATACATTTTAAACACTCGTGTTACACAGACCCGTTTATATCCTGTGTACCAATGACTGTACACCAACATTTAACACGCCACACACAACATATAACAGATAATATACACAGGGGTGGGCACTTTGTCACACACACACACAAATTTGGCTTAAAAAAAGAACATGTTTGTTATAACACATGAATTCCTGGACCCTCAAAACCCCCATTTGGACACCAAACAGCTATGAGCTGATGTGCCATTTTAGAGATTTTTGGTGGCCATCTTGAATTTGGCCACCCAGATGTTTTTTACACCCCTTACTGTCTGTGTATGTATCACACGATACTGCTATGGCCAAATGTTTTGCATTTCCTTGAGTTTAGGATTGAAGCATAAATAAAATATCTAAATTATTTTATTTAATGGTGTTTTTTATTTAACATTGTGCAATCAAAGAAACTACAAAATGATAGCGGAAATATCTACCGGAAGCCATAATAGTAGCACAGTACTTCATTTTAGATTTTGAAATGTCAGATTTCAGTTTCTTGTAGTTTTTTATTAAGAATATAATGAAATATATTCAATATGGTAATGTAGTATTATTCAGACTTTATGAAGCAAAATGAGTTAATTATATAGTGATGCAAAACATTTGGCCATAGCTATAGAGTTGTTTTTTTTTCGTAACAGAATGGATAGACTCGTAAATGGCTTTTTGTTTTGGTTTAATTTCCTTCCCTCATATTTTCTCAGGCTCCAGTTTCGTGGTCCCTGTAGCTGGATTCCTCTGCAGGTTGTGCCACAAATTCTACCATTTCGAGTCCACGGCCAGGCTCTCTCACTGCAAGTCACTGATGCATTTCCAGAACCTGCAGGTCAGAACCTTCTGCCTTTTTTATTCTATGCTTTGAGCTTGAACAATGATACACAAAGAAAAGCCCTCAATGATTGACCTGTTATACTATTTTCCATGCAGTTGTTCTATTTTGATTTCAAATGCAGTGCTTTAGTGCTGTAATTGAACTGATACTCAAAAAAAAAAAAAAAAAAAAAAAAAAAAAAACTCTGTTTTCACTTAATATGAAGCATATTATATTTAAGGAGGATTTGAAATTTTGCAGTTTTGACCTTACAGCTTTTCTATAAGAGATTCTTCTAGTCTAACTGAGTTGGAGTGCTTTCTTTGTTTTCTAACCTGGTTTTAATTTCTCCTGACAGAAGTACAGAGCATTGAGGAGTCTCGAGTCAGCCGAAGCCCGGGAGCCTGGCACTGTAGTGGAAGAGAATCCAGATGACACACTACAGGTGGCTGGGCAGGAACTGGGAGCTGAAACTGGAGTCAACCTATTGGAAATGGACCCAGCAGACTTCAGTGGGACCAATAGAGAGCAAGGCTATGGTACTACTAATTCAGACAGCATGCCTTCCGATAGAACAGGCTCTGAAAGCCCAAATCCTGTCAAAATTGTCTTTGACAGTCCAGATCCAATCAAAAGTGGTATTGACAGCACAAACATTGTCAAAACTATCTCTAAGAGACCAAGCTCTGGTACAGCCAGTCTGTATGGGCTCTCTCAAACAAAAAACATCCTTCTGTTGGAAGAGGATGCTGCACTTGGGGAACAAGCCTTAGACTTGAGCAGCTCGCCTAATGACTGTATCAGCAAAGAATCTGAAGTGCTTGAGGAGCAAATGGATAGAAATCCTGAACAGTGCAAGGACATTCCCCAGACTGAGTGGCCTGTGCAGGAGCAAGATGAAGACAATGTAGAGGGAGAGCAGGACAGACCCCAAGCTGAGGTGGAGGAGAAAGGGGAAACGGAGGAGCCAGGGAACATGATAAGCGAGGGAAGCAGCGCAGAGAAAGAGGGGGAGGAAGAGGGGAGCGAGAGGCCAGCTGGGTGGCAGCCCCGTGGAGCAGGAGCCAACGTTAGCAAGAGACGCTCAACACGGACTAGGAGATCTCGATAAATTTTGTGAAAATGGGGAGGCAGGTGAAGGGGTCATTTCTAGATATTTTAAAACCAAATTAATTTCCAGCTAGAATGATGGCTTCACATGCTAAAGCACTGGAGATCATATTCCACTCGTCCCACACGAGACTTCAGGGTCCACTTTCTACAGTGTACTCATTTAAGCATCATATCAGTGTTGTAACACCAAAGTGGTGGTGTTTTAATTTGTTTGAAAACAAAAAAACATAACCTAAAAATCTGAAAAAACAACTGGTTTAAACCATTCACATGGTATAGTTAATTCGTAAGCCTTTGAGATAAGGGAGGCCAGGAATTGGGTTGATTTGGAGACTGCCCCATTCTTGCAAGGCAGTGTAGGGTAGCTACGGTAACCCTGCCCCTACCTGCTTGTACTGTAGATAGCAGAATCAAAAATTAGTGCTGATAGGGGTCTGTGAAACCAGTCTCCACTGCTGCCGATCCCGTGCCTTTCATGAAATGAATCTTGTTCCATATTCTTGCACTTCATTTCACATTGCTGTTCCTAGAAAAGTGGCTTATTCTCAAGTGTACGAGCGGCAATACTAAACGCAGCCTCGCTAGCAACACTTGATGCTGGAACACACATGGTCATAAATTAATGTCTTTATCAATCTCACTCTCTCTATATGTTCGCATCCTGTTCCAAAGTACTCCTTTTGGCCTGAGAAAACACACTTTGCAAATGAAAACTATCATGTGAGAGAAACTCACCTTCTGAAATAAGCAGATGGTTCTTTGTAATCGTAATTAATAAAAGGGCCTTTAGACAAGTCTAAAAGATCATGTAAACGGTTCCTATTTGTGTTGTTTTCCTTACTCTTGTAGCATATACTTCATTGCGAAGTAGCGTTTTACTCAAACTAATGTCATAATGGCTGTATTCCTCCTATAGTGAGGAAAGTGCTGCATTTTAAATAGTGAGTCTGAAGCAAAAACATTTGTAATTTTGTTAGTTTACTATAATTGGTGATCACAACCCCAACGAGAAAACGAACCCTTTGAAAATGTGCAGGGTACTAACTGTACTGTCCAAGTGACTACAGTGCATTGCAATGAGGTCTTATTTCACTGCGAGCCAGCTGAAGTGCAGCTCTGCTGTTGAAAAAGCACTGTATTGTCAGGCACGGTGTGGTAAAACTTGACTTTAGAGAGGTCCACAGAAAAGCTAAGCCACTGCCCTAGACATGGCCAGGAGAGAGGATGGGGGGAGGGGGGGGGATGTAGAAGAATGAGAATTTAGAAGCTGATAAAAAAAACTGTGTTCTTTTTTTAGAATGTATTTTCTGGAAATAACTGTAAACTTATTTTTTGTGTGTGTTTTTTAGAACAGTTTGTAAAGTATGGATTTTTAATTTTGCTGTATTTGAAGAATTTTAATTTATAAAAGTTTGAATATTCTCTTTGTCTTTTTGTGTGTGGGGTTCTACTGTTATTTTCACCTTATTACATATTATATTTGTTTTTCAGTCAAGTGAACTATTCATTTCTGAGCCACAAATTTAGAAAACAAAAGGCTTCTTTTGTTGATGTCTTTATGTGACTGATGTCCTTGTCGCTGGGTGCCCACAGTGGACATAGTGGTAACTAAAAATTATATTTTATTAATTTTGGTTTGCTTCTTCAGAAACATTTACAGTGCCTATAGAAGCAATATCCACTTTCAAAATGTTCACCTTTTGTTGCCATATAGCCTGGAATTATAATGCATTAATATTGTTTGTTTTTTTTTCATGTATCTACACATACATCCTACCCCATAACTTCAAAGTGAAAAAAAGTATTCTAGAAATTTGTAGAAAATTAATTAAAAATATAAACTGAAATAGCTTGGTTGGATAAGTGTCCACCCCCCTTATAATAGGATCCTAAATTAGCTCAGGTGTAACCAATCGCCTTCAAAATCACACACCAAGTTAAGTGGCCTCCACCTGTGTTAAATTGTAGTGATTCACATGATTTCAGGATAAATTCAGCAGTTCCTGTAGGTTTCCTCTGCTGGGAAGTGCATTTCAAAGCAAGACTCAACCATGAGCACCAGGGCGCTTTCAAAAGAACTCCGGGACAAAGTTGTTGAAAGGCACAGATCAGGGGATGGGGATAAAAAAAATATCAAAGGCCTTGAATATTCCTTTGAGCACGGTCAAGACGATTATTAAGAAGTGGAAGGTGTATGGCACCACCAAGACCCTGCCTGGTCCTGGTCAAAAAAAGAAAGGTTTAAATAATAAGCATGTAAATATAAAGTGTACAGTATATACGGAGATCGGTGTAGCTTTGTCAGTGAGTTCATCCTTCCAGTTGTGAACCACTATTATTGTTACTCCCTCCAAACTGGATGACCGAGCAAGAAGGAGACTGATCAGAGAGGCTACTAAGAGGCCAATGGCAACTTTGCAAGAGCTACAGACTTTCAAGACTGGTCAGTGTGTGCATGTGACAACAATATCCCAAGCACTCCACAAATCTGGCCTGTATGGTTGGGTGGCAAGAAGGAAGCCATTACTCAAGAAATCCTACCTTGAATCCCGTTGCAAAAAAAGTATGCAAAAAAACATTCAGGAGATTCTGTAGCCATGTGGCAAAATGTTTTGTGGACTGACGGAACTAAAATTGAACTTTTTGTATAGGAGAACTGTCAAATATTGCCAAATCTAGGTGTGCAAAGTTGGTAGAGACCTATCCCAACAGACTCACAGCTGTAATTGCTGCCAAAGGTGCTTCCACCAAGTATTAACTCAGGGGAGTTGAGACTTATCCAGTTATGATCTTTCAGTTTTGTATTTTTAATTTTTTCCCCTTAACAGTAAAGAGTATGGTAGATAAGTGGAAAAAAATCCTCATTTAAATGCATGAAAAACTGTGAGGCACTGGCACAACAAAATGTGAAAAAAGTTCAAGGGGGTGTAGACTTTCGATAGGCACTGTTGTAAAGGAAGATCTTCATGAAACCTGGCATACTTGTAGGGATTGATATAAAGTTGGCAATGTACTTTATCGAACTTGCCTTAATTTTTGTATTAACTCTTTTCCATGTTTTTTTTGTTTTTTTTATTGACATATGTAATTGCTTCCTATGAAGGATCCAAATTTGAGAGAGAGAATATGAATGAGAATTATTCATACAAGGTCGTGGAGCGAGACAGGACTGCAGTCTGAGCCCAACACTACATCGATGAGTTGGCTACAGTTGAATTTCTGTGTTGTGTAGAGTGAGAGCAGGGAACAGTGTGCAGTCCTTGGTCTCGCTCTACACAGCACAGAAATTAAATTCCTGCTCTATGCAGATGACCTGGTCCTGCTGTCACCCACAGAGCGGGGTCCTGCAGAGCCTGGCACTGCTAGAGCAGTACTGTTTGTAAACCTGGTCAAGAGTTATGGTCTTACATCAAGGAAACCTTATGTCAGGGAAACCGGTACTGCTACACTCTGGGCAACACCAAACTGGAGCAAGCACCAGCTTCACATACCTGGGGCTGACTGTCGGTGCATCGGGGAGCTTCAACTTGGCTATAAATGCATTAAAAGAAACAGCGTGCAGGGCTTTCTATGCCATAAAGAACAGCTTCTGTAAAATCAAACCACCAATAAAAGTATGGATAAAAAAAATGTATAGTATAATCCAGCACATCCATCATTATGGCAGTGAAGTATGGGGTCAACTCACTTTAATCAACAACATTGGGACAAAAGCCCAACTGAAACTTTCCATTTAGAATGTTGTAAAATCATACTACAGGTTCACAGGAACACATCAAATAACACGTGTAGGGCAGGACTGGGCCTCTTACCCCTAATGATCCCCATACGTAAAAAGAGCAACCAAATTCTGTGCTGTCACTGAGCGGGAGAGGTCGAGACAGAGATGCACTTCCTGTTATCTTGCACCAAATACACCGAAGTCAGTGACAAATATTTCCCTAAATTCTCGAGTCAGATGACCCAATTCATACACCTGCCTGACTCAAATTAAGCAATCCTGCTAGGAGAGCAGGGGCAGACAGGAGCTTCCCAGTACGTGTGAACACAGCTACTGGCGTTACTGTCGTCACGTGTGTGTGTGTGTCTGTGTGTGTGTGTGTGTATATACACACACACACATTGCAAAAAACTAAGTTAATATAGCAGTTAGGGTTGAACTCATTACAACAAAAGCAAGGAAATGTGGCGTATGGGTTTTAACCCAAACTCGCCATTCCCACGCCCACGCAAGCAGCCAAAGCAACCTGACAACACAAGCACCTGCCGACTGCTATCTTCAGGTGAGAGATCAAACATGCAACTCTTTCCAGAAGACACAAGGGACATCATTCATCATGGACCACTGGTGCTGTAGCAACCGTGGTAAAGGCCTGAGTGACATGCAGATAGTCTATTTTTCCCCTTTAATTCTGGCCGGAAGGCCTTTAAGCTTGATTCTATTAAATGTAATGTTACACTGTAGTTGCAGTGTATTTTTTACTGCAGTGGGAGTTAGACTGCAGTTCCAATGGAATCTTACTACATTGTAGTCTAGTGTTAATCTGTAGTTACAATGTGATTATATTACAGGCTACTGTTAAACTGCAGTTGCAATGTGTTTTTTACTGCTTTTTTGGTGTTAACCTGCAGTTACAAGGCGAGTCTATTAAATGCAATCTTAAACTGCACTTACAATGCGATAGATGGGAGCTGTAGTTCTAATGGAAGCGCCTGTCTATGTGATTGCATTGTTTACAAGTTTCCCCAGAACTACAGATCTCGTCGTCTGACATCACTTACACAGTTTTGCTGACCCAATAAGCAAAAAGGGTGGAGGGTTTGCTGTTTAAATTGTCTAGATTAGATGTAAGAGATAATGGAAAGTGCATTCACATTTAAAATCTAATACAATCAGCTTAGGAAGTTTAACTTGACAGTTTTCAGAAATGCACAAACAAAATATGTTTTAATATACCATTGAAAACTCAAGGCAATGGATATTTAGTCATATTACCCCTTGAGTTATGAACCTCCAGTTATTACAATGTCACACAACATCAGATAATGTATTTGTGTTAAAACTAATTACAACACATTTGTCCTCTGCCAGGCAATAAATCAATCTTACAAATAGATCAGAATAATCTTTGTTGCAAACATTATAAAAAAAGTTTGTCACAAGAAATCACAGACAATATATTGCTTTATTAATATTCAAAACAGCATGCTTAGACATTTTCAGCACAATGCCGAACCACTTTTATGCACATGTAAAAGCCAGGTATTGTCTCAGTACAGATATTTGACTTAAAATTACAATTCATACTTGTACAGGGTGTTTCAAAAGTCCTAGCCTCAACCCATTTAGTACCAAATTCATTTTTCTTTGAAAAAATCAGAACACATGCAGTATTGACGTAATCTGATACAATACATTTACACTTAACTTTTGCATTTAATGAGGACAATCACTTTATGTTTCTTTTGCTGCAAGTGAGGAGCTAATGTCCAGCGATGCCACAGTATACTCCCCCGTGGGCTAGGAATTTTCAGACATTGATGCAGGCTAAAAACATACACTTTAGATCCACGGAAAAAAATCTAGATCCACAAAGAAAAATTTAAGTATCAATTTACTTTATTAAATAATATTTAAATAGCAGATTAGTTTATAGCTGCTGCCTTTCCTGTAATATACAAACATACTGAGGTTTGTAATATCAAAACTTTGTGTATACAGAACGTAGATATTAATTAAGCATTTTAAAATATATATTCTCTACATGTAACTAACCCTGGACAATTAAGAACAGACGCCATTTTAAAATAAATATGACCTATACTAGGATTTCATACACAACACCGTTATCGGTTTAATAGTTTTGAATTGAACAATTACTGAAAGTCTGAGAATCAGACACTCCTCCAGGGGTTCTCACAGCAAAGACAGTTCACTACAAGACAGGCCTAGAGGGAGCTAAGGAACAGTGTGGCCTGCTGGTTAGATTTGAAGGACTTGGAGTGAGAGGGAGGCCTGGTTAGATCTTGGTTTCGAATTGAAAAGTATCCAATAACTTTGGATTTATTAATTTCAGAATAATTTTTCTAATCTGTGCTTATTCTTGTGACTGTGTATAGCTGACCTTGTGCAGGCATCTACTGCAGCCTTCAGCTTTTTTAAAGAGCCTTGGGGTACACTTAGACACCAGTGTCTTTTGAGGCACATATTTCTTCTGTTGTCAAATCCTTTTTTCCCCATTTATGGAAGATTGCCTGAGTTTTCTCTCTCACGTATGCTGAGATTTTGATCCATGCATTTGTAACCTCTAGGCTTGACTATTGTCTCCCTATTTGCAGGCCTTCCATCCAAAGCAACTGATAGATTACAAATAGTTCAGAATGCAGTTGCCAGAATCATGACTGGTATGAAAAAGTACCACCACATTACACCAGTCCTGCCTAAACTTCATTGGCTTCCTATCAAGTATCAAATCTCTTTTAAAACTACTTCTCCTGGCGTATCGCTCATGGCACTGGTCCTGCTCACCTCACTGAATTACTTTGTCCTTACCAGCCAGTTCGTACCCTTAGGTCCTCCCAGGCTGGCCTGCTGGTTGTTTCTGATGTGAAACGGGTTGGTCTCGCTGGTCGTTCCTTTATCCCCCCCAGCTCTTGTGCTAGGGAATGACCTCACCGTTGACATCAAGAGCTGCCAGTCAGTTGATATGTTTAAAAAAGACTTACAGTACCGAGAAAAAGTTTGTGATCCTCAATGATAATTATGGAAATTCCACACTTTTACCATGATAGCCTTCTTGAATCAAAAACAGTCTTTTTTAAATATCCAGTAGGGTTTATATTAACCAATTCTATGTATTTTGAAACAAAATGATGTCAAAAGAATGGCTGCAGAGTCCAGACCTAAACCCCATTGAAATGTTGTGGCAAGACCTGAAGCGAGCTGTCCATGCAAGGAAGCCCTCAAATGTCACCGAGTTGACGCAGTTCTGTAAGGAGGAATGGGCCAAAATTCCTCAAAACTGATGTGAGAGACTGACCAACAGTTACAGGAAACACATTGCTGCTCAAGGGGGTGCCACCAGTTACTGAATCTAAAGGTTCACATACTTTTTCACACACGGATATTGAATATTGAATCATTTGTCGACAAATAAATGTTGAAAAAGTATCATGTTTTTGTGTCATGTGTTTAATCAGGTTATCTTTATCTATTATTAGGAATTGGATTAAGATCTAATAACATTTTAGGTTTGAAAAATGTGAAAATCCTAAGGGGTTCACAAACTTTCTCAGCACTGTATCTGTTCACTCTCGCATTTGGTATAAGCCCTTGAGAAGCTTTTATAGCCAAATCTGGTTTTGGAGTTTATGTCCTGATTTTATGATTGGTTTGTTTACATCTCTTTTAGATATTGTATTTGACAAGGCGCTATATATAAGTCAAAGTTGTTTTTGGAGCAGGGTTAACAATATTACTAGCTGTAGATGCAGTACTAGCCACATACTGGAATGTGAAGTTGCTGAACTAACAATGCATTTATCATATACTTGCTATTTTGTTTGTCTTTGGCAAGTATATTGGTATTTTCTGCCCCCTGAACCTCAGGACCAAGCCTAACTTACCCCTGCTCTTTTCTGTTGCTGGTGCCTCACCCAGCTTCTACTCAAAGTCCTGCTCTCCCTCACTGACTCCTCTGGTCCTTGGAGGCTGAGAGGGCAGCTTCATGGGCTGCTCCTCAGTGCTCCTCCCTGCCCCCCTGCTCTGATGATGGTGGTGGGGGTGATGGCGGAGTCTGGGCCAGCCCCTCGTTTAGTTGTTGCCTGAACTCCTGCCTCGCCTGCCGGTTGGACTCCAGCAGCTCCTTCAGCTTGGTGTTGAGACTGTCGTTGCGCTCCTCCAGGTCGTCCAGGCACGAGTTGATCTGGTCCAGCATGGCGTTGATTGCTGCATACTCTTGAGAAGACACCGGGGTGAACGCACAGGAAATATGACAGAATTGAATGTTTTTAAACTTCATACACCCCAAAGGTCTCTATCAATTCATTCTAAAATGTCTAACACAGTACTCAAGAATGTCCATTCCAGGGTTTATTTAGTTTACTCAGGATACAGCCTGCTAGCCTGTTTACTGCTCAGCCCCGTGATCCAGACTGGCAAATCCGAACTAGATCCTGTCAGTTTCAACAAGACATCCAGGGCAGAAGCTCTTTGAATATTTACACAGTCCTACTGAAATGCTGCTGTGTTCAGGCACTGTGTGACACTTGTACAAACATGAATACAATTAAATGAATAAAATAAATACCGACACAGACATGTAAGTTAAAACAAAACAAAAAACACGAATTAAAATATGTACGAGTATGTATGACTTTATAACGTTTAAACGCAAAAGGAGGCCTAAGCAAACCCTTATGGAAGGAAAAAATATCTTGTAAATATATTGACAAACAATACATTGTAATTTTAGTTTTTAACATTCTTGAATGTTTTTTGTTGTTTTGGATTTTTTTTTGCATTTGTATAACTACTAACTACTTTAAAAGTATTCACATGTAAGAAAAAATAAAATTAGAGTACGCTTAATATATTGTACAATTGTGCAAATATATTGGCATATATTATATAATACATTTTGTAATCTTCAATATATTTACATATATTAATCAATATATTACATTATATTTCTCAATATATTTTCGTTGCGTAAGGGAACCCTATTTGGTAAATAACTGTTTATTATGTACGGTATGTAACTGCTTCATTTGAGGAACCCTGCTGATGCAAAGTAAATCGGCGCATGTCCGAATTCTAACTACAGTCGTGACAAATTTGCGATCATCTGACTGACAGTCAGTCATTCGCGTTGGCCCTTGTATTTCTAAACAAAAGCAATAAATATCAATAAGGTATAACCCATAAACCTTATCATATTACAATAGAATATATTATATCAAGAAAGAAAACTACAATTTAGATTTACCTTCTTCGCTAAACTCCTCTTCTTCGTCTACTCCTATAGAAACGTTGGGATCTCCATTTGGTCCAGACATGTTTTTCAAATGTAATAATAAACGTTCAGCTAAAACAGCAGCCTTGACCGTCAGTGTTTGAAATGTTAATGCCGTGCAGGTGGTCGAATCATAATCTACTATCCCGCCAATCACCATCAATTTATGTTTTAAATAAATAACAACTATCGTAACAGCTGACAAACACACGGTTTATTTCATCTATATCCCAAGACGACTGCTGCTGCAGTTTAAACGGATATAAATGATCAGCTGATGGTAGGTTGACACAAGGGGCGTGCTAGTGAGACTGTTTCGCCAGTTAGATTGCAGGCTTCTGAGTCTGCAGCCGCCGTCACGGCGTGTGCACAGCTTTGGCAGAGTAACTGCGCCGCACACGAATCACACATGGAGGCGAAGCACAGAGAAATTCTAATGGCAGGAGTGGATGCGATCGAAGCTTCCTTCGCGCTCCACTTGCTTTATATTTCACACCATCCTCCGAAAATATGGTAATTGCTATAAAGAAATAATACGAACGTATTTGTTGTGCTGTCGCATAAAGTAATGAGTGGTATTCTAACAGGCAGATCTGGGATTCTTACATAAAGCATGGGTCATAAGGTAATCTTAGAAACCCATTTCCACCACACCAAACAAGAAAGGAAAACAATAATACAAATTTAGCATTTCATTATTTAGACTCACTCGCTTTCTGCATATATTGCTGGTGTGAGTAATAATAAGCAAGGCTAAGGCAAATTGGATTTTGGCTTTGCTGTGTTATTTACAATAGTATATCTATGGGGCTATTGAGAAGTTTTCCTTTTAGAAGTTGAATTAAAGCACAAAGTGACCTGACATCTTCATTCTGGTGTATATCCCATTGCATTCTCCTCAAAGGCTCAGCTCCAGATTTCCCACAATGAACTATTCAGAGTTTACATTGTGAGACTGTATACAGTAGAACAGGTAAAATGCATATACAACGTAAATATAATGACGTTATAATGTATAAATATATCACTAAAACATCCACGCATAGTATTTTATTGTTGAACTGTTTCAGAATTGAATCATTTATGTATCTGTATTAGTTTGCCATATCTAGTTTGTAATTCATAGGAAAATGGCATGACTCGGAGGCGATTCACACCCCCTGCCTAGGTGGGAGCAGCATGTGGATTGAGGGTCGTATATGGTTGCCTCACACCTCTTTGTCAGCTGACGCTCCGCTATTATTTTGCAGCAGCGGCTGCTCCAGCGCAGGACCCCTTGAGAATCTGCGCAGCCGTGCCGCCGCGGAAGCCCGTTGATGCGTGACCTGGTGACTTTTCCGGATGAGGCAACACAGACGGCGAATTTGGACAGGTTTTGCGCAGAATCTGCGCAGATGTAGGAAAAGCTGCAGGTGCGTTCGTTGGGTTATTCTGGGCATATTCTGTGCAAACAGCTGACCAGTTTAGCCAATGATGTTTTAAGAATGATCTCCGTGAACACACCCATTGGCTAAATTGGTCAGATTCTGCTCATACTGATCTCCGTGAACGCACCCTGTGTCGTGAACACACCCAAAATCTGTTACAGTGTCGTGGTTATACAAAAACATCACCTGCTCCAAAAACACACACCTATTGCAGTTCGTTTGTATAGCGCATATTAACCTAATGCGAAAGTATATTTTCTGAACCAGCCTGCGAACTGTTTGTTCTGCTGAATTTAATTGGGTAGGTGTTCTACTGCAGCGACGGCGTTACGTCTTCCGGGGTCTTCAAGACGGTCAAAAAAATGTCACCTGACCATACAATTAAAGGTGACTTGTTGCACTTTTTTTTTCCAAAACAAAATAAGCCTGTGTTGTGATGGAGAAACAAAACATGCAGGGAAACACCTTACACTAATGAATACTACGTGCAGCATATCCATACTGTATATTAAACAAGGACCAGGGGTCACAAATGGAGTTTAGAAAAAGGGGCATTCAGAACAGAAAATAGGAGACACTTTTTTACACAGAGAATTGTGAGGGTCTGGAATCAACTCCCCAGTAATGTTGTTGAAGCTGACACCCTGGGATCCTTCAAGAAGCTGCTTGATGAGATTTTGGGATCAATAAGCTACTAACAACCAAACGAGCAAGATGGGCCGAATGGCCTCCTCTCGTTTGTAAACTTTCTTATGTTCTTATGTTCTTATAAGAAAATAAACCATGCGTAAAAAATTACTGTACAAATGTCACTGACACCCATTTCAAAAGACAAGAGTGAAGATACACAAATCTTGATAATAGCCGTTTAAAATTTTAAATGTATTGCTTTGGTTACTTTTTGAAGGGGTGTACATCTGGTGCAGCGTCTTCTGCAATATACACGGAATAAAATGTTTTGTTAAGACGTAATTGTATATGTAAGCATTTTATAATTTTTTGTTTTTGTTATTCAACTGCTATTCATGGATGCATTCAATCATCATCAGATGCATTCAATCCTCTATGTCAATGTATAATATTAATATCCTACCTATCTATCAGAGGTATTGGCACCCTTCATTTGAAACAATGTTATTTACTGATTCATTTAGTTTAACTGTACAGTTTATTAAATTATACTTATTTATCAAATATTCAGCCCAGAGAGAACTAGTGAAGATTCCAGTTGATTTAACTGAGTTGACAGGGGGTGCCGACTTGTCTGACTCTCCATAGACATAAGTCTTGGCCACCCTGTCTGAACTCATAATTTACCTGCCATCTTTATTAGATCTGGGTAGGATGAATGAGTGTTCAAAAAACATCAAAAACATATCACTGCTAGATAAAAATAGATCAATAAACTGAATTACATTTGGTGTCAAAAAACCACACACAAAACCCATTAACACAGAATAAATTACACAATTCCTGAAGTAAAATTTGACTTAAACGGAATGACAACTGAGGAAACCTCGTTTGTCAAAGAGCCTTCAAACAGAGCAGCAAGCAACTCTTAATAAAAAAAAAAAAAAAAAAAAAAAAAAAAACTTTTATTCTGGATAACAGTGATCCGGTTTAGAATCCCATATTTTCTGATCGAATTTAATTTTACTGGATCGTTTTTTCAGAAAATGTTGCTGCTCAATGTAATCCAGCAACAGCATTTTCTGAAAAAACGCACCAAAACGATAAGAACCCAGTAAGAGTTTCCGCGCTCTTCTAGTCTACAGTAACTAGGTGTGAACTCAAAACATGTTACTATATCTTTATGGACATACGAAAATATATGACAAGATCCAGAATTAGATTTAATTATAACACATTACTACTAGACTGGATGAGCGCAGAAACTGAGTTAGTATTTGCAAATGATGACGACGCGGATTATTTGATGACTTTTGCTGTTTTTGTATCAAAATCAGTTTTGGGCCGGGATAAACAGGTGGGCGAGGGATTCCCCCTGTGTGAGAATCAGCTTTCAAATAAGTGGCCCAAAACGATTTAACCCCTGCAATAGCTCAATTACTTATTCAATTTGCATTAATTGGATAACATGCCAACTTGCAATATGTGCCATGTTTGCCCGCTGTTTTCGTATCAAAATCCGTTTTGGGCAGTTATAAATACATATGGGTGACATAGAGGATTCACCTTGTGTGAGAATCAGCTTTGAAATAAGTGGTCCAAAAAGATTTAACTCCTGCAATAGCCCAATTACTTATTCAATTTGTGTTACATTTGTGGGATGCGATTAAGAAGTTGGAATGCAAATAAACTGGAATGCGAATAAGAAGCTGGCCGAATAAGTCAACTTTAGCATCATATACTTCACCACGTCTATCAACAAGAGCAAAGGGATTCCTATGGGTTTTTATTGGTTACACTTTGGAGTGCTGCTGCTCGTGGGTATGACTTGCTCACTGAAATATTTAGTGTTTTTGCAAAGAGGAGACGATAGCCTATCTATGGATACCTCGATATTTAGTGAGCAAGACGTCTAAGGGTGTAAATGGGGCAAAACTAGCGGGTAATATAATAGATACCGCTATGCTGCTGATACAGATTTGTTATTAATATTTTCGTTTTTTTTTTTTTTTTTTTTTTTTTTTTTAAGAAGGAGCGATTATTTTTTAAATAGTAGCAATATATTAATTGAGCAATATGTGTAAATGAGATAAACGAATAAGGAACCGGGAATAATAAGTAACCAACTTCCAAGTGGTCAGCTAAATAACCTTTGAGGAATGTAAACATTGGGTTGTCAACGCACACACACAAACACACGACTCCTGTAATAGGAGTGTTGTGCAGTTTTGTTGTTGTTGCTGGATATAACGAATCACTCTTTTAACGTACAAAAACAAACAACAACATATCTTCGTGTTTGTTAGTTGTATAGAAATAGGCAGTCACTGTGGAAAATGTTTTCTCTGTTTGGAAGTCTTCTCAACTTGGAGATACGTGGCTCCTGTAACAACAATCTTATCTTCCATGCCAGTGTTGACGTGCGCCGCCAGGTGGTTTAGCGCGATGCTGTACCTGACAAGCCTCGGTGCCAAGACCTCCGGAAAACTGAATCGGGGCTCCAAGAAGATTCACGCCAGTACTTCTGACAGTAGATGTGCCTGCTTTCTATAGGCCGGGCTCAGGAAGCAGCCCAGATGGTGACGTCAGGACAAAGTGGGATTCCAAGGATTCTTGTGAGAAAAAAAAAAAAAAAAAAAAAACTTTCCCAGACTTGTTCATTAGCAGGACTGATTTACAAGCTCCAAACTATAGTAAGCATTGTAATTTGGTAAGTCTATGTGGATATTGTGTTTCCGTGCCCTGGTGAAAGTTATTAGAAGTTTGCTGATGTTTTGAAGAAATAAACGTATCGTTGTGGGTTATGGTGCAGGAGCAAGCAACAACATCGCTTCTATAAGTGTATGAGTTCATTGTGAAGATCTGTCTGTTTCTTGTTATCGGTATATATATATATATATATATATATATATATATATATATATATATATATATAATTATATATATATATATATATATATATATTGCTTGTAACCTATGCTTGTATGCTTTATGGTTTATCGTGTTTATGACCGATATGTACAACATTTTTAAAACAATGTATTATGTATAGCAGTGGCGTGTACTGGGTTTAGTTCATGCATCGGGACTATATCATTTAACATGTCGGTATTGTTGACCGAAAACTGAGTACCTGTCTTGTTTTAAATTACTCGACACGACCCTGTTCCAATTTTATACACGGGTATCGATTTATTAATTTGAGAAAATATGCCATTGATTATTTATATATTTTC
Organism: Polyodon spathula; assembly: GCF_017654505.1. NCBI lineage: Eukaryota > Metazoa > Chordata > Actinopteri > Acipenseriformes > Polyodontidae > Polyodon > Polyodon spathula. The sequence goes on from NC_054585.1 coordinate 368,728, forward strand.
CCGAGTAATTCATTCGTATACTTTAGGTCAGTACTTTGGCTGGCACTAGGACCCAGTGAAAAGGCTAGCCTGTCTGCCTTGGTTGGTGCGCAATGCACTATGGGGCGTTGTAAAGGCGCAAAAAAAAAAAAAAAAAAAAAAAAAAAAGAAATCTGTATGCATTAAAGGAGGAGTGCGCATTAAAGGACGAGTGCGCATTAAAGGGCGAGTGCGCATTAAAGGGCGAGTGCGCATTAAAGGACGAGTGCGCATCGCAGCCTGCATTGTTATTTGAATACAGCATGGCTTGAGCTCCACTACGCGCTTGTGGCTGTGACGTCACCTAGAGAGCCTGGTGTTTTATGTGGTGCGCCGTTTTTGGCAAAACTATCCAGCCATTAATTTGTCAAATTCATTTGTCAATCGTTTTGTCAGTTCATGAATTGGTCCCATTTGTCCAGCAAGCGCCGAGCAAACGCTTCACACCGCCCGTACAGCCTTTCGTATTAATGAATTGACAAATTAATGAATTAATTATTAGATTAGTTAATAAATAGTTTATGAATTACTGTATGAATTGACAAATTTCTGGACGAATTTCTGGACAAATGGACCAATTTATATTATAGAATTAACACAACATTGCTTGCATTGGTAGAACTAGGCACATAATCAGCTGGAACCAATTGTGCCACAGACTTACATGCTAGCAGCTGGAAGCCAAACAGATACCGTTTTCCAATGACATATAGTTTAATTACATACAATAAAACCATCCCTTTTGCTTACTCCAAAGAACACCATAAAATAAAACTTTCACTTTCTTCAGACGTTAATCCAGAACACTCAGTTTATTTATAGGTTATGTACCAGCTCTGCTGAAATGGTTTAATGAAAACAGCTCAAGCTGTCCAGATTTGTTAAGAACACTGAAAATCTGAAGTGATATTCATGGCCCGCTGCAGCTGATGAACACTGGAAAATTCATATTTGCATTTGTTTTTTCTTTCAGAAGGCTAAAAATGATCATGTAAGTGTCTTTTAAAACTGTCAGGCAAACCTATCAATAATTCCCTACCTCTTTACAGAACCCCATAATGTCCTTGAGGGAAGGGTTAAAGGTCGACGATAATTTGGCCCTGATGAAGGAACTGGAGGATCGCCTGAAAAAACAGATTGATAAACTGGAGCACCTCCGTCTTTCTGCCTCAGAGGTGAAAGACAACATCACATCTGTACGTACTGTATGGCTCTACTTACATTTGTTTATATTGGACTCGTATGAAGACAGTTGTCTGTATTTTCCACTCCCGTATAGGTAAATAGCCCCTTCCATTATAAATGTATGACATGGGCTATTTGGCTGCAGTGGAAAATCGGGCCCCCTCCTGAATAAACCTCTTGTTTTTCTGCACTCCCAGGTCTAACAGCTGCCTTTTGCTGCTGTGATTCTGTAGTATGTAACACCCAGGGATACCCAGCTCTATACAATACTTTTCTTTCCAATATAATCAGTGTAAGCATTTTTCTGTTTTGTTTTGTTTTGTTGTTTTTTTTAGATGCCATACATTTTTTTTCCATGCAGTTGTATTACTTAGTTGGTTAGGCACACAGGTAAACAGGAAGCCCAGTTCATACGAGTCTTTTAATTCAATCAGCTCTAAGGTGGCTCAGGTCAGAGTTGCACAATTATTCTCCCCCAGTGTTGATTTTAAAAGATATTGTGACTTTAATTAATGTGGCTTTAATCCTTATAGCTTTGAATCCTACCTGCTTTTCAACCAATTGTACTGTATAGCAGAGCCCAGTGCTCTAACTGGAAACAAATACAGTGCGGCCTGTACACAAGATGTACACGGCCTGTATGACAAGCTGAGCATTTTGTTGTTTAGTGATACATTATCCCAGAGGTTAATTTGTAAACAAAAAGGTATCAGATCTTATAATTCAGGAAGAGGGACACTATTTTTGTTTCTAGACCTAATGTACTGGCCTTGATTTGCAACAGCTTCCATATATGCTTCAGGTTCTCATCTGCTTGTTGGTTTCGTGCCTTATTGTTGATAGCTGCATGCCCACCTTTGCCTAGTCATGTTTTAACATAATCTTCAGGTTTGAACAGTACCAGTGGCAGGGTGACTAGTCTAATGAACAGGAGTGACAAGCACACATTTCTTTGACGTTTCACCATTTGTTTTAGTAATCTTCTTAGTCGTTGATGTTGTATCCTAAAATATACACTTTTCTCATTCAATTCATGGAACGATACAATACGATCACTATTACGAGGTCTATGTGCAACTCATTTAATATCTGTTATAAAATCTGAGTAAAACTAGGGAAACTGCTTCATCTTGTAGACATTTCTGTCTTTTCCAATGTCTGAAGCTTTTGTTGAAACCTTTGCCAGCTAACAGGCGTGTTATTTTTGTTTATTGTAGCCATAGTTGCTTTTAAGACTGATGGAGTTTATTGTTCTGTTTGCCTTTAAGAGAGAGTGGGATTATGGGAAGGAGAAGGATTGTCGGGGTACAATACAAATGCATGTATGTAGAGAGTAGAGTTAATTAGGCAGAGCATAGGACATAGTTTCTATTAGGTGAAATACAACTACTTGTTTATTATTCACGTCAGTGTTCAAGCCTGGACAATATATAACAAGGTGCTTTAATTATAGTGGTGTTACTATTGTCATTGTAGCATTTGTGTTGCTACTAAATACAATGTTATTAAACCTGTGCCACTTAAGCCAAGTAAGTAAACCGCTGTGTCTATACTGTACTTGTTCATCTCTCATTTTGTCCTTTGAATTTCAGGCTCTGTCTCCCAGCAGTGAATCTGGGTTTGATTTTATTCAGCAGAACAATGCAGACCTGAAGCTGTCAATCGCAGACCATCTGGAGTGGCTGGCCAGGCTAAACGAGAGAATGGAGACCCTCCAAATGAACACCGCTGTCTTCATCCAGGTGAGCATGTTGATGGCAAGGACAGAGCAAGCAGCCTTTCTGTGCAACCAGACTAATCCTAGTGTTAAAAGAACTGTGAAAAATGATTAAGGGGACTGTACCTGTTTAGTTAGCTAACCCTAACCAATACTTTAAGCGCAGTAGTGAAACCAGGACTCGAGGTCCTACATCGGGTCGGTTACCCGCTGGGGACCCGCAAAAGCAGGAACAGTTCGGGTCGGAATGTTAACATTTTTCGCGGTTTGCGGTTCAGGTGTGGGTAAAAATAAATAAATAAATAATTTTCGGGTCAGGTCTGAATTTGAATCACCAAAACGTTTTCTGTCTTTTCAGCGTACTCATCTGCGACCCTTTCCCAAATAACATATTAGAAGGTCAATGTCATACAGCGACAGCGAGGAGCGACAGCGTGGGAGAAGTACAGTCGTGGAAAAATACACAGCAGTTTAGAAGCAGTAAGGAGAAATGACATCTTTAACTGCTTTAATCAGAAAATACATTCATTGGGTAATTACTGTAGCTTAAATTCTTCAAGCGTGTGTAAAGTGCTGCAAGATCCAGAACTTGCTTCAACGAGTAAGTATGCTAGAAATGGATCTGCAGGAAAGGAGAGAGCAACAGGAGTTTGAGGAAGCTGGCACACCCGAAATTCTTGGAAGTCTGCACTCCTAACAGACATTAAGCCACCAGGGAGATAGAAGAGGGTCAAAACAGCTGGGTTCAGGTAGGCAGAGACAGGGAAAAAAAGAAACTTAGTCAAACACAACCACCAGAAATCAAAACATCAAACTAATTTGGCCCACTTCAAAATTTATATGATCAAAACCAACATCAAGAGAACGAAAGGAATAATATATAGGACCACATAAACAGTGCTGGCCAGGCAGCAAAAAGAAGGGAGGTCATGATTGACGGGGACTCCATATTGAGAAACACAGCAATCTCAGTGCGCAGTCTGGTCCCCCTTACTACAACACTCTGCTGCCTTGATTATCCTCTCTTGGTTATCCGAGAGGGATGGAGATGAATATAATATTAATGGGTATACACTATATAGGAAAAACAGGCAGGACAAAAGAGGTGGAGGGGTAGCACTGTACATTAAAAATAGTCTTGAAGCCCAGGTGTTAAATCCGGAAGAAAAAAACAACTCAGAGTCAATATGGGTCAGAATAATGGTCAAAAATTCAAAGGGCATAATAATAGGGGCATGCTATACACCGCCAAATTCATGTACCGAGCAGAATAATCTGTACAATGACATTAAAAATGCGTGCAGCAAAGCAGAAGCCATATTAATGGTGGATTTCAACTTCCCCCAGATACAATGGAAAAACCTGGTGGGGAGCACGACAGATGGAATTGAAATGGTAGAAATGACAAATGACTGCTTCTAACGCAAAGTCAAAAAGGAAGTTGGAAAGATCAAAAAAGAGAAAGAAATGTGCATTGCTAAGGGGGCTAAAAACAATTCCAAAAAGTTTTTCCAATATTACAACTGCAAGAGAACATTCAAGGAGGAAATAACATTTCTAAGAGATACAAATGGCAAAAACATAGATAAAGAGAAACAAAATATCAAATATATTAAATTATTAATTTTCACAAGTTTTTACAAAGGAGGATACAGACAACATGCCCCACATGTCGACATGTTCCTATCCAGTTTTAAATAACTTTAGTATAACAGAGGCAGAAGTGTTAAAGGGACTAGGAGCTCTTAAAATAAACAAATCCCTTGGGCCAGATGAGATCCTCCCAATAGTACTCAAAGAAATGAAAGAAGTTATTTACAAACCGCTGACCAAGATCCATGCAACACAGGGGTTGTACCGACAGACGGAGAATTGCAAATGTAATACCGATCCATAAAAAGGGAGACAAAACCGAACCAGGTAACTACAGACCAATAAGCCTGACTTCTATTATATGTAAACTTAATAAGATCCAAAATGGAAAATAACCTATGTGATAACAGTATCCTGGGAGACAGTCAGCATGGTTTTAGGAAAGGGAGATTGTGTGTAACTAACTTGCTTGACTATTTTGAGGATGCAACATCAACAATGGATAACTGCAAAGCATATGACATGGTTTATTTAAATTTCCAGAAAGCTTTTGTCAAAGTTCCACATAAAAGATTCATTCTCAAACTGAACGCAGTAGGGATTCAAGGAAATGCATGCACGTGAATTAGGGAGTAGTTAACATGTAGAAAACAGAAAGTACTGATTAGAGGAGAAACCTCAGAATGGAGTGTGGTAACTAGTGGAGTACCACAGGGATCAGTATTAGGTCCTCTGCTATTCCTAATCTACATTAATGATTTAGATTCTGGTATAGTAAGCAAACTTGTTAAATTTGCAGATGACACAAAAATAGGAGGCATGGCAAACACTGTTGCAGCAGCAAAGGTCATTCAAAATGATCTAGACAAGATTCAGAACTGGGCAGACACATGGCAAATGACATTTGATAGAGAAAAGTGTAAGGTACTGCACGCAGGAAATAAAAATGTGCATTGTAAATATCATATGGGAGATACTGAAATTGGAGAAGGAATCTACGAAAAAGACCTAGGAGTTTTTGTTGACTCAGAAATGTCTTCATCTAGACAATGTGGGGAAGCTATAAAAAAGGCTAACAAGATGTTCGGATACATTGTGAAAAGTGTTGAATTTAAATCAAGGGAAGTAATGTTAAAACTGTACAATGCATTAGTAAGACCTCATCTTGAATATTGTGTTCAGTTCTGGTCACCTCACTATAAAAAAGATATTGCTGCTCTAGAAAGAGTGCAAATAAGAGCAACCAGAATTATTCCGGGTTTAAAAGGCATGTCGTATGCAGACAGGCTAAAAGAATTGAATCTGTTCAGTCTTGAACAAAAAAGACTACGCGGTGACCTAATTCAAGAAATTCTGGAAATCTAAATAAACCATGTCATATGCTTTGCAATTATCCATTATCGATGTTGCATCCTCAAAAAAATCAAGCAAGTTAGTTAGACACGATCTCCTTTTCCTAAAACCATGTTGACCCTGTTACCATATAGGTAATTTTCCATTTTGGATCTTATTATAGTTTCCATAAGTTTGCATATAATAGAAGTCAGGCTTACTGGTCTGTAGTTACCTGGTTCAGTTTTGTTTCCCTTTTTGTGGATCGGTATTACGTTTGCAATTTTCTAGTCTGCGTTTGCAGTTTAGTGTACTCTTTCTGTGTACTCTTTCGATCGGTTCGGATCGGGTCATAGGTAAGAAGACGGTGTTGCAGCGGGTTGTGGGTCCGGGTCAGGTCGGGTGCAGGTCTTATTAAAGCTGGGCGGGTCGGGTGGGTTCGGATCGGGCCGCAGGTAAGAAGATGGTGTTGCAGAGTGTTGTGGTTCCGGGTCGGGTGCAGGTCTTATTAAAGCTGGGCAAGCGGGGTCTGGTCGTGTTGGGTCGCAGGTAAGAAGACGGGTGTTGCGGCTGGTTACAGGTTTGGTTCTTATTAAAACTGGGCGGGTAGTGTCTGATCGGGTCGGGTCGTAGGTAAGAAAACAGTGTTGCAGCGGGTTGCGAGTTCGGGTCAGGTTGCCGGTCTTATTAAAGTTGGGCGGGTCGGGTCTGGTCTTGTCGGGTCACAGGTAAGAAGACGGTGTTGCAGCGGATTACAGGTTTGGGTCTTATTAAAACTGGGCGGGCCGGGTCTGGTCGGGTCGGGTCGCAGGTAAGAAGACGGTGTTGCAGCGGGTTGCGGGTTCGGATCAGGTTGCAGGTCTTATTAAAGCTGGGTGGGCCGGGTCTGGACTGATCGGGTCGGGTCGCAGGTAAGAAAATGTTGTTGAGGTGTGTTGCGGGTCCTGATTGCAAACGGGTCGTAAAAATCTGAGCTGTGCAAGGGTAGGAGAGTGGTGAGGGTATGAAATGGGTTACCTTGTTGATGTTGAATCACTGGGATCCTGTAAGATCTAACTTGACAAAGTTTTGAGACCAATCAGCTGCTATGAACTGGACGAGCATAGGTCTTCTTTTGTTTTTAAATGTTCTTATCTTTTTTATGTTCTTTAGAAGGACTTGAAGAACTTAATTCTTTCTTAGCTGTGTTATGTTATGCCTGTCTTATTGCACTTGATGTGCAATAAGGAAAACCTCTGCTCAGATGTTGAAAACATGCGCGCACGCCCGCACGCACGCACACGCACACACACACACACACACACACACACACACACACACACACACACACACACACACACACACACACACACACACACACACACACCACACCACGCGCACGCACGCACGCACGCACACACACACACACACACACACACACACACACACACACACACACACACACACACACACACACGCACGCACACACACACACACACACATTTGCGCGCACACCACACGCGTGCGTGTGTGTGTGTGTATTGGTGTGTGTGTGTGTGTGGTGTGTGTGTCGACACACACTCGCACACACACACATACACACACATACACACACACACACACAGCTGTCTGTGAGTAGTTCTGATACCTCAGCCTTTGTGGTTTAGGCATCAGATGAGTACTTATTTGCATCAGATACTTGACTCCAAGCACTACGACAATTATTATTTATTATTATTATTATTTATTATTATTATTATTATTATTATTATTATTAATAATAATAATAATAATAATAATAACAATAATAATAATAATGTTGTTAAATATTGCTTTATAAAATAAAATAAAATGTGTGGATAAAATATGCATAAAATAGCAATTCATATAAAATAAAATAAAATGTGTGGATAAAATATGCATAAAATAGCAATTCATATACAATAAAATAAAATGTGTGGATAAAATATGCATAAAATAGCAATTCATATACAATAAAATAAAATGTGTGGATAAAATATGCATAAAATAGCAATTCATATACAATAAAATAAAATGTGTGGATAAAATATGCATAAAATAGCAATTCAAAAGAATTTCAAAATGTATCATTAGCTGTAAGTCCCTTAAAGCTTCAGTACTCTCTCCACTGGTCTCATCATCTTTGGACTGCAGGTATGAAATTCCACCAATGATTGTTTGCTGAACAGTGTTCTTTTCTGTGGAAATATTTATTGGCCCTCACTTGTAGGCAGAATTCCCAGGGATAAGAGAGAGAAAGAAAGAGCATAAAAGTAACTCATTCACCCATCCCACAGTTTCAGTGCAGCAAGGTGGCACATTATGTGTGAAGAAAGGGACACTCTATATTCAAAAGGAAGATTGGTCAGAAGGCTGCTCTATAATGTTGTACCTTTTCCTTTTGCAATCTAACCTGGAGTAAAAACCGGCATAAAAAAACCCAAATCAAAGTGGGACAAGTGGAGTAGAAGCTAATGCAGTTCTTACTGTTTTCATTTCAGATGAACACCAAGCCCCGGAGCTGGAAGACCAAGCAGACCTCCAAGCGTTACAACCGCTGGCCAAAGCCTCTCCTTGGTGATGATGTGCAGTCTGAATTGGGCTGGTCTCCGGTCCGCACGCGCAGGAACAGTGACGCGGCCTCCGAGATGTCCTGTGCCTGGTAGCGACCTCTTACCATCCTGAATCGTACAGGAGCCAATTTCTGAACGGCCCCTATTAAACAGCTTTGTTCAGCTACCCCTACAGAAAATGTAGCAGTTCATGTCAACTAAAATATTTCTAAATTTCTAAAAATATATATATATTAAAATTTGGAGTGTCGATTCATTTCCCCCTGTTTGTACCCCCCAATACAGAATGTCCAGTTATGTAGCAACTCCCCACACAAGCGCAGGAGAATTAAAGGACGATCTGCCAAGCCAATCGCCTCTTACACCCAGGAGCATGACATGTGGTTGCTAGCTACCGTCCCCAAGAGGACAAAGGCCAAACCTGTAAGTGTCTGCTTGAGCTCACCAGCCACTTGGGGCCACTGTAGCATGGTGTGGTGAAACAGTCCCTACTGGTTGTCTGCCCAACACATGGGAGGGCCAGGCCAATGCGACATTCCCTGTGGTATCCCCAGCAAAGATCTGCAGTTTGACACAGCCAGGATATGAACCTGTGCACATGTGACTACATGACTCATCCTGCACTCCAAGCAAGCTTGCCTTTAAAGGGTGAGCCACTTGTGGACCCCTAAACAAATTATTTTTGTTAACAAATATACATGTCATTTATATAACAAATAATTAAAAAAAGGAAAATAAGCAAAAAAATTTTTTTAGAATAAACAGTAAATGTTTAAAGATGTTAACTTCACATTGCATGTTGTGTTAGAGAAATAAAGGAACAGCACTGATTTGAAGTCTGCATGGTGTTTAAATTTTTAAACACCATTGCTCAATGATTTGCAGTGCAATCTGTACTCTAGAATGGTCCCCAGTCATCACTTTTGCTACAGTTTCTCATGAAATATCAGTAATTTGTACCATCTTGCCAATCAATTGTAGTCCTATCTATTGTGGCCAAAGCTGGATTGCAGGAGAGCAGCTGGTAGTAAGAAATGAAAAATATGAAGGGCAGCCAATTTACACAAAACTGTGCTGCACAGTGCGTCATTGTAGTATTAAACAGTGTGCTGCACAGTGCATATCACTGTAGTATTAAACAGTGTGCTGCATATCATTGTAGTATTATCAATCAATCAATCAACCTTTATTTAACATAGCACCTTTCACATGCAATGCCTCAAAGAGCTTTACATGGCTAAAACAGAAAAATACAATAATCACAGTGAATGAAAATACATGAGCAAGAGAGTAAATGCATAAATAAATAGATTAAACAGAAGGAAATACAAACAATCAGCGAAACAATAAAGCCACAGACGATAAAAGAAAACCATTTTAAGATAAAAAAAGATAGATTATAAAAATGTGTCTTCAGTCTTATTTTAAAAGCTGCAACTGTTGGTGCTTCCCTTATAGCAATTGTTCCATAATTTAGGGGCCCTGTAACTGAAAGCTTTGCCACCAATACTAGTTTTTAAATTTTGGGAATAGTGAGCAGCCCGGCATCCTGGGATCACCCAGTGATCTCTATTGATCGGCTGTGAAGGTCAAGCCGCTTGTTCATTCCGTGGCCATGGCTGGCTGGGGTGGAGCAAGGAGCGCTACAGTTCGGAGTATCTGCTATAACTGAGATCCCTTGTATACCATTACCAGGGGGATCAGAGGGGCCGATGCATGTATTATTTTCAAAATAAAAACTATCAATCCATTTCTCAGTCTTATTGATATCTCTAAGGGTGGAGATACGTTCTTCCAGTGAACATATTTTCTGTTAGAGTCTGGTTGATCTTACATTTTTCACAGATAAAATTATTGTCGGAAAAAATGTCAGAGTTATCAGTAGTCATAATTAAAATAAAAGCTAAATAAAATACAGAAGAAAGACAATGTAGTCTTATAAACAGTACCCCTGGTAATTTCCATTATGTAAATTGTATCCTTATTAAACAGTGTGCTGCATATCATTGTAGTATTAAACAGTGTGCTGCATATTATTATTATTATTTATTTCTTAGTGGACGCCCTTATCTAGGGTGACTACATTTATTATAAAGTATCACATTGCAGATAGCAGTTATATAGTACAATAAAGTCAGTAGTAAGTACTGTAACAGCAAATTCAAATGAGACAAAATAAGAAACACAGTAAATAATTACTTTGAGAGTGATTACGACTAAGCACAATTAAACTTAAAAATCATTGCTTATAAGAGTAAATTCCAATTAGTCAGCACAATAAATGGATAAGAACAATTTCAAACACGAGCAAATACAAAAAACTTGAATATGGTTACCTTTAAGACTAAAATCAAGTACAAGATACAGAAAGTGTGGAGCAGTTGAGTGCAATTACAAGAGGATGCAAGTACTGATATGGTTGGCTGTCATACAGTCCAGTGTAATTGAGAGTTGTGAGGTTTACAGATGCTGTCTGAACAGGTGTGCCTTGAGGAGGTGCTGGAAGCTGGTCAGGGACTGAGCAGTCCTGATATCCGTGGGTAGGTCATTCCATCACTGAGGGGCGAGGGTGGAGAAGGAGCGGCTCTGGAAATTTTCCCCTGGTCATACAGTGTTAAACAGTGGGCTGCATATCATTTTAGAAAAAAAAAAAACAAAAAAAAAACATAGTTGTTCATTCTTTCCCCCTAATTTTTGTGGCTTTAAAATAGTAATATCTGTTGCTACATCCACATATTGTTCCATAGCAACCATCTTTACATCTTGTCTATTGCAATCTGTTCTACCTTTTTTGGGGGGTGGGGGGTATGTATTACACGATTCACACTCTAAGCACAGTCTGAGTAGTGATAGTTAAGCATGTAGCTTTGGCTCCCATTTTTCCACAGGTAACACATAACACCAATGTTGAGCAACCTGGTTGTACAATCATGAAAATACTGTGTAGAATTTCTCACATTACATTATTTCAAATGAGTGACAGACTTTTGAGACTGATATCATATACTACAGATCTATGTCTGATTGTTTTTTTATCAAAAAATAATTCTAAATTGTAGACATTGAATAATGGTTTTGATGTCTGACTTTAATGACACGGTTTCTAATATGCAGTCATTTTACAGATTTGGTGCCACTGTACTCTTCGAACTGCAATTATAAGATATGATTTAAGGTTTAAACCTCTTTCTATGATTTTTTGATAGAGATCAGTTGCATTATCAGGGATTCTCAAATCCGGGCCTTGGGACCCCATTGTATTCTGCTTTTCATTTCAAATGAGTTCCCAATTACTTAAACCCTTAATTCAATTAATAATCTGCTTGATACCTTTCTCATTGTTTTCAGCTCTAAACAGTTGGATATTTCAAATTAACTTTAAAATCGTATATGTATCTTGAAATCTGTAACTTTCTAGGAGCTGAGAACAATAAAAAAAAAGTCTAATTAAGCACATTATTAGTTAAATTAAGGGTTTAATTAAGTAATTGAGAGCTGGATAGAAAACCAGGACCGGGTTTGAGAAGCACTGAAATACAATCTGTACCATGGGGACACGTCGATTTTTGATCTACACTGTATTACATTATTTACTTATTTAAATTTACAAAGATATTTAGCAATAATGGTATAACTTTGTAGATTTTATTTCTTCACACATGTGCAGAGACTGTAGTACTTTTAGCCAATATGTACACCGCTGCAGAGTTTCTGGTAGGTTCGACTACGGCAATTCTATCCACTCTATTAGTTCCTCCCCCAAATGACGCATAAAATAAGACCCTCCCCTAAGGTGGTCTAGTAGTGTTAACAAAAATTGTTTAAATAAAGCTAGAGGAAACGTGTACCAAGGTTTGAAGGTAACGGCTGTGAATGTGTTTGTCACATAAACGCATTTAGTTGAAAGTTAATTAAAACCATACATTACAATGGCAGAGAGCGACTGGGATACTGTCACCGTCCTGAGGAAGAAGGGCCCGACCGCAGCGCAGGCGAAGTCCAAACAGGTAAACATGGGGGCAGTGTGACTACAAATGAAATAAGCGCTGCTTGGAAACTGCACTTAGCTCGGTTGCAAGGTTTCACTGGAGCTCGGGGATTCCTAGGAGAAGGGGGCCTTACGATCCTACAATGGGTGATGTCAGAATATTTGGGACGTGACTTTAGCAAATGAAGCTACAATGCATTGTGAGGGTGAGTGTGTTAATGCATGTATCGGCTGAGAATCCAAGTTGCTTTTTTTTTTTTTTGCTTACAACTTGATAAATTCAAACTTTACTGATAACACGAGTTAACAAAAAAAGGAATACATGAATACACAGGCCTACGTGTGGAAATGCGGTGGCGTAAAGTCCGTGGAATGTAGAAGAAAGCATGTGCTATCTCATATCTGTGTACGCCATTGCAGAGAGTCATTTTTAGCATACTATTTATTTACGTTTATTTTTCATCATGTTGCCAATATTGCGTCACGCACAGTCCGACGTAGTCTTGGCTACGTACCAGTTTGATTTGATTGCAGTGTTCCCAAAACATTCCCAAAATAAAGGCCAGAACTACGGCCTGGAAAAGATGACCTTAATACACTTCAACACGCCTACTCTTTAAATACGATTTCTTAAACCAGACAAGCGAAGATCAACATGGGTATGCATTGAGCTGACTCTTGTAATTCCTCTTTTCCTGTCTTTTAGGCAGTTGTATCGGCACAGAGAAGAGGGGAAGAACTCGAAACAACCAAAAAATGTATGTACTGTAGTTGAAGGGGATATGTTAAGGCGATGGGCCTGGCCTGCAGCATTCCCATTACTGTACTTAAGTGTTGGATTCACACCCTGCATTGCATCAAAATATGTACAGCAAAGGATTAACAGTTCTGAATAAAATAAAACCGAAAAGCTACCGAAAATTATACATTTAACGTCAAGTACAAGCTCCCCAACAAATGTTTGCAAAACAAATTGGTCTGTCACAAAGCAGCTAAAATTAATGATTGGTTAATATTTTCACAAGAAGTGTATCTAGACCAATAAATTGTACGACCCTGTCTTCATGGAAGCCTAATTTTGGTGACAGAACTCAATCTGAGAGATGGTTACATAAGTGTTTAAAATAAAGCTGCTCTGTAGTGGAGAGCCTGTCTGGCATTTGCAGCCTTACCGTTCTCAGATTGTGCTGTGTACAGAGCAGCCACGCAGTAGTACTGGCTTTGCACACCTTGTGTTGTGTCTAGTCGATATTTATTCTGCTGTTGAATTGGATTTTGTTTTTTCTAATTTATCCTTTGGACTAGCCATTACATTTATATTGGTTTCCTGCCCCAGAAATAACTCGTGGACAGTGATGGGAGTGCATTATGCATTTCAGTGCTAGAAACATTTGAGTGTTGTAAATTGCTCTGGTTACTACATTATTGCTTTGTAAAAACAGTTTTTAAGGGTATAGTTACACTAGGTAGTCATTACCAGGACTGAAATAACTGCTCCAGTATGTCTACAGGCTATATTTTCATTAAGATTGTGTATCTGTTCATTTTATGTTTGTAAATATTTACTGTGTTACCAATATTACTGGTGTGCATAGTTACACAGGGTTTTATAAAATTGCTTGGAAAAATTAATTGCTGTGATTGGCTTAACAAGATCAAGACAATTCTAACCCATCATAGACCAGCTTGCTTACTTGATCTGAAATATTACTACACTTTAATAATGACAATTATCTAAACAGTGTAGGTAAAAATGTCAACATACAACTGAAACAGCATTTAAATAACCCAACAAGCCCTTTTTTTCAATCTCTGTAATGAAGAATTACAGAAAAAATGGCAAATATACTGTGGTATTTAGTCAGAACAAAGAACTGAGGTAAGCAGTAACACTTTATTCAAAAGCCAGCTGAGAAATGGCTTCCTGCCTCTCAACGCACCCAGGGTGTGCAGTAAGAATTGTCTTACCTTACGTCCTGTCCTGAGTTATTTCTTCCATAACTATCTTACTACGCTTTAAAAGCATGTGTGAGAAAACACATTCTGTAGCATATTGTTGCATCCAGGGATTCGGAATTGAATGAGAACAGGATAAACAGGGGACCTGTTTTCTGTAAATACAGAAGAACAAATGCTATACTATATGGATTAGTGTTTGAATGGATTTTTAACCTTAACATGCTAAAATATCACTGTCTGCAGCCTGTCTTGCCTATTTTAGATACTGGCATGTCTTCAAAAGGCTTGTATGTAAGGCTGTTTGTTTTACAGTTTGCTGATGAATGATTCTCTGGCTTAACACTTTGCAGAGTTTGCAGTTTAAGGGTGTGTTCACACTGGGTCCGTTTAGGGGGTTTGGTCTGCACTCGGTCCGGTTTGGTCTGAAGTGTGAACAAGAAGGTCCGCTTGGGCAGGCAAACCTTACTGAGCCCACCGAAGAAAGGTGGTTTCAATCCGTTTGGCAAACGCACAGAGTCTGGTTTGCTTGCTAAACGTCACTGGGAACAACTGCTGGACTTTTGCAAATAGGAAACAAACTATACAAGGTAACGACTCGGAAGTAAATGTTTTGCATGTAGTTTTAGTTCATAGTCTGAGGAAACAAGCAGAGCAAAAAATGTCTTTAGGAACTACATTAGGATTACCAGACATACTGTGACAACTGGAATTGTCACAGTTAAGTACAAAACTGCAACGGTGTGCTCTACAAGTTAATAGCAGAGTAATGTATTGGGTTGTGTTAGCGCCATAGAAAAATAATGGATATGGATTTTGTTTAATTATTCTGATTGTGTATACCATACAGGATTAGAAACTCCCGCTCGCAGAGGCAAACTAAAAAAAAAAAAAAAAAAAAATGTACGCACATACTCGCGCGTTCAGTCTTGCATTAAAAATGCAGGAAAGCCCATTTTATAATGGGGTATAGCAGTAGTGAATGAGCATTCACAAATAATGCTTAGAAAAAAGTTACTCGGAACCAACCTCCCTTCATCTCCCCTGCAATGCCAACTCCCCTTAATGACGTTTGTGTTCTCCCTCTGCGCGGTATGTGAAGTTTATAGTTTGCATTTACTTAAACATGTAACTTTTTAAATTGTGTAATCATTTTACAAAAATGTAGAGATTTATACAGGGTTATGACCCGTGCTCAAGCACCAATGGGGGGAAGATAAGGTCCCGCACAGTGCAAAAATTGTTCTGTCAAATTATAGTGTGGATGCTTCACAAGCAGAGCTGTTACTGCGGCATTTAAAAATATAAGATCCATTTATACAAAGTCTCCCAGCTTTCTTGATAAGGTCTGCATTTCCCTTGTTTCTTTTGTATTTGTTATGCTCTCATTAGTATCTAAACCTAGTAGATACAGCGTCCGTCAGATGTGGCAGATTCTACTGTACTTGCTGAAGCTGCTTTGTCCAACTGCTAATAAAAATTTAAATAAAGCCACCTAGCTAAAGATTTCATCCCGAGGACTACAGTGAAACGACCTGTCTTTTAAATTGGGACTGCATGTGTACGTGAATACAGTACATTAGTTATTGTAGATAGAAATTTGTAGCCAGCATTTTTGTAAATTCAACACATGTAATGTTCATTAAAATAAACATTTTATTTGTGTCATCGGTTTTCATTTCAGGCGGAGCTTCATGGTCGGCAAGGTGACACAGCTGAATTTTTTTTCCTTGATCATCCCATCTGGTGCTGTCTGTCAGTTTCTCAGCACACAGTACAGTAGTCGCTCAGTAACGAGGTGCAAACAGGTGATTGAATGATCTATGAACGTTTGTAAAAAAATAAATGTAAATCTAAATTTCTAAGCTGTTGATTCCAACTTCACAACGACTGGTAGGTTTACATCTGGTTTAGCAAGTTTCAAAAAGTACTAGTCCTTTGGACTGGTAGCACAATATTGTTCGTTTCTAACCATGTCATATGTTTAAATGGTAATCTGGACTTTAAATTTAACATGTTTCATTGTCGCTACAGCGTCCGTGAATTGAAGAAACAAAAAGGTGCCAGTTTTTCACTATGCAAATCTGGACAGCGGGAGAAACTGAAGCTCTGACAGAAATTTACTCAGACACCAAAATCCAAGCCGAACTTGACAAAAATAGTAAAATAGATTTGTCTTTTCTTAAATTACTTTGTTTAATACCGACGGGACCATGCAGAATTGGGCAAACTGCATTATTCTCCTGCTGTAGGCATTCAATACATATATTAATTTAGTGACGTGTTCCCCCAGTGCTTTTCTTTCACAGCAATATGTAAGAATCTAAAACCAGAGCAATACATCAATAGCTGCCATCTTTCAATATGCCTTGCAGGATATTGTAAACATCTGGTTCACATGCCATATTAACGAGCAGAGTGCACTTGAAAACTGCATTGTGAACACAAACGGACTCGGTCCTGAAAAAAAAAATACTGTAGTTTGCATCTGCAGTGTGAACAAGCACACTGATACACTGTTTCAAGCAAAACAAACCAGACTGAGTCAGTTTGAAAGTGACCCAGTGTGAATGCAGTCTGAAAGGTGCTGAGAATTCCAGCAAAGTAATAGTGGGAGGGCACTCCTAACTGCTGTTACATGAAGGATTTGCTGTTTATACGTGTAATTTAAAATGACCTTAATGTTTAGGGTCTGCAGGACAAAACAAACAGCATCTGGTGACCAAAAACACAGCCAAGCTTGACCGGGAAACAGAAGAGCTTCACCATCAGAGGGTCCCATTAGAGGTGGGGAAAGTCATCCAGCAAGGAAGACAGAACAAAGGGATGACGCAGAAAGACCTGGCCACTGTGAGTATACGGCAGTGTCAAACCACAAGCTTCTCGGGCAGAGGGACACGCTTTTCTGTTTAGTAAATGTTTTATACAATGAGCCTTTTTTTTTTTTTTTTTTTTTTTTGAGATACTTCGCTGATGTTTCTGGAATTGAAATTAACACCTGCCAAACGCAAGTTAATTTGGTCTGTGGCGGGTCAATTTCACATACTTATACGCCACAGTGGTGGGTACGTTTTTGTACACTTAACACTTTGAATGCCAGCCGCTCTGTGCCAGTGGTTTGCGCCTAATTTGTGACACTGCTGTACCGTTAACCCTTTGTTGTCCTATGCCGTTTTTTCTCCGGAAAAAGCAGAGAAAAGCTTTCAATGCCCGATAGAAGCTGAACAAAAAAAAAACTGAGCAATAAATCTGTCTAATACTCAGTCCCTTCTACAGACATAACACAGACTTAAACAAGATCACTGCTTCTGCATCCAGTGCTCAAAGAATATCGTGGACATTTTCCAAGCTTTTTGAGATGTTATAGTAATAAAATAATGACTTGGATAGCATTATTGAGGCGTTTGGTGATCAAACGAGTGAACAGGAGGTGATTAATCAGTTTGCGCTACTATGAAGAGATGTTGTAAATCGGCGAACAAGGAATGGGGCAGGGCTGGAGAAGCAGTACTGCATGTCCTGTTAATATACAATGCCTTTTAAACATGTTTTATTGTGAATAAAATTACTTCTAAACAGTGCGTGTACGATAAACTGCTTGTGTGAAAATAAATTGGACCCGACGTGCCTGACAGGCGCTGAATAAGTGGACCGCAAAGGGTTAATAAACAGATGTTATTGGCTAAAGAAACTTGAAAAAATATTACCACAATAAGCACCACAACTTCTGCTTTCGATTGGTCTATTTATGCTGTCATTCAAGTTTTTTTTTTTTTTTTTTTAGCAAATCACATATGAAAGTGATGTTGCTGACAACCAAACAAAAGAGAAGGAGGCGGTGCTTGCGCTGTGAAGTGATAGGACTAGTTTTCCATAGTTCGTCAACATCACATTTAAGAGTTGAGGTTAGTTTCGGATATTAATTAAATCTAAAAGGATTTTTATAAACAGCTTCTGTTAATAAGGTAGTATAAATATTATGTAATTCTTTGTAAATTGCTGTTAATGAGAACTTGTAAATGCTTACTGCTAAATTAGTTGAAGCATTGTTTGCATGTGTTTTTCTGATTGATTTACAATAGTCAGATATTTAAGTATGTGTTAAATATTTTGCTGGATAACCTATCAAGAAAATAACTTAGTGTCTCTGTGTGAAGGGCATAGCAGGCAGCTTGTCAGAGAGTGGCGCAGGTTTGAAACAAACCCTCTCAGACGTGTTGGGCGATACTGCCTTCCTCTCCGTGATTTACTTTTTACAAATAAATTCAACCACAACAGCAAAACTTCAGAAAGTTGGCAGTGCTGTCTGTTTGTCTTGAATTACTCCTCATCCAGTATTTTCAATAATACAAAACATAATGTGCGTGCTACAAACTCTCAAAAGGGATTCAGATGATTGCATTATAGTTTACTAGCAACCGCATTAAATGAAGCAAACTCTAATTTGGTATTGTAAAATTTGTGAATTTACTATTTACCAGAATCAATTATATCATGAACTGACTTGTGTTAAAGCTTGAAAAAACATGGTAAGTTAATGCTTAGCAGATCCTTTGTTAAAGTGTGACAATAGTGTTATTTTAAATTTATGTTTTAAAAAATATTTAATATAGGGTTGATGAACAGACCGGGCTAAGTCTAGGAATTACAAGCAAGAGTATCTATGCACTACATTGAGGTAGAAAGAAGGCAGCTGAAAGAAAAAATAAAAGGTGCAAAGTTCTTAGGATAGCGGATGGTTCAGCCGATAGTGCTGTCACAAAGAAGCTGAAATATATGACTCTGCAAGACGGCTGGTGACTGCAGTTTGTGCGCATGCAGTCTGTGGAGAGGGCAGATGCCCAACACTTCTCGGAAGCTATATGGTGGCTATTGCATGGAAAAGTTAATTTCAAGCCCTGTGTTTTGTAGGGTGCACAGTGTTATAACTTTTAAACAATATTTTGTAGGGTGCACAGTGTTATAACTTTTAAACAATATTTTCGTAATCAGATCTCTAGTCATAACAATAAGATTATTTGTTTGATTTGCAGGCTTTGTTTGATTTACAGGGGTGGTTAATATGCTTTATCGGTTAACTTAAAACCAATTTAAAGGTTTTATGCAAGCACTTAACATATTTTAATCAAGTTGCGTTTGTAGTAATCTTTTTTTTTGTTTTCTTTCTTGATAGAAAGTCAATGAAAAGCCCCAGATCATTGCAGATTATGAATGTGGGCGAGCCATTCCCAACAATCAGGTCATGGGCAAGATTGAGAGAGCCCTTGGTGAGTAACTAATTAATAAGCATCTGTGCTTTTTTTTTTTTTTTTTTTTTTTTTAAATCTACATCCTGGAAATAATTCCACCCATCAAAGTGCAACTTGAAACAAGTATTATTTTCAATACACTGCAGGAATCAAGATTTACCTGCTCACTGCAACATAAGTGATCTGTCATTCAAATACTTACACCTTGTTGGTGGAGATCGACACTTGCGTTGGCTGTTTTTCAGATTTGTTATTTGAGTAATTTTAAACATGTTTGTAAGTCTTTTCTTCTATTACAATAACGTCACCTAAAAAATTAGAGGAAATCACCTATGCAAAATATCAAAACGACAGTTTGGATTGACTTGGCTTTTGATTTGGAACACTGCACAAGGCAACCAAACTGGTTCTGCACTCAGTTCACAGCCAGTGTGGTATTTAATTAACTGTGTACAATTACCATTGCGGTGTCATTTTACAAAATTTAAACAAAAGCTTTAAAGATGTCTAAAATATAATCATTAAACGTGTAACTGATAGGCATTCATCCCAGATGACACTGCTCCATGTGGTGCCAGGCAGACGACTAGCAAAGCAGTCTGAGCAGCTACTCTCAAATGAGAATAGGGTCATCTGACTGGAAAGAGTTAAGACATTCCAAAAATGAAACCAGTACCACCATGTCTTGGCATAGATCGGAGTTGCCTGAAGCACTTCATAACGCTGAAAAAAGTACTGAAAGTTATTTAAAGTGAAAAGTTATTTTATCTGGAAAGATAAGAAACAGCACAGCAAAGACCAGTATGTCTGGCTGGCGCGGGATATATTTGGGCAGGGGTTATTAAACAGGTACTGGATCTTCTAATTGAGAGTGGATAGCATTTTTGTTTATATATTTAATGTACGACCTTGATTTACAGTAGTTCATGTATACAGTTCATGTTCTCATCTGCTTGCGGATCGGGTTTGGTGCCCTGTTGTTGGTGTAGGTGGCTGCATGCTGACCTTTGCCAAGCCATGTTTAATTTATCTTAATTTTTTTTTTAATATATTGCTCATCTTTTGGAAACCTGTTTATGAAAAGGCACTGGTTCCATCATAAATGAACCTCTCTGTTTGGGGTTTAGTATACAGGCTACAACAGAGTTTAGAAAAACTGTCTTGCATGTTCATTTTGAGTAGTAGTTATTGAACAGGTTTGTTTAGGCAGGCTATACATACTGTTGGCTGTAGCTTTGTATGTTTTTCTCAAATTCCTCTCTGATTTGGTTTCCATACAGTGTTAGTGTTGTGCCGATGTCAGTGTTTTTTCCCCCAGGCTTGAAGCTTCGTGGGAAGGAGGTTGGGCTTCCCCTCGAGGCGGGACCAAAAAAGAAATGAACACAAAGCCTCGAAGTCGGCTCCCGTTTCCAGGGGGCTGATCTCGTCTGGTTTGACCTGTTCAAAAACCAGAATCTCCATTGCCAAGCTGAATAGTGGAGGTGTTTCAGACTTGCTTTAAAAAAAAAATATTCTCTTCCATGGCTGTGATGTAAAATATGGGTGTTGGTATTGGCGGTCGGAGGAGGACGTGTTCTCTAATTTGTGGCTGAAGTCTGTATTCCAGGATTTTATCGTGGGCATTTGACTGAGTGCAAATCTTTTTTTAAATCAGTAATTTGTTGCCTCCATTTTAGCTGTGCTTTTATAGTGCGTCTCTCGTTTCTTGGAATCATGGGGATACTTGTTCACTTCAGCTGGGAACAATTCAAAGTACTTTTTGTTTTGGAGAAATAAAAATTGGAACCTTTTAGCATTTCATGTCTGTTTCTATGTGGCTTATTTTGATGCATCTCCATTACACACTTAGTTTTATTCCTGCACTATTTAAGGTCTGTCACAGGCTAAATTCATGCTTGGTATACTGCACTTCGATTTGATTGAAATATTTTAATAGGGCCATTGCTTTATTAATTCTGTGTTAATACCTACCTGGCACATTGAATGCTGGTATTTAATAGTGAAAAATACTGCAAGTATGGTAAGCTTTAAAGATTGTAATGCTTCACCCCAAGTGCTTGCTCACATAACAGCCCCAGTGTATTACAAAGGCATCTTCATTCACAAGACATCTTAAAATGAGAAATTCTGAATTCTGCACAGGGGATCCACACACCGGAGAGGTGTTGTCTTGTATCTGTTCGCATTCCTTCTGGATGGAGCACTGGCTAAATCAGCCTCTTATTTTTACACCCACTCTTGTTTTTGGCTTTGTGGGTCTGGTATTAATGTAACGAGGTGTAATTGGATCCCTGGTATTTTGTGGAGAACCCAGAATGATTTGCTCAATACAAGTGTCAGTTTAATATTGGGGCTGTCAAGCGGTTTACAAAAAAATAAAAAATCTCCAAAGAATTAATGTGTTAATCACAAGTTAACTGTGATTGATTGACAGCCCTGTGTAATATTAATACTGTATTAGACTTACAAAACAGAATGCTATACAAAAAAGGCTTTGCCAATTTTAGAGTCAGTTCAACAATTAAGAATGATTCTTCATTCTGCTGGACCGGACTGTCCATTTTCTTCGTGTGCAGTCATGGTGGTGACGTCCATTCACTCTTCACTCCCTGGTGTCTATTTGGCCATGCATCCCACTGTAAATGGCTCCTTGTATTCTCTGCATTTACTGTTTGAACCTGCCTTTCTTAAGCAACTGGCTGGTCCTCCTTCACCACCTTCAGCTATGTTATGAGCAGCAGTCATGATAATGAGCGCCGCTTGTGCATTAGGCTATAGTGACTGCACTAACAGCCCAGAGGTGAGGTGAGTTAGGAGTACAGACAGCAGTAGGTGCTCTAAGAGATTTTATGGAGCATGAAAATCAAACCAAACAAAAAAATGTGCCGGAGAAAAAGCAGCAAAGTCCTCTTGGTGCACGGAAAAGAACAAACATTTTCTGAGGAGCTGAGGTCACTCGGCATGAAATTGAGTTATTTGGAAAATCCTTCACCAACATCAGTTATGCTACCAAAGAGGCTATATGATCCTCTATAGTGTAGAAAGTCAGTGCTGTCGGTGTTAACGGGAGGACCGTTAACCAGGTTATAAAAAGGTGAAATTCAGCTATTAGGTCTAGGATGACCTATGGATTGAGGCCTTACCACCGCATCCTCCAGCACCCCAAATAGTGACCCTGGGTTTGAATATGCTTGGTCTTCTCCGTTGTGCTGTTCTCCTCCAAAGGTTTTCCTGCCTGTCCACAACAAGAGCCAAGTGTCGCTGCATCAGTAAGTGTACCACAGCAGCCATCTTGAGGCCAATGACAGGTCTCTGAAGGTGAATGGATTTATGCAGCCCTTAATTACTTGCTTCTACAATGGTTTCCAACTTGTAAGAGACCACTTTACCATTTGCTAAGTTCTCGCTTGCTTGTTTGACTCTGGTGCAGCTTCAGTTCTGTATATCCAAAAAATTACATATAGAGTAAAATAAAAATAAAACAAAACAAGAAAGACAATTGGTGAGCAAGAGGCCCAACAAGGCTCAACAGTGAAGGTGCTACTTCTGCTGAGGTGAGGTGAAAGGAGGTACAGTAATGGAGAAAAAAGAAAGGAAAACAGCAGGCCTCTGTCTCCCTGTGGAGTTGAGGCGAAGAAGAGACCAAGCTTCACAGCCTCACTATGGTTCATCACGAAAATAAAACACAGTTTGAACTTTTATGTGTCGTATAAAATAACTGATAGACTTAGAATAGAGGGAAGGAGACCCTTCTTCTCACCTAGAATGGTGAGGGTATGAAATTGGTTACCTAGTCATGCTGTTGGGGCAGAATTACTTGGATCTTTTATGACCCAACTTGACAAAGTTTTGAGATCAATCAGCTACTAGTAATTGGACGTGCTAAGATGGGCCGAATGGGCCATTTGTACATTTTCGAATGCTCCTTAATTTCTTACAAAATTAGATAGTAATTGACAATTAAACCCATTTATTAAGGTCATGAAGAAAAAACGATACGAATGTTCCCTCTAGATTACCACTGCTATGAAGTATTACTATAGGTGAGGGACTATGCTCTGTGTGACCCTGTAGATGAGGGACTGTTCTCTGTGTGAATCTGAGTGCTCCCTCACTCGATTACTAGAGGTGAGGGACTGCTCTGTGTGACCCTGTAGATGAGGGATTGTGCTCTGTGTGAAACTGAGTGCTCCCTCACTCGATTACTATAGGTGAGGGACTGTGCTCTGTGTGACTCTGTAGATGAGGGACTGTGCTGTGTGTGATCCTGAGTGCTCTCTCACTCGATTGCTGTAGGTGAGGGACTGTGCTGTGTGTGATCCCGAGTGCTCCCTCACTCGATTGCTGTAGGTGAGGGACTGTGCTGTTTTTGACCCTCCTTAGAATGGAGATGCATGTTCAAGGAGAAAACGGGAGTCAAGTCTTTACTCCTTTATTACCAGCTCTGCGCTATAAATGTTCATGTATAGTTATGTATGTTTTTGTACATGGCCAAAAGTCTGTGTTTTAATTTATTTTACTGTGTGAAAATTGAATTTCGACCCTTCTCACAGTGAAAGCATTAGAAAGTGCACTAAAGCATAGTGAAAGCATGTCAAAGCACTGCAAAGGTATGGTAAAGCATGTTAAAGCATTGAAAAGGTGTGGTAAAGCATAGTGAAAGCATGTCAAAGCATTGAAAAGGTATGGTAAAGCATAGTGAAAGCATGTCAGAGCACTGCAAATGTATGGTAAAGCATGTCAAAGCACTGCAAAGGTATGGTAAAGCATGTTAAAGCATTGAAAAGGTGTGGTAAAGCATGTTAAAGCATTGAAAAGGTGTGGTAAAGCATAGTGAAAGCATTGTAAAGGTGTGTAAAGCATATTTAAAAACATGTCAGACCTTCATAAACTATGGGAAATTCATAGTGTAACCATGCATAGGAAAACTGCAGTTACCATGAAAATGTATGTGGTAGACTTTTATAAGAGGGCCAGTACTCTTCTGGTTTTGATGTGTTGAAGCACCCTGAGAACTGATCTCAAATCAAATAACAGCACAGCTTTGAATCACAGTGTGAGCTGTACTTCTGTTACAACAAAATACAGTAAACTGCACCATGAACCAAGGGGAGTGGACACAGAATACAGTAATTCTGTAGTTTACCATACTTCTCCCATGGTTCTAATAAATATTACATAATACATAATACATAATACATACGAAAGCCCACCATGATTTTCCATGTTTTTTTAATATGCTTTACCACTTGTTTACAATGTTTACCTCTGCTTTACCATGCCTATCCCTATGATAAACATGTATAAGGGTAGACTACTAGTTTGCCTGTTTTTTTTAATAGTGACAATAAGAATATTCACAAATAGTGGGGTTTCATTTTTTTTTCTACTACTAAGCACAATAGCCAACAACCCATACTAAACAACACATATTAAAGCATTAAACAAAAACACTGTAGCATTCTGTAAATTAAAAATAATAATTTTCAAACATATATTTAAATGCATGTTATGGAATATATTTTTGGGAAATGTATCTTCTAAAACCATATATTTCAAGAAGAAACATTATATTTATAATATAAAATGCATGTACCTTTTGAGAAATGCAATGGCGAGTCTTCCCAGCGACAGCGAGTGGGAGAAGTACAGGCGTGGAAAAGTACAGAGCAGTTTACAAGCAGTAAGGAGAAATTGCATCTTTAATTGCTTTAATCAGAAAACACATGACATTGGGGAAACAGCAGCAGCTCAAAGTCAAACAGCCGCGTGTGTTTTTCTGATAACAAACAAGCTGAAACTCGGAGCAGCTGATTCAAATTCAGCGCCGTTCTGAGACACGGGCGAGGGGAGGAGCCAACAGCACAGCAGAACAACGCAGTTAAACGAGGCAGTCTTCCCAGCGACAGCGAGTGGAAGCGACAGCGAGTGGGAGAAGTACAGGCGTGGAAAAGTGCAGAGCAGTTTAGAAGCAGGTTGACAGCTGCAGAAGAAACTAAACTTCAAAAAAAAAAACCTCAACATGGTCTTCAAGCCAGTAATCTGTGACACCTGCTTGATGTGGGAAATCCGAGAAAACCCAGCGGAGCTAAACCAAGTGTGCGTAAAGTGCCGCACGATCCAGGATTTGCATAAACTAGTAAGTATGCTAGAAATGGAGCTGGAAGAAGTGAGACAGCAACAGGATCTTGAGGAACTGGCACACCCACAATTCATGGAAGTCTGCATCACCCCTAACAGACTGAAAGCCACCAGGGAGATAGAAGGTCAGAACAGCTGGGTTCAGGTAGGCAGAAGCAGGGAACAAAAGAAACTTCGTCAATCACAACCACCAGAAATCAAAACAACCAACAAATTTGAGTCACTTCAGAATTTTGATGAGCAGAACCAACAACAAGAGAATGAAAGGAACAACATCCAGGACCCCACTGACAGTGGTGACCAGACAGCAAAAAGAAGGGAGGTCATGATTGTTGGGGACTCCATATTGAGAAACACAGCAAGTTCAATTCGCAGTTTGGACCCCCTTACTACAACAGTGTGCTGCCTTCCGGGAGCCTCGGTCAAGCACATCACTGAGAACGTGGACAGGCTCCTAGAATGAACAGGAGATGACCCGGTAGTAGTCGTCCACATCGGTACAAACAACATTGGAAGAGACAGACAAAAATCCCTGCAAAGCAAATTCAGAGAGCTAGGAAGGAAATTAAAAGAGAAAACCAAAACTGTGGTATTTTCTGGTATACTACCGGCACCTTGCAAAGGACCATATGGACAGCTGGAAATAACTAATCAAAACGCATGGCTGAAGATGTGATGCACACGGGAAGGCTTCACCTATCTTGATCATTGGACCACATTCTACAACGAGGACTATCTGTATAGACGGGATGGACTGCACTTAAATAACAAGGGAACCAGTCTACTTGGAGAAAAGATCCTCGAGCAGGTTCAGAAGCATTTAAACTAGAAAGGAAGGGGGGAGAAATCAACAAAAAAACAGAAGGGAGACTGCATCAAAACAAGAACAACAACTCAGGTAAGACAACCATTAAATGTATTTATCTAAATGCTAGAAGTATCAGAAACAAAATTTTAGAACTTGAAGCTACTGCACTAACAAGTAACTATGATGTGATAGGTGTTACAGAAACGTGGTTATCTGAGAGTGATGGGGACGAATATAATATTTGTGGGTATACACTGTATAGGAAGGACAGGCAGGACAACACAATTTGTCAAGGCACCGACTAGAGGGGAGGCATGCCTTGATTTAGTCTTTTCAAATAACGAAGATAGAATAACTAAAACAGAGGTCAGAGAACCACTGGCAAACTCAGACCACAACATGGTCTCATTTGAAGTGTTTTTTAAAACCCCAAAAGTAATGACTAAAGCTAAGGTTTACAATTTTAGAAAAGCAAACTATGAAGGTATGAAACTGAGACTAACAGAAGTAGATTGGAGTAAAATAGAGAAAACACCCACAGAAGAAGGATGGTTGTTCTTCAAAAATGTAGTACTAGAGGCGCAAAACAATTACATCCCTAAAGTAGACAAATCTAAATGTAAAACTAAATTGCCAAAATGGTTTAATAGATCAATTAAGAAAAATATTCAGCGAAAAAAGGCACTTTACAGAGCGTTAAAAAAGGACCAAAAAGAAAGTACGCAGAAAGAGTACACAGAACTGCAAACGCAAGTCAAAAAGGAAGTTAGAAAGGCCAAGAGAGAAATAGAAATGAACATTGCTAAGGGAGCTAAAACCAAATCCAAAATGTTTTTCCAATATTACAACAGCAAGAGAACATTCAAAGAGGAGATTAAATGTTTAAGAGATACAAATGGCAAAATTGTAGATGAAGAAAAAAAATAGCAACTATATTAAATGATTACTTTTCACAAGTTTTTACAAAGGATACTGACAACATGCCCCACATGTCATCCAGTTCCTATCCAGTTTTAAATAACTTTAGCATAACTGAGGCAGAAGTGTTAAAGGGACTAGGAACACTTAAAATAAACAAATCCCCTGGGCCAGATGAGATCCTCCCAGTAGTACTCAAAGAAATGAAAGAAGTAATTTACAAACCGCTAACCAAGATCATGCAGCAGTCTCTTGACACAGGGGTGGTACCGACAGACTGGAAAATTGCAAACGTAATACCGATCCACAAAAAGGGAAACAAAACTGAACCAGGTAACTACAGACCAGTAAGCCTGACTTCTATTATATGCAAACTTATGGAAACTATAATAAGATCCAAAATGGAAAATTACCTATATGGTAACAGGGTACTGGGAGACAGTCAACATGGTTTTAAGAAAGGGAGATCGTGTCTAACTAACTTGCTTGATTTTTTTGAGGATGCAACATCGATAATGGATAATTGCATAGCATATGACATGGTTTATTTAGATTTCCAGAAAGCTTTTGACAAAGTCCCGCACAAAAGATTAATTCTCAAACTGAATGCAGTTGGGATTCAAGGAAACACATGTACATGTATTAGGGAGTGGTTAACAATTGGAAAACAGAAAGTACAGATTAGAGGAAAAACCTCAGAATGGAGTGTGGTAACCAGTGGTGTACCACAGGGATCAGTATTAGGTCCTCTGCTATTCCTAATCTACATTAATGATTTAGATTCTGGTATAGTAAGCAAACTTGCTAAATTTGCAGACGACACAAAAGTAGGAGGAGTGGCAAACACTGTTGCAGCAGCAAAGGTCATTCAAAATGATCTAGACAAGATTGAGAACTGGGCAGACACATGGCAAATGACATTTAATAGAGAAAAGTGTAAGGTACTGCACGCAGGAAATAAAAATGTACATTATAAATATCATATGGGAGATATTGAAATTGGAGAAGGAATCTATGAAACAGAACTAGGAGTTTTTGTTGACTCAGAAATGTCTTCATCTAGGCAATGTGGGGAAGCTATAAAAAAGGCTAACAAGATGCTCGGATACATTGTGAAAAGTGTTGAATTTAAATCAAGGGAAGTAATGTTAAAACTGTACAATGCACTAGTAAGACCTCATCTTGAATATTGTGTGCAGTTCTGGTCACCTCGCTATAAAAAAGATATTGCTGCTCTAGAAAGAGTGCAAAGAAGAGCGACCAGAATTATTCCGGGCTTAAAAGGCATGTCATATGCAGACAGGCTAAAAGAATTGAATCTGTTCAGTCTTGAACAAAGAAGACTACGTGGCGACCTAATTCAAGCATTCAAAATTCTAAAAGGTATTGACAGTGTCGACCCAAGGGACTTTTTCAGCCTGAAAAAAGAAACAAGGACCAGGGGTCACAAATGGAGTTTAGAAAAAGGGGCATTCAGAACAGAAAATAGGAGACACTTTTTTACACAGAGAATTGTGAGGGTCTGGAATCAACTCCCCAGTAATGTTGTTGAAGCTGACACCCTGGGATCCTTCAAGAAGCTGCTTGATGAGATTTTGGGATCAATAAGCTACTAACAACCAAACGAGCAAGATGGGCCGAATGGCCTCCTCTCGTTTGTAAACTTTCTTCCGCTGGTTACCACACTCCATTCTGAGGTTTTTCCTCTAATCAGTACTTTCTGTTTTCTACATGTTAACCACTCCCTAATCCATGTACATGTGTTTCCTTGAATCCCAACTGCGTTCAGTTTGAGAATTAATCTTTTGTGCGGGACTTTGTCAAAAGCTTTCTGGAAATCTAAATAAACCATGTCATATGCTTTGCAATTATCCATTATCGATGTTGCATCCTCAAAAAAATCAAGCAAGTTAGTTAGGCACGATCTCCCTTTCCTAAAACCATGTTGACTGTCTCCCAGTACCCTGTTAAGGTAATTTTCCATTTTGGATCTTATTATAGTTTCCATAAGTTTGCATATAATAGAAGTCAGGCTTACTGGTCTGTAGTTACCTGGTTCAGTTTTGTTTCCCTTTTTGTGGATCGGTATTACGTTTGCAATTTTCCAGTCTGTCGGTACCACCCCTGTGTCAAGAGACTGCTGCATGATCTTGGTTAGCGGTTTGTAAATAACTTCTTTCATTTCTTTGAGTACTACTAGGAGGATCTCATCCGGCCCAGGGGATTTGTTTATTTTAAGTGCTCCTAGTCCCTTTAACACTTCTGCCTCAGTTATGCTAATGTTATTTAAAACTGGATAGGAACTAGATGACATGTGGGGCATGTTGTCAGTATCTTCCTTTGTAAAAACTTGTGAAAAGTAATCATTTAACATATTTGCTATTTTTTTTTCTTCCTCTACGATTTTGCCATTTGTATCTCTTAAACATTTAATCTCCTCTTTGAATGTTCTCTTGCTGTTATAATATTGGAAAAACATTTTGGAATTGGTTTTAGCTCCCTTAGCAATGTTCATTTCTATTTCTCTCTTGGCCTTTCTAACTTCCTTTTTGACTTGCGTTTGCAGTTCCGTGTACTCTTTCTGCGTACTTTCTTTTCGGTCCTTTTTTAATGCTCTGTAAAGTGCCTTTTTTCGCTGAATATTTTTTTTAATTGATCTATTAAACCATTTTGGCAATTTAGTTTTACATTTAGATTTGTCTACTTTAGGGATGTAATTGTTTTGCGCCTCTAGTACTACATTTTTGAAGAACAACCATCCTTCTTCTGTGGGTGTTTTCTCTATTTTACTCCAATCTACTTCTGTTAGTCTCTGTTTCATGCCTTCATAGTTTGCTTTTCTAAAATTGTAAACCTTAACTTTAGTCTTTACTTTTGGGGTTTTAAAAAACACTTCAAATGAGACCATGTTGTGGTCTGAGTTTGCCAGTGGTTCTCTGACCTCTGTTTTAGTTATTCTATCTTCGTTATTTGAAAAGACTAAATCAAGGCATGCCTCCCCTCTAGTGGGTGCCTTCACAAATTGTGTTAGGAAGCAGTCATTTGTCATTTCCACCATTTCTATTTCATCCTTCGCGCTACCCACCGGGTTTTCCCATTTTATTTGGGGGAAGTTGAAATCCCCCATTAGTATGGCTTCTCCTTTGCTACACACATTTCTAATTCATTCATTTTGTTTTAGGAATAAACAAAAAATATTTTAAATGATGTGTTTAACATTTAATTTTACTGTGATGTGATTTTTCTTTTCATTTAGAAACAAAACAGTAAGACTAAGGTCGTCTGAAATGCCTCTACTACTATAATTGGGACAGCTGCTTATTTGGGATTTTTTTTCTTCTCCCGAGGCATCCTGATAAAGCAGCTCTAACAATACTGTGTACTGAATGGTTTTTCTTTTTATTTTACTAGATAATTACCCATGACACCAGTACAATTGAAAAATACAGCTGTTACCACCTGGAATGTAAAGGGGATTCATTGTCCTATCAAACTAATGAGAATTTTGTGGCATTTAGCACAGCTTAAATCAGAAATTGCATCACAAGAGATGAATTTACAGAAAGCGAAACCTTGAAATTAAACAAAAATGGGTGGGACAAATATTTTATTCTTGTTATAATAGTAGGAGAAGAGGGGTGGCAATACTTATACATTAAAATACTCCCTTTACATTTCGGAACACTACATAGACACAGATGGTCGCCATGTATTGATAGAAGTTATACTATATAATGAACTGATTGTAATATTGAATGCACCAATAATGACACAGTGCCCTTTTCACTCAGATCACCAAAGTAATTGCTAGTTACACAAAGGTTACAATCTTGATGGTATTACATTTCTAGCCCCAATTTAGACATGTCAAATAAACCACCTCCTCAGACTTTCAAATGCCCTAACAGGCTAAAACAATTGAATATGTTCGGTCTTGAACAAAGAAGACTACGCAGCAATCTGATTCAAACATTCAAAATTCTAAAAGGTATTGACAGTGTCGACCCAAAGGGACTTTTTTGACCTGAAAAAAGAAACAAGGACCAGGGGTCACAAATGGAGATTAGATAAAGGGGCATTCAGAACAGAAAATAGGAGGCACTTTTTTACACAGAGAATTGTGGGAGTCTGGACCCAACTCCCGAGTATTGTTGTTGAAGCCGACACCTTGGGATCCTTCAAGAAGCTGCTGATGAGAACCAAACAAACAAGATGGGCTCCTCTCATTTGTAAACTTTTTCATGTTCTATGTTCTAAACTTGCTTATATTCTATGTTCTAAACTTTCTTATGTTCTATGTTCTTATGTTCTTAAGTTTGGAGATTAATAAACCCTAAAGAAAAAGATTATACATTTTATTCCAGACCTCATAAATGTTACTCCGGAACTGGTGCTTTTTGGGTTACATAAGATATTTTATCAAATGTCTGGGAATCTAAAATTCAGAATATGATTTATTCAGATCACTCCTCAATTAGTATACCCTCCCATTCAAACTCACATAAATAATTCCCACTGGAGACTAAATAACTACATTTTATTAAATCCTGAGTTAGCAGAACATAAGTAAATATAAATACTGATTCTGTTGAATCATTTGCAACTGTGTAGCATGTGTATAGAGCTACATGCAGAGTCTGGTTTATAAATTATACAGCTTGCCAAAACAAAGTAAGGAATCAGAAAATACACAAACATACTAAGACTGACAGATTTCGAACAACGCATAAGCAAATCCTAGTGATAAAAAGATTTATACTAAATTACTAAAAATGCAAACAGAAGTGATTTATTAAGTAAAAAGCTAGAATCTGTATTGTTCTGTTTGAAAAGTAAATATTTTGAAATAGGTGTTAGGGCAGGTAGACTATTAGCAGATAGACATCAGAGGGCAACAAAATCCCAAATTATACCAGTTATATTTTCACTAGATAAAAAGCGCCTAAAAAAATCCCCACAATATTAGTGACATATTTAAAGAATTTTACTCAAATCTTTATAAATGTGAAACCAACTCCACTATAATGGATATGGGTAATTTCTTTAAATAAATTAACCTCCCTAAAATATCAGAAAAGGGCAGAGAAATACTTGAATCAGAGATCACCTATATGGAGGTGATAAGGCAATCTGTACACTGGCAAGTGGCAAGGCACCTGGGGAAGATGGTCTCCCAGCTAACTTTTATAAAACCTTTATCCACCCATTGGCCGATAAATTATTGAAGGTATACAGTGAAGCAATGGAGAAGGGGGACTCCCTGGGTCCATGCACTCTGGTATAATAACCCTTTACTAAATCCAAATAAAGACATAAGAACATAAGAACATAAGAACATAAGAAAGTTTACAAACGAGAGGAGGCCATTCGGCCCATCTTGCTCGTTTGGTTGTTAGTAGCTTATTGATCCCAAAATCTCATCAAGCAGCTTCTTGAAGGATCCCAGGGTGTCAGCTTCAACAACATTACTGGGGAGTTGATTCCAGACCCTCACAATTCTCTGTGTAAAAAAGTGTCTCCTATTTTCTGTTCTGAATGCCCCTTTTTCTAAACTCCATTTGTGACCCCTGGTCCTTGTTTCTTTTTTCAGGCTGAAAAAGTCCCTTGCGTCGACACTGTCAATACCTTTTAGAATTTTGAATGCTTGAATTAGGTCGCCACGTAGTCTTCTTTGTTCAAGACTGAACAGATTCAATTCTTTTAGCCTGTCTGCATATGACATGCCTTTTAAGCCCGGAATAATTCTGGTCGCTCTTCTTTGCACTCTTTCTAGAGCAGCAATATCTTTTTTATAGCGAGGTGACCAGAACTGCACACAATATTCAAGATGAGGTCTTACAAGTGCATTGTACAGTTTTAACATTACTTCCCTTGATTTAAATTCAACACTTTTCACAATGTATCCGAGTATCTTGTTAGCCTTTTTTATAGCTTCCCCACATTGCCTAGATGAAGACATTTCTGAGTCAACAAAAACTCCTAGGTCTTTTTCATAGATTCCTTCTCCAATTTCAATATCTCCCATATGATATTTATAATGTACATTTTTATTTCCTGCGTGCAGTACCTTACACTTTTCTCTATTAAATGTCATTTGCCATGTATCTGCCCAGTTCTGAATCTTGTCTAGATCATTTTGAATGACCTTTGCTGCTGCAACAGTGTTTGCCACTCCTCCTACTTTTGTGTCGTCTGCAAATTTAACAAGTTTGCTTACTATACCAGAATCTAAATCATTAATGTAGATTAGGAATAGCAGAGGACCTAATACTGATCCCTGTGGTACACCGCTGGTTACCACACTCCATTCTGAGGTTTTTCCTCTAATCAGTACTTTCTGTTTTCTACAAGTTAACCACTCCCTAATCCATGTACATGTGTTTCCCTGAATCCCAACTGCGTTCAGTTTGAGAATTAATCTTTTGTGCGGGACTTTGTCAAAAGCTTTCTGGAAATCTAAATAAACCATGTCATATGCTTTGCAATTATCCATTATCGATGTTGCATCCTCAAAAAAATCAAGCAAGTTAGTTAGGCACGATCTCCCTTTCCTAAAACCATGTTGACTGTCTCCCAGTACCCTGTTACCATATAGGTAATTTTCCATTTTGGCTCTTATTATAGTTTCCATAAGTTTGCATATAATAGAAGTCAGGCTTACTGGTCTGTAGTTACCTGGTTCAGTTTTGTTTCCCTTTTTGTGGATCGGTATTACGTTTGCAATTTTCCAGTCTGTCGGTACCACCCCTGTGTCAAGAGACTGCTGCATGATCTTGGTTAGCGGTTTGTAAATTACTTCTTTCATTTCTTTGAGTACTACTGGGAGGATCTCATCCGGCCCAGGGGATTTGTTTATTTTAAGAGCTCCTAGTCCCTTTAACACTTCTGCCTCAGTTATGCTAAAGTTATTTAAAACTGGATAGGAACTGGATGACATGTGGGGCATGTTGTCAGTATCTTCCTTTGTAAAAACTTGTGAAAAGTAATCAAAAAAAATACCTACAGCACTCAGTATTCCCAGGTGGTCTCCCATCCAAGTACTAACTAAGCCCAACATTGCTTTGCTTCTGAGATCGGATGAGATCAGGCATATTCAAGGTGGTGTGGCTGTAGGCTGTAGACCCTCTGGAATGTGGAAGCTAGAGGCCAATTTCATTATTAACCCTGGACTGAAAGATACACACTAAGAGAGTGGCTGAAAGATTAGACTTACTGTTACCAAAACTAACATGCAGAGATCACATTGGGTTTGTAAAACACAGACTAGTAGCAGATAATGTGAGAAAATGAATGCATGTTTTTTACTATGCTGGGAACCCTCCCCCCTTCCTGCGGCTGCAGTCTCTTGATGTGGAGAAGGCATTGGACCGCATTGAATGGTCGTATCTGTTTAGAACATTAGAGGAGTTTGGACTAAGCCCAGATTTTATCACTTTATAACATTATTGTATAAATCGTCAAAAAAACAGGATTTGTACTAATGGACTAATGTCATATACCTTCTCCTTGCAACGGGGAACACATCAAGGTTGTCTACTCTGTCCACAGCTCTTTGTACGATACCTAGAACCATTGGCATAAAATGATCCAATCTGAATATTAAAGGAATAAAGGCACTCAAATCAGCTATTAAAATGAGTCTATACACAGGGTATATGCTATTAACAGTACATGAGTCTTATGTGAGCCACCCCCCTACCCACTATCACTACATGGGAACTGGTTTACAAAAATGAATGTGTTCTTTAGTACATTTCTATGGAAAGGGGGGAGGCCTTCGAGATACCTATAAATATTATATTTCATTCAATGCAAGATATCTTTGATATCTATGGAGGATTACAGAACAGGGGGTTTTGGAGGTAAATAAATGTGATTTATCCCTAGACTCCCTATGGTTCACCCTCAAGTATTGGAAATCCATAGATTACACAATCCCCATTACCCCACTGTGGTGTAATGGAGTGTCACAAAGACGGCCGGAGTGGGTGGAGTCAGACCAGAGCCAGGAAATAAACAACAGAGGTGGAGTTTGGTGGAGCTGAGTGAATGCTTTCGCTCAGCATTTAATAAATAAACAAACAGACAGAAAATAAACGGTTGTAACAATACAAAAACAGGACAACGCACATTCGCCAAAATAACCAGACAAACAAAACTCACTAAACAAAACACGGTGAGCAGATATTTTACTACTAAACCTTTTTAACTATTCTTATTATCTTTACCTCCGTCTCCAATCCCGTTCTCCACTCACCGAACAGACAACACCGAGTGAGTGAAAACATGCTGCTTTTATGCAGCTGTACCGAGACTCGACTGCTAATCAATCATTCAATTGGAGTCGCGGTACAACTGCATGTGAATTAATAAAGTGCAATTCCCCGTGCTCACATATTACCTTTTACTTGCACGTGAAGTGCTGTGCAATCCTCGTGCCTAAATACAAATATACATTTTAAACACTCGTGTTACACAGACCCGTTTATATCCCGTGTACTAATGACTATACACCAACATTAAACACACAACATGCAACATATAACAGAAAATACACACAGGGGTGGGCACTTCGTCACATGGAGGTATTGTATGTAATGGCAGGCAGGCCCTTAAAGAATGCTAGATGGGAATCCAAAGGAATCACCAAATTAAAACACCTTTTTGTTGATAAAACAATAAAACAATAATGTCATTTCAACAGGAAACATAAATATAGTAAACCAAACAAAGGCTACTTAATATACTAACAAATTAGTCTCACCTTACAAGATTTCTTGGAGAAAGAACAGGCACCCCCAAAATTACAACAATAGAAAAATAATTTATGGAAATTATAGATAAAATCTCCCATATAACATCCAGTATTTATAAAAAAACTGAATAACACAAACTCCACAATTTGTAGCCCAATACAGAAAGTATAGGAAAGAGACATTAAAGAACAGTTGCCCTCTGAAATGTGGACCACTGTGTGGAAGGATATGCATAAAATCTCAAAATTTGTGGAAAACAAACTAATCAATTAAAAATACAAATTCAGATATTGTTGACAGCTTACCATTTAAGTTGAGGTCTGCAAATGAGAAATCTGGGTGTTATTTTTGAACCAGATCTCTAATTCGAACCTCATATTAGAAAAAATAACTAAAGTGTCTTTTTTTCATTTAAGAAATGTTGGTATACTAAGATGCTTTCTTTCGATGGAAGACACTGATGCATGCTTTCATAACATCCAGACTGGATTATTGCAATGGTCTGTTATCTGGCATTCCCAGATCTGTGTTATCCTGACTACAGCTTGTGCAAAACACTGCTGCCAGGGTTTTAACAAGAAGTAGAAGACATGACCACATTACACCAGTATTGGCAGCCCTACATTAGCTTCTTGTAAGATTAGGGTTGATTTTAAGGTCATTCTTATTACTTACAAAGCATTAACCCTCTGCGGTCCTATGTTGGACCAGGCCAGACATTACAATTTTCCTTTCCCCAGTCTGATGTCGGACCCTGTCAGACATCATCAAAAATATGTCAAGCAAAGGTCTTTAGTCATTTTTTCTCCGGAAAAAGCAGAGAAAACCTTTCAATGGCCGAGCGAGACCGATTGGAGCTGAGAGGTCGAAAAAAGGGGGCGTATCTGATCAATACACATAGCCCCTGAACCACAAAGATAACATGGACACAAACAAAGAAGACAGCTGCTTCCGCATCCAGAGCACAAAGAATATCACAGACATTTGCAGAGCTTTTTGAGATGTTACATTAATAAAATAATGACTTGGATCGCATTATTGAGGAGTTTGGTGATAAAACGAGTGATCAGGAGAGGATTTATCAGTATGCACGACTATGAAGAGGTACGTGAAAAATACAGCGAACAAGGGCTAGGGCTTGGCTGAAGATTAATTACATGTCTTTGGACGCACAGAATTAAAAGGCAGTATTTATGAATCTTTGGAAACACTCGTATTTATTTTCTATTGGACAAAGTCATTATAAATAATACAAAATAGTCTGCATGTAAATGTTTATCACGTTACTATTTACATCTCACCTCAGCATAATTATGTGTGCCGTTTAAAATGTTTACAGCATCAAAAACATTAACCTCAAGATAAAACTATAATTACTAACAATAATGCACTTTTTTTTTTTATTAAAGCCTGCATAATAATGATCCAAAGGGACTCGTATAACTTTATGTCGCTTTGCACTTTCTGACTCTTGAGTTTTCCTTAATTTTTCTGTGTCAAGTATGAAATGTATCAAACACCAAACACGTGTTCAACCAGCCGTTATTTCTGTTAATAAAATGCAGCTGCGATAATAAACAAAAACCGGTCAAGTATTGTGATGACTTTATGTTTACCAGAGCATTTATACTTCTAAAAACCGCAGAAACACTGTGCTTCACTGATAGACAAGTTGAAAACAGCAAAAATCATGAACAGCACAGAGCACTCTCTAGGCACAACCACCAGACGCCTGCTTCACCTATCAGAGTGGAAATCCACGCAATTGAAATCGTGCAGGTGTACCGGTGGAAAATGTGGATGTGATAGCTTATGTGGGTTTTTTTTTTAAATTAGTGTTAACTTTGAGCTGCTAAACAAAACTTAAATAAGTATGCGTCATGGTTTAGAGATTAAATAATACGGTAAAAAAATTCAAGATCATTATTTTCTACACGT
The DNA here is from genome assembly GCF_017654505.1 of Polyodon spathula. Lineage (NCBI taxonomy): Eukaryota > Metazoa > Chordata > Actinopteri > Acipenseriformes > Polyodontidae > Polyodon > Polyodon spathula. Next base: position 406,900 of record NC_054585.1, read on the forward strand.
ACACGTACCCCCGGTTGAAAACCCCTGGGTTATACATATGATATGGACAAAACTGGTGAGATTCTGGTGTCTGGTAGTCAATTCTTTGACTAGAATTACTGGAAGTGTAATATTGTTGGACCTAAAGGTATTCTTTTGAACTATTTTAGTGACAAGCCATGGGACAGATCTCAAAAACGATTAATATCAGTGGGGTGCATGACTGCGAAACATCTCATTGCCATCAACTGGAAGGACACAAAATTAATGGGGCCAAATGACTTCACTCATATTTGGAGGTGCTAATGCTGGAAAAAAGTCTTGCAATTTATCTGATCTATATATATATATATATATATATATATATATATATATATATATATATATATATATATATATATATATATATATATATAATGAAGAACACCAAATTTGGAAGCAAATAGAAAACATGATAAAGGACACTCCTATCTATCCTATGCTGGCTCTTGGTAACTCAGTGGTGGTGGAGGCGGTCTCTTTAACTTCCCCTCCTCTGTAGCCGGCAGGTCCTTTTTTTGTGCTCTGGAGATGGAGGTGCTTCTCCCTCGGGTTCCAGAGACGGTGGTCGTTCTTCTATCAGTGATGGAGACAGCGATGCTTCTCTCACTGGTTCTGGAAACAGCAATGCTTCTCTCACTGGTTCTGGAAACAGCAATGCTTCTCTCACTGGTTCTGGAGACAGCAATGCTTCTCTCACTGGTTCTGGAGACAGAAGGGCTTTTTCCTCTGGAACTGGTTTTGGAGACAGCTGGGCTTCTCCCTCTGGAACTAGTTCTGGAGACAACTGGGCTTCTCCCTCTGGAACTGGTTCTGGAAACAACGATGCTTCTCTCACTGGTTCTGGAGACAGCAGTGCTTCTCTCACTGGTTCTGGAGACAGCAGGGCTTTTTCCTCTGGAATTGGTTCTGGAGACAGCGATGATTCTCACTGGTTCTGGAGACAGCAGGGCTTCACCCTCTGGAACTGGTTTTGGAGACAGCGGGGCTTCTCCCTCTGGAACTAGTTCTGGAGACAGCAGGGCTTCTCCCTCTGGAACTGTTTCTGGAAACAGCGATGCTTCTCTCACTGGTTCTGGAGACAGCAGGGCCTTTTCCTCTGGAACTGGTTCTGGAGACAGCGATAATTCTCATTGGTTCTGGAGACAACAGGGCTTCACCCTCTGGAACTAGTTCTGGAGACAGCAGGGCTTCACCCTCTGGAACTGGTTCTGGAAACAGTGATGCTTCTCTCACTGGTTCTGGAAACAGTGATGCTTCTCTCACTGGTTCTGGAAACAACGATGCTTCTCTCACTGGTTCTGGAAACAGCGATGCTTCTCTCACTGGTTCTGGAGACAGCAGGGCTCTGGCTTTGGGTATGAGTCTGCACCAATACGGCGAGACGTCAGGGCAGTCTTTCCAGCAGTGGGCTTGTTCCCCACAATACTCACACCAGGGTCATCTGTGGAGAGGTGCTTCAGGCTAATGGTGCTTCTCTGGTTCCAGCGGCAGCAACTCTTGTTCTGGTGGCAGAAATTCTGGTTCTGGCACCAGAAATAGCTCCCCCACTGTTTCTGGAAGGAGTTCCCGGTGCTGGTAGACCCAGTCCTCCCCGTCCTCCAAAACTGTCTTCAGGTGCAGTTTGCCTTAGCTCAGCTTGCTCATGGCGGGGCAAGCTAAACAAGTTCGATAGCATCTTCATTTCAAAGGATGTAGGGAATCCGGCGTGGCTGGAGTCCCTCTTCATTTCAAAGGATGTAGGGAATCCGGCGTGGGTTGAGTCCCTCTTCATTTCAAAGGATGTAGGGAACCCGGCGTGGGTTGAGTCCCTCTTCATTTCAAAGGATGTAGGGAACCCGGCGTGGGTTGAGTCCCTCTTCATTTCAAAGGATGTAGGGAATCCGGCGTGGGTTGAGTCCCTCTTCATTTCAAAGGATGTAGGGAATCCGGCGTGGCTGGAGTCCCTCTTCATTTCAAAGGATGTAGGGAACCCGGCGTGGCTGGAGTCCCTCTTCATTTCAAAGGATGTAGGGAACCCGGCGTGGCTGGAGTCCCTCTTCATTTCAAAGGATGTAGGGAACCCGGCGTGGCTTGAGTCCCTCTTCATTTTTCAAAAAGTGATGCCTGGAGTCCACCATATGTGGCAAAGTGAGGGTATGCTTTCCTACACTTTACACTGTCTTCTAGTGTAAATAAACATTGGACCACAGGCCTTAGCCTTAACATAGACAGCTAACACAGAGACATTGACCTGCTTTTATACACCTGCTTGCTTAACTACAGGCATGTGTTCCTCATTAAATTAATACCATGGATTCTTCTGGTATTCTGGGGGATATAGTCCTGCATCAACCCCTGGACTATATCTTTCCTCCGCCTACTCTGCCACAGACATTACTTGCTAAAAGCATGCCAGTCAATAAGAGAAGCAGCTGGTTGGTTAATGACAGGAAAGGAGCCATTAAAGGGGAGGAGACAATTTCACTTCCAGATGAAATGTCCAATCAGGTCAGCACTAAATGAAAGCATGGCTTGCAAACACAGATTTTTAAATCTGCTGTAGTACCAGATATCATGTTTTTTATTTTAAAAAGTTAAATGTGTTTCTTTCAAAACTGGACATTTGAGATCTATATAACAAACAGAAGTGCACTATAGGTACCAAGAATGGAATTATTGTGTACACTACAGTCACAGTGTTATTAAAGCACTATACCTTTTACCCTGTTTATATCACACAGCAATGAGTCAACTGAAGAATACTTTACAATTGAATTGTTATAAAACACAACTGTGTTGACTCACACATCTTTTACATCACAATTCATCTAAAATACAAAATAACCAATTATATAAGAATAAAATATGATGGTGAAGGTAGGCAGGGCATACCTTATATTACAAAAAAAAAAAAAAAATACAACAAAGAACATTTCTTCCGTGAAGGACGGACGATGGCAGGATAGTTATTTTACAGCATTGTTGTTCTGGGCTGTATTTACTATATCATCTGCAGATTGATAGCAGCCACACTTTGTAAAGCACAAGTCCTCCTGCGTGTCTCATTAGGATATCAATACCACTAATGTGTAGCTACAAGAAAAAATACAATATAGTGTAAAGGTACCTTAGGCAGTGCATACCTTTGCCAATTAGATAATAAATAGCTTAAAGCAGCAGAAACTTCTAATGATATTCGGTAAACCTTGTGGACACAAATTGTGTTTCACATGCATTTAATCCAAAAGGTCACCAACACACAGTGATCCCTATTTATAAAACTGTTATTGCAGGTTTCATATTGGTTTCAATTCTATAAGTCTATTTAATAGCCTGATGCTATTAAACCAAAACAATCCGGCAGCATCATTGGCAGTATTTGAAGGTTTTTTTAATTAATTCGGTTATTCAAGTCTCTCCTACACCATTCCTCTCTTAGCCCCACTGAAGTTTGTTTTAATCTTTCAGCTGTCAAAAAAAAGAAAGGATACAGATATTTTAAGCCCCTATTTAGAAATGGGGATAATTGTTTTTTGGGCCATATGCAGATTGAGAACTACAAGGTTTGGAAACCCCTATTGTAAAAAAGTAGACTTAAACTGAATTAAAGTAACAGAAAAGAATACAAATATAATCAGTTTCCAATTTACTGCTGTCCTTTCCTCCCCTGTCTGAGCCTCTTAGTTCCTTGTGACGTCTGTTCGGTCTCCTTTTAGAACGGAGTGCACTTTATCCAGCGACAGGGCTTATCCAGCCCTGTTCCGCTATTTTGAAGCTCAATGTGGGTAGTGTTTTCACTGGCGCATGGCCGGCCTCCGTTGTTTGTGGTTTCTTTAGCTAGAGCTGAAATATCTGTGGGGATGTTATCAGATGCAGGAAGTCACACTGTGGTTGTTTCTGAGTGACCTCACTGGACCTTGTGGTTGGATAAGAAAAGACAGCAAACTGATATCAGCTTCTGAAACTTGTAAACTAGTATATTCAGAGACAGGTATTTTTTAACAGAATTTGTCATTTTGTGCTTGGTCAACCATGTGCTGTATTCAACAGAGTAATAGAAAGATTCCCAATTGTAAAATCATGTCATTGAAGGAGGTTTGCGTAACCTCATCAGGGTTTTTTGATTCTAGGACATACAATAATATAGGAATTTAGGATTGACCAAGGAATATTATCATTACTGGTCTATTGTTATTGTCTCACTGAATCCTAGTAAACTTAGAGACAAATGTATTAAGGTTTTTAGTATAATTTAGTATAATATATTAAATCACAGTGCTCAAAATGTCATGCAATTTGCAGAGAGCCCTACACCCAGAAGTCAGCCAGACCATCCCACTACCATGCATGCTGCCATAAACAAGCAAGAAGGAAGATGCTACCTGGCAGTTAAACATTATTTAATTTGGTAAACAAGTTGTCCATTATATTTTGTTGATGCAAAAGTATTACACTGTACAAGTGTTACGTAAGAAAGGAAGAAAAAAAGATTTGTAGATATTCACAATAAATTTGAGCAAAATTGTATTTATTTATTTTTTTTGTGTGTGCCCCTACATTTATAAGTTAGGCCCACATGTGCGCCTAAAAATCATAAGAACATAAGAACATAAGAAAGTTTACAAAGGAGAGGAGGCCATTTGGCCCATCTTGCTCGTTTGGTTGTTAGTAGCTTATCGATCCCAAAATCTCATCAAGCAGCTTCTTGAAGGATCCCAGGGTGTCAGCTTCAACAACATTACTGGGGAGTTGATTCCAGACCCTCACAATTCTCTGTGTAAAAAAGTGCCTCCTATTTTCTGTTCTGAATGCCCCTTTGTCTAATCTCCATTTGTGACCCCTGGTCCTTGTTTCTTTTTTCAGGCTGAAAAAGTCCCTTGGGTCGACACTGTCAATACCTTTTATAATTTTGAATGCTTGAATTAGGTCGCCGCGTAGTCTTCTTTGTTCAAGACTGAACAGATTCAATTCTTTTAACCTGTCTGCATATGACATGCCTTTTAAACCCGGAATAATTCTGGTCACTCTTCTTTGCACCCTTTCTAGAGCAGCAATATCTTTTTTATAGCGAGGTGACCAGAACTGCACACAATATTCAAGATGAGGTCTTCCTAGTGCATTGTACAGTTTTAACATTACTTCCCTTGATTTAAATTCAACACTTTTCACAATGTATCCAAGCATCTTGTTAGCCTTTTTATAGCTTCCCCACATTGTCCAGATGAAGACATTTCTGAGTCAACAAAAACTCCTTGGTCTTTTTCATAGATTCCTTCTCCAATTTCAGTATCTCCCATATGATATTTATAATGTACATTTTTATTTCCTGCGTGCAGTACCTTACACTTTTCTCTATTAAATGTCATTTGCCATGTGTCTGCCAAGTTCTGAATCTTGTCTAGATCATTTTGAATGACCTTTGCTGCTGCAACAGTGTTTGCCACTCCTCCTACTTTTGTGTCGTCTGCAAATTTAACAAGTTTGCTTACTATACCAGAATCTAAATCATTAATGTAGATTAGGAATAGCAGAGGACCTAATACTGATCCCTGTGGTACACCGCTGGTTACCACACTCCATTCTGAGGTTTTTCCTCTAATCAGTACTTTCTGTTTTCTACATGTTAACCACTCCCTAATCCATGTACATGCGTTTCCTTGAATCCCAACTGCGTTCAGTTTGAGAATTAATCTTTTGTGCGAGACTTTGTCAAAAGCTTTCTGGAAATCTAAATAAACCATGTCATATGCTTTGCAATTATCCATTATCAATGTTGCATCCTCAAAAAAATCAAGCAAGTTAGTTAGACACGATCTCCCTTTCCTAAAACCATGTTGACTGTCTCCCAGGACCCTGTTACCATATAGGTAATTTTCCATTTTGGATCTTATTATAGTTTCCATAAGTTTGCATATAATAGAAGTCAGGCTTACTGGTCTGTAGTTACCTGGTTCAGTTTTGTTTCCCTTTTTGTGGATCGGTATTACGCTTGCAATTTTCCAGTCTGTCGGTACCACCCCTGTGTCAAGAGACTGCTGCATGATCTTGGTTAGTGGTTTGTAAATTACTTCTTTCATTTCTTTGAGTACTACTGGGAGGATCTCATCCGGCCCAGGGGATTTGTTTTAGTCCCTTTAACACTTCTGCCTCAGTTATGCTAAAGTTATTTAAAACTGGATAGGAACTGGATGACATGTGGGGCATGTTGTCAGTATCTTCCTTTGTAAAAACTTGTGAAAAGTAATAATTTAATATAGTTGCTATTTATTTTTCTTCATCTACAATTTTGCCATTTCTCTCTTAGACATTTAACCTCCTCTTTGAATGTTCTCTTGCTGTTGTAATATTGGAAAAACATTTTGGAATTGGTTTTAGCCCCCTTAGCAATGTTCATTTCTATTTCTCTCTTGACCTTTCTAACTTCCTTTTTGACTTGCGTTTGCATTTCCGTGTACTCTTTCTGTGTACTTTCTTTTTGGTCCCTTTTTAATGCTCTGTAAAGTGCCTTTTTTTGCTGATTTTTTTTTTTTTAATTGATCTGTTAAACCGTTTGGGCAATTTAGTTTTACATTTAGATTTGTCTACTTTAGGGATGTAATTGTTTTACGCCTCTAGTACTACATTTTTGAAGAACAACCATCCTTCTTCCGTGGGTGTTTTCTCTATTTTACTCCAGTCTACTTCTGTTAGTCTCTGTTTCATACCTTCATAGTTTGCTTTTCTAAAATTGTAAACCTTAGCTTTAGTCATTACTTTTGGGGTTTTAAAAAACACTTCAAATGAGACCATGTTGTGGTCTGAGTTTGCCAGTGGTTCTCTGACCTCTGTTTTAGTTATTCTATCTTTGTTATTTGAAAAGACTAAATCAAGGCATGCCTCCCCTCTAATCGGTGCCTTGACAGATTGTGTTAGGAAGCAGTCATTTGTCATTTCCACCATTTTAATTTCATCCGTCATGCTACCCATCGGGTTTTCCCATTTTATTTGGGGGAAGTTGAAATCCCCCATTAGTATGGCTTCTCCTTTGCTACATGCATTTCTAATGTCATTGTATAACAGATTATTTTGCTCACCGTCTGAATCTGGCGGTCTATAGCATGCTCCAATTATTATGCCCTTTGAATTTTTGTCTGTTATTCTGACCCATATTGATTCTGTTTTATTTTCTTTGTCTAGGTTTAACACCTGGGCTTCAAGACTGTTTCTTATGTATAGCGCTACCCCTCCTCCTCTTCTGTCCTGCCTGTCTTTCCTATACAGTTTATACCCACAAATATTATATTCGTCCCCATCACTCTCAGACAACCACGTTTCTGCAACACCTATCACATCATAGTTACCTGTTAGTGCAGTAGCTTCAAGTTCTAGAATTTTGTTTCTGATACTTCTAGCATTTAGATAAATACATTTAATGGTTGTCTTACCTGAGTTGTTCTTGTTTTGATGTGGTCTCCCTTCTGTTTTTTTGTTGATTTCTCCCCCCTTCCTTTCTAGTTTAAATGCTTCTGAGCCTGCTTGAGGATCTTTTCTCCAAGTAGACTGGTTCCCTTGTTATTTAAGTGCAGTCCGTCCCGTCTATACAGATAGTCATCGTTGTAGAATGTGGTCCAATGATCAAGATAGGTGAAGCCTTCCTGTGTGCACCACGTCTTCAGCCATGCGTTTTGATTAATTATTTCCAGCTGTCCATGTGGTCCTTTGCAAGGTGCCAGTAGTATACCAGAAAATACCACAGTTTTGGTTTTCTCTTTTAATTTCCTTCCTAGCTCTCTGAATTTGTTTTGCAGGGATTTTGGTCTGTCTCTTCCAATGTTGTTTGTACCGATGTGGACGACTACTACCGGGTCGTCTCCTGTTCATTCTAGGAGCCTGTCCACGTTCTCAGTGATGTGCTTGACCGAGGCTCCCGGAAGGCAGCACACTGTTGTAGTAAGGGGGTCCAAACTGCGAATTGAACTTGCTGTGTTTCTCAATATGGAGTCCCCAACAATCATGACCTCCCTTCTTTTTGCTGTCTGGTCACCACTGTCAATAGGGTCCTGGATGTTGTTCCTTTCATTCTCTTGTTGTTGGTTCTGCTCATCAAAATTCTGAAGTGACTCAAATTTGTTGGTTGTTTTGATTTCTGGTGGTTGTGTTTGACGAAGTTTCTTTTTTTCCCTGCTTCTGCCTACCTGAACCCAGCTGTTCTGACCTTCTATCTCCCTGGTGGCTTTCAGTCTGTTAGGGGTGATGCAGACTTCCATGAATTGTGGGTGTGCCAGTTCCTCAAGATCCTGTTGCTGTCTCACTTCTTCCAGCTCCATTTCTAGCATACTTACTAGTTTATGCAAATCCTGGATCGCGCGGCACTTTACGCACACTTGGTTTAGCTCCGCTGGGTTTTCTCGGATTTCCCACATCAAGCAGGTGTCACAGATTACTGGCTTGAAGACCATGTTGAGGTTTTTTTTTTGAAGTTTAGTTTCTTCTGCAGCTGTCAACCTGCTTCTAAACTGCTCTGCACTTTTCCACGCCTGTACTTCTCCCACTCGCTGTCGCTTCCACTCGCTGTCGCTGGGAAGACTGCCTCGTTTAACTGCGTTGTTCTGCTGTGCTGTTGGCTCCTCCCCTCGCCCGTGTCTCAGAACGGCGCTGAATTTGAATCAGCTGCTCCGAGTTTCAGCTTGTTATCAGAAAAACACACGCGGCTGTTTGACTTTGAGCTGCTGTGTTTCCCCAATGTCCTGTGTTTTCTGATTAAAGCAATTAAAGATGCAATTTCTCCTTACTGCTTGTAAACTGCTCTGCACTTTTCCACGCCTGTACTTCTCCCACTCGCTGTCGCTGTGTATGAAGGTTCTGTGGAATGTGCATTACCACAGCAGGCTTCGTTCTGATGTGAGATTCTCTTGTGTATGAAGGTTCTGTGGAATGTGCATTACCACAGCAGGCTTTGTTCGATGTGAGATTCTCTTGTATATGAAGGTTCTGTGGAATGTGCATTACCACAGCAGGCTTTGTTCGATGTGAGATTCTCTTGTATATGAAGGTTCTGTGGAATGTGCATTACCACAGCAGGCTTCGTTCTGATGTGAGATTCTCTTGTATATGAAGGTTCTGTGGAATATGCATTACCACAGAAGGCTTTGTTCGATGTGAGATTCTCTTGTGTATGAAGGTTCTGTGGAATGTGCATTACCACAGCAGGCTTTTTTCTGATGTGAGATTCTCTTGTGTATGAAGGTTCTGTGGAATGTGCATTACCACAGCAGGCTTTGTTCGATGTGAGATTCTCTTGTGTATGAAGGTTCTGTGGAATGTGCATTACCACAGCAGGCTTTGTTCTGATGTGAGATTCTCTTGTGTATGAAGGTTCTGTGGAATGTGCATTACCACAGCCTCATTCTGGTGTGAGATTCTCTTGTGTTTTGTCAGAATTCCAGTGTTTTACAGTTTTATGAACTAGACAGATGTCCTGAGATCTGTACTAGTTAATGTCAATTTTAGGTAACATTTAGGTAGGTAACTAACCATATTGTGACATACCGGTCCCTATTCACTAAGCTTTAACTCAGGAATTATTTAAATAATGTTTTTTTCAGTCTGTTTTTATAAATAAAATCAAGTTTGATATTCCTGAAACTGAAAAGTATGGTTTCATTAGCAACAGTAAAGAAATAAAAATAAAAATCAAACTTGATTATTCTTAAAAGCAGAGAGAAAAAAACACACTTTACTAATTCACAGGCTTTGTTAATAAAGTCCATCATCTCATTATCCTCTAGATTGAAGCTGTGTAGAGCTTTTCAACTATATATAGATATATATGGGATATATATATATAATATATATATATAAATTATATATAGATATATATATAATATATATATATATATATATATATATATATATATAATAATTACGTACCAATTGAATTCAGGGAAATGTTGTACTGGCTCTAAATAAGATGTCTCTGAGTTTGAGAATTTCTTTCAGGGTGGAGCGGGAAGTTTTGATTTGTTGATGTTAAGAGAAAAATGTGTTGTTTTAGTATTGTTTTCTATTTTATATGTTTCTATGCTTTGTCTATGTATTTCCTGAAAGGCAAGCTTGTGGACAGTTACTGATAGGAACACATTCCTTCTTTGGGTTTGATATATGGAGATTGTTGGTGTCTGGTACTCTTCTGTTGTAATCTCTTGCAGTAATGGGCAGGATTTTCAAAAAGCAGCATGGTTGTATCTAACTCATTGTACAGTAACAGAGCTTTAGTACCAAGTGATTTTCAAATGAAATTTGTTAATTAAATCAATCCATTAATGCTTTGAAATTGAGTCAATGAGGTTGTTAATGAACGCATTTCTCGTTAAAAAACTTGATTGTCGCAGGTCACGTACATCACTTCCTGTCTCAATGACTAGATAAGGGAAACTCGTTAATCAAAATGCATGTTAACAAGATCAAGAAAAATGAATGGAAGCAAATTCACTGTTATGGAAACTACTAGCATACAGGGAGACGGCTGAGAATTAACCTTTTATGCGAGAGTTTGTCAAAAACTTTCTGGAAATCTAAATAAACCATGTCATATGCTTTGCAATTATCCATTATCGATGTTCATCCTCAAAAAAAAATCAAGCAGGTTAGTTAGACGTTGTGTTTTGGTGTCATATGTTTGCTCCAATTGTGTCTTGTTTAACTTAGCCACTCTGACATGATTACACCTTTACAGCTTTATAACTTAGCCTCTTCTTATGGCTGGACCCTATACTTTATATTGTATAGCTTTATTCATATCTCCATGTAACAGGGAGAGATCTGTGCTGACTCTGCTGGCGTGTTCACGGGCTGCAGGAAGAGGGCGGCAGTCGCCCAACAGCCGTCTGTGAGTCATGGCAATGACACGGGGAGGTCTCTGAATGGCTGGGAGGCGGGTCTTGGGTGATTGTTGGTCCTATAAAATAATGCTCTGTTGTTTCCTCAGGTCTGCCCACTTAAACGCACCAAGAGTGCGGAAGCTTTGATTCAGGACCGGGAATCAGCCGGGAGAAAAGAAATTCACAGCGAGAAAGAGAGAGAGCGGGGAACCCTTGGGCAGACCCCGGCGTATTGTAAAAGAGCAGGCTAGATAGCCGACAGAGTAGGACGGTGATCCGGGTCATGCGGGTAGCGGCGACCGGGATAACGCTGCCAAGTGCAGCACCTTTTATTTGTAGTTTGATTACTGTTTTATTTTCCCTTGTTCTTTTCGCCTTCTGTTTTCATTATTATTTCTTTGAGCACCTGCGAGTGCATTTGCTGTTCGTGTACCAGCTGTGGTATTTCCGTGGTGCTGTCTACCATCGTTGATAGGCAGCCCACGGTCAACAGTGCCCTCTGCCAGAGAGAAATAAGAACCGGTCTAAAATAAAACTGGGCACCTGTGTGGTGTTTCCAAATACACCTGTCTGTCTCCTGGTCAGTGAATTACCCACACCCTTCCACACGTGGTGTCAGAAGTGGGATTCACTGGCACTGCCCCAAGCAGTGCAACTATAGAAGGAGCAGACTAGTGATGGATGCGACTCAGCTTGCCGCAATGATGGACCTCCTGCGCCAGACGCTCACTGCGGCAGTACAGGGGGCGGCTAGACCTGCAGCTCCAGACCACTCCATCCAGAGACCCACCAAAATGACGGCCGAGGATCGACCGGACGCCTACTTGGAGGTGTTCGAGGCTATGGTGATCTCGGCCGGATGGCCCCAAGCCCAGTGGGCTAGCTATGTGTTGCCCCAACTCACCGGGGAGGCTCAAGCAGCTGCGAGGACGCTGTCCCCGGAGCACATGCTGGATTACCCCCGGCTGAAGGCAGCCATCCTAAATCGTGTGGGGGCCACACCGGAGGGCTACCAGAAGAAATTCCGGGAGGAGCAATTTGCGGCAGGGGAGGACCAACGAACCATCTCCCACCGGCTGAAGGATTACGCCTTGGGTTGGTTGAATCCTGATCTAAACACCAAAGCCAGGGTGATGGAAATGATTGGAGTGGAGCGCTTCCTGGAGTGTCTAGCCTCGGGACCTCGGCTGTGGGTCCAGCGGCAGGCGCCGGACACGCTGGACCGGGCGGTCGAACTGGCCGAGCAGTACCAGGCAGCGGAGCCAACGCCTGCGAAACTGCCCGGGAGGAGTGTGGGTACTGGATCGCCTCCTCAACTGGCCCCGGAAAGGGCGAAGGGACTGGGGGGAAGGGGCAGTCCAGGATTTGGTCGGGGGGTGTCAGCGGGAGCTCCCAGCCTGGGTAATGGGGCAGGGTGGGGATACCCACGGGCTGCTGCAGTGTCGGACCGGGGTCTCGCGCGGACGCCTTATCGGCGGGCCCCTTTTATGGCTCCAGTGTTTTCCCCTCTTTCCAAAACTTCGGGGAGAGAAACCAGCCCACCGAGGTGTTGGACGTGCAGGGAGGTGGGCCACCTCTCCCGGGACTGCCCCGTGATGGAGTGTGACCTCAGCCGACCAGGTAGGCGTGTTCAATTACCTCAGTCACTTCAGCACCTGGGTTTTGTTATTCCTGTGACAGTGGATGGTACAAAAACCCAGGCTCTCCTGGACTCAGGGTGTGGTCAGTCTCTAGTACAGGAGACCCTAGTCTCACCGGGGCATAAACGTATATTGGGACGGGTGCATATTAAATGTATTCATGGGGATGTCCGCTCCTATCCCAAGATAAATGTGTGTATGACTATTAGCCAGCAGGTGACGCAGGTGCAGGTAGGATTATGTCCTCGATTGCCGGTACCAGTAGTTCTGGGACGGGACTGTGAGCAGTTTAAAGATTGGTTGGCTGCTCTGACAGCCCCGTCTTCCTGATTGCCTAAGAAAGAGGAAGTAATTGGAGAGATTTTTCCCTTTCTCGATCCAGAATGGTTTTGCCATAGATTTAAACCCCGTAAAACTAAACGGGAGCGTCGGATCGCTAAGAATGAGGGCTGGCAATGGAGGGAGTCGGAGAAGTTTCAGGTGGGGGCGGTTGGTGAAGAGTCCGGGGGGGAGGTTGCAGAGCCAGCGCAGGGGTCTGGCTCGACTGCCTCTGCTCGGGACCAACCTGACCCCGAGTTGGAAGCCATGGGAGCTGATTTCTTAGCTCGCTCCCGTGACTTCCGACTCGAAACAAAACTGAACCAGGTAACTACAGACCAGTAAGCTTGACTTCTATTATATGCAAACTTATGGAAACTATAATAAGATCCAAAATGGAAAATTACCTATATGGTAACAGGGTACTGGGAGACAGTCAACATGGTTTTAGGAAAGGGAGATCGTGCCTAACTAACTTGCTTGATTTTTTTGAGGATGCAACATCGATAATGGATAATTGCAAAGCATATGACATGGTTTATTTAGATTTCCAGAAAGCTTTTGACAAAGTCCCGCACAAAAGATTAATTCTCAAACTGAACGCAGTTGGGATTCAAGGAAACACATGTACATGGATTAGGGAGTGGTTAACATGTAGAAAACAGAAAGTACTGATTAGAGGAAAAACCTCAGAATGGAGTGTTGTAACCAGCGGTGTACCACAGGGATCAGTATTAGGTCCTCTGCTATTCCTAATCTACATTAATGATTTAGATTCTGGTATAGTAAGCAAACTTGTTAAATTTGCAGACGACACAAAAGTAGGAGGAGTGGCAAACACTGCTGCAGCAGCAAAGGTCATTCAAAATGATCTAGACAAGATTCAGAACTGGGCAGACACATGGCAAATGACATTTAATAGAGAAAAAAGGTACTGCACGCAGGAAATAAAAATGTACATTATAAATATCATATGGGAGATATTGAAATTGGAGAAGGAATCTATGAAAAAGACTTAGGAGTTTTTGTTGACTCAGAAATGTCTTCATCTAGACAATGTGGGGAAGCTATAAAAAAGGCTAACAAGATGCTCGGATACATTGTGAAAAGTGTTGAATTTAAATCAAGGGAAGTAATGTTAAAACTGTACAATGCACTAGTAAGACCTCATCTTGAATATTGTGTTCAGTTCTGGTCACCTCGCTATAAAAAAGATATTGCTGCTCTAGAAAGAGTGCAAAGAAGAGCGACCAGAATTATTCCGGGCTTAAAAGGCATGTCATATGCAGACAGGCTAAAAGAATTGAATCTGTTCAGTCTTGAACAAAGAAGACTACGTGGCGACCTAATTCAAGCATTCAAAATTCTAAAAGGTATTGACAGTGTCGACCCAAGGGACTTTTTCAGCCTGAAAAAAGAAACAAGGACCAGGGGTCACAAATGGAGTTTAGAAAAAGGGGCATTCAGAACAGAAAATAGGAGACACTTTTTTACACAGAGAATTGTGAGGGTCTGGAATCAACTCCCCAGTAATGTTGTTGAAGCTGACACCCTGGGATCCTTCAAGAAGCTGCTTGATGAGATTTTGGGATCAATAAGCTACTAACAACCAAACGAGCAAGATGGGCCGAATGGCCTCCTCTCGTTTGTAAACTTTCTTATGTTCTTATGTTCTTAAGGGCGTGACTACGTGCTGGGCAGGCTCTTTGACCAATCGGCGGTGGTTATTGGTCGGGTGGTCGAGCCCAGACGCGCCGGCACGTATCCCCACTTTGAAATTGATCGAGACCTACTGTACCGTGTTGATAAATTACCCCAGACCGGTGAAGTGCGTCATCAGTTGCTCATTCCTCAGCCCTTTAAGGAGGATTTGTTGCAGCTGGCTCACGCTATTCCCCTGTCTGGTCATTTGGGAAGGGATAAAACTAAAGCAAGGCTTGTGTCACGGTTCTTCTGGCTGGGGCTGGATGGCGATGTTAAGCGGTTTTGTGAGCGTTGTGGGGAATGTCAGAAGGCCAGCCCTAGAGCCGTTCCACGAGCCCCTCTGGTGCCTTTGCCCCTAGTGGAAGCTCCGTTTGAGCGTATTGGGATGGACATAGTTGGGCCACTAGAAAGGAGTGCGGCAGGATACACCCACCTACTTGTCATTCTGGATTACGCTACGCATTATCCAGAGGCAATTCCCCTCCGATCTATGTCCGCTAAGTCTGTTGCCAACGAGCTTGTGAAGGTTTTCTCCCGGGTGGGGATTCCCAAAGAGATACTAACCGATCAAGGCACCAATTTTATGTCCCGGCTAATCCGCGGAACATGTAAGCTTTTGGGAATTAAGACCATTAGGACCTTGGTGTTTCATCCTCAGACCGACGGTTTGGTGGAACGCTTTAATAAGACCCTTAAGAACATGTTGCGCAGATTTATTCGTAGTGATGTGCGTTACTGGGACCAGCTGATTCCTCCTCTTCTCTTTGCGATCAGAGAGGTTACCCAGGCTTCTACGGGGTTTTCACCATTCGAGCTGCTGTATGGGCGGAGACCCCGGGGCTGCTCTACCTGGTCAGAGAGATGTGGGAGGAGCAGCAGGACAATTCGACCAATACCGTCCGGTATGTGTTGGACCTGCGCAAACGTCTTGAGTCTGTTGGAAAATGGGCGCATGACAATTTGCAGCAGGCGCAGCACAGACAGGAGACACAATATAACCGAGGAGTCCGGTTGCGCACATTTCAGCCGGGGGATAAGGTACTTCTTTTATTACCCAGTTCTGAGTCGAAACTCTTGGCTAAGTGGCATGGACCCTTTGAGGTTACACGCCAGGTTGGGAAGGTGGACTATGAGATCTGCCAGCCGGAGCGACGGACAGAGAAACACATTTACCATATCAATCTCTTAAAGCTTTGGTTACAGCCAGAGGCGTTGCTAGTGGCGCATGCAGATGACGTCACGGACCTAGGACCTGATCTTTCTGTGTTGGCAAGAAAAGGATCGGTACAGATTGCTGAAAATCTGACACCAACGCAGAAATGTCAGGCTCGCGGTCTGGTGGCGGAGTTTCCTGACGTGTTCTCTTCAGTCCCGGGGCAGACTCGAGTAGCCCATCATCACATTGATATTGAGTCGGGGGCACTAGTTCGCCAGAGGCCGTACCGTATACCTGAGCAGGTATCACTCCGGTACTACCTCCTGGGGCGACACTTCACCCTGGTTACAGATCATGCCCCCTTAGCGTGGCTTCACCGGATGAAAGATAGCAACGCCAGAATCACACGGTGGTACTTGGCCTTGCAGCCCTATGCCTTCAGGGTAGTCCACCGAGCAGGAAAGCTGCATCAAAACGCAGACTTTTTCTCTCGGGAAGGCATGGGGGTGTAAGATTTTCGAATGAACCGGTGGTGTCATTCTGAGGGGAAGGATATGTAACAGGGAGAGATCTGTGCTGACTCTGCTGTCGTGTTCACGGGCTGCAGGAAGAGGGTGGCAGTCGCCCAACAGCCGCCTGTGAGTCATGGCAATGACACGGGGAGGTGGAAAAGTGTGTGTGTGGACGTTCCCCCTCTCTGAATGGCTGGGAGGCGGGTCTTGGGTGATTGTTGGTCCTATAAAATAACGCTCTGTTGTTTCCTCAGGTCTGCCCACTTAGACGCACCAAGAGTGCGGAAGCTTTGATTCAGGACCGGGAATCAGCAGGGAGAAAAGAAATTCACAGCGAGAAAGAGAGAGAGCGGGGAACCCTTGGGCAGACCCTGGCGTATTGTAAAAGAGCAGGCTAGATAGCCGACAGAGTAGGACGGTGATCCGGGTCATGCGGGTAGCGGCGACCGGGATAACGCTGCCGAGTGCAGCACCTTTTATTTGTAGTTTGATTACTGTTTTATTTTCCCTTGTTCTTTTCGCCTTCTGTTTTCATTATTATTTCTTTGAGCACCTGCGAGTGCATTTGCTGTTCGTGTACCAGCTGTGGTATTTCCGTGGTGCTGTCTATCATCGTTGATAGGCAGCCCACGGTCAACAGTGCCCTCTGCCAGAGAGAAATAAGAACCGGTCTAAAATAAAACTGGGCACCTGTGTGGTGTTTCCAAATACACCTGTCTGTCTCCTGGTCAGTGAATTACCCACACCCCTTCCACACTCCATAAAAAAGGCATGCTGAAATAGAAAGTGCCATGCAACAGATTATTGGTCAGGAGAATGTAACTGGCATCCAGTGAGATGTGTAATGGGGTTTTTTGGTAACGTATCAGCAGTATGATTCCAGAAGAGCTATAATCACGAAATCTGCCTTTCCTCTGCCCTAACCCTAATCCTTTCCTGGAAACTGTTGTTTATATGCACTGTGCTATTCCAATGAGTGTTCACCCCTTCTTTGGCAAGCAGATGTATTAAAAAATGAATAGCAAAACATTCACATTCCAGGCACAGTGAGCTCAGGGCTCAAACAAGAAAAATGTTCAGATTGAGGCTGGAGGACAAAACTTCTCAAATAAAATGTTAATTTTAAACAACGACCTTGCAGAATCTGTCCAGGGGGAACTATAATGTTTACTACTGTCCATGTTAAGATATATTTCCTGCCAGTCATAGCACTAAAGTCTGTCATCTGTGTCCTGCTGTTGCAACAGGCAGTACTTTGTGTGCTAGCGTTACAGATTCTGTCCTGTATCAGATGCTTGAGGTATGCAGGGTCCCTGGTTCATGCTCCATTACTCTGTTTGGGGGCATCTGGAAATTAAAGTTCTGTTTTTTTTATTGGAACCACTGCATGCGGAAACATTTACTTACCTCTCTTACACCGCTACTAGTCGGTACAGAACACAAACATGTTCCAAAGACCTTTGATACAGACTTACAGTATGTGAGATAAAACACAAACATGTAAAAGTACCCAAGCATTGAACTGCAACTTAAGAGCCCAACGTGAGTAGTTCTAACTGTATTTTTCCTATTTAAACTCACTGGTTGGTTTCAAATCAAGTCCCAACGGTAAAGCCCTAACCCTTGACATTCAGGTGCCTTGTTTAATCAAAAAGCTATAGCATGCTTCCCAGTTTTATCTGCCTTGCTGTCAGCATAGTTAGGTTCAGGCACCTAAACATCATTCATACTCAAAGCACTTTCTCAGAGCACTGCCACAGTTTACAGAAAACAAAGTGGCAAACAAGATAGGGAAACTACTCTCCTGCTGCAGCCTTCCTTAAACACTCAAGAAAAGCAGAACAAGTCGGGGCTGCCCCTAGCCTGGGAGGCTGTACACAGACAACATACCGCCTGTACTGAAACTGGCTTGTAGTTCCCCTCCGGGCTTCTGATGACTAAGCCCTTGCCTCTTGGTGTATTAATGTTCTTGCTGCTCCCACACAGCTCACTGGTACTTTCCCTTTCCACTCTTCCTCACTACAAGAAGGAAAGCGTGCTGTTCCTGGTCTGTCTGACAGAATACAAAGGACCCAGACAGGGCAAGGAAAATGACCACAGTAGAGGTCATTAACTGATTCACTTGATTTGAATGTTAAGCGCCGGGAGTATCCAAAGTATATATGTGACTAAATGTTTGATTTTGTCCAATAAACTTAAAAGTATTCATATTATTTGTTCCTTTAATTAAATATAATCTGTGACCTGGGTCTCCTAGCCACGTCACAATATTTCTGGCATTGTGTTTTAAATGTTTTTGTTTATACATAAAAACATAAGAAAGTTTACAAACGAGAGGAGGCCATTCGGCCCATCTTGCTCGTTTGGTTGTTAGTAGCTTATTGATCCCAGAATCTCATCAAGCAGCTTCTTGAAGGATCCCAGGGTGTCAGCTTCAACAACATTACTGGGAAGTTGATTCCAGACCTTCACTTTTAGCTGTGTAAAAAAGTGCCTCCTATTTTCTGTTCTGAATGTCCCTTTGTCTAACCTCCATTTGTGACCCCTGGTCCTTGTTTCTTTTTTCAGGTCGAAAAAGTCCCTTGTGTCGACATTGTCAGTACCTTTTAGAATTTTGAGTGCTTGAATTAGGTTGCCGCATAGTCTTCTTTGTTCAAGACTGAACAGATTCAATTATTTTAGCCTGTCTGCATATGACATGCCTTTTAAGCCCGGAATAATTCTGGTCGCTCTTCTTTGCACTCTTTATAGAGCAGCAATATTTTTTTTATAGCGAGGTGACCAGAACTGAACACAATATTCAAGATGAGGTCTTACTAGTGCATTGTACAGTTTTAACATTACTTCCCTTGATTTAAATTCAACACTTTTCACAATGTATCCGAGCATCTTGTTAGCCTTTTTTATAGCTTCCCCACATTGTCTAGATGAAGACATTTCTGAGTCAACAAAAACTCCTAGGTCTTTTTCATAGATTCCTTCTCCAATTTCAATATCTCCCATATGATATTTATAATGTACATTTTTATTTCCTGCGTGCAGTACCTTACACTTTTCTCTATTAAATGTCATTTGCCATGTGTCTGCCCAGTTCTGAATCTTGTCTAGATAATTTTGAATTACCTTTGCTGCTGCAACTTTTGTGTCATCTGCAAATTTAACAAGTTTGCTTACTATACCAGAATCTAAATCATTAATGTGGATTAGGAGTAGAAGAGGATCTAATACTGATCCCTGTGGTACACCACTGGTTACCACACTCCATTCTGAGGTTTTTCCCCTAATCAGTACTTTCTGTTTTCTACTGTTAACCACTCCCTAATCCATGTACATGTATTTCCTTGAATCCCAACTGCGTTCAGTTTGAGAATTAATCTTTTGTGTGGGACTTTGGAAATCTAAATAAACCATGTCATATGCTTTGCAATTATCCATTATCGATGTTGCATCCTCAAAAAAATCAAGCAAGTTAGTTAGACATGATCTCCCTTTCCTAAAACCATGTTGACTGTCTCCCAGGACCCTGTTACCATATAGGTAATTTTCCATTTTGGATCTTATTATAGTTTCCATAAGTTTGCATATAATAGAAGTCAGGCTTACTGGTCTGTAGTTACCTGGTTCAGTTTTGTTTCCCTTTTTGTGGATCGGTATTACGTTTGCACTTTTCGACCCCTGTGTCAAGAGACTGCTGCATGATCTTGGTTAGCGGTTTGTAAATAACTTCTTTCATTTCTTTGAGTACTATTGGGAGGATCTCATCCGGCCCAGGAGATTTGTTTATTTTAAGAGCTCCTAGTCCCTTTAACACTTCTGCCTCGGTTATGCTAAAGTTATTTAAAACTGGATAGGAACTGGATGACATGTGGGGCATGTTGTCCATATCTTCCTTTGGTGACTTCAGGTGACTTCAAGTAGAGGAGACACTAGTCTACATGTTGTCAGAAAACTGTAGAGAGGGAGATTTTTGGTAGAAAGTGATTTGTAAACTACAAGGGCAACTGATTTTGTAGAAGCAAAATTACATCATAGGATAAATCAACCAATGAAAATTAATGAGGAAAGTCATATGAATGACCAGCTCGCCGGGAGAAGGCTGAAAAAATATGTCAGCGAAGCCAGTGTTGGATGTCATCAGTGACAATCTCCTGATCGAGTCAAAAACACAGAATATATATAGATAGATATATATATATATATATATATAATATATATATAGATATAGATATAGATATCTATATATATATATATAATATATATGTCATATATTAAACGACGTCTTCATTAACAATGACATGAAATAAAGCCATTTATATTTTAATTGCTCTTTTGGGGGCTTCTAATTCTAAATATAACTTGGTTTACATGACTTTGGCTTGGGGTTCCGGTACATAAATAATACAAACTTAGCTAGAAAAATTGTATTTCATAATTGTTGATGCTGGGTAAAGGTTTGTGGTGTCTAGAACTGTAAAAAGGGGCAATTAGTATTTTTCTAGGTTTCCTAGCTGAATGCTGATCTTTTTAACTCTTAAAGAAACCAGTTCAGAAAAAAATCAAGCAACATTTGTCATTTTAGCAAAAAATAAAAAAACAGCATACACCAGTAATCATTCTGTATTAAAACAAAATACTTCAAAATGTCTTTCTACAGTTTCTATTAGTTGTAGAATTATGTAGAAAGGTGTTCCATGAAAGTAGAATCAACTTTGCAGAACCCTAACCCTAACCCTAACCCTAACCCTAACCCTAACATGTAAACTAGTGTCCCCTTGGCTTTAAATACAAGGTAAATGCAACGTATCATAACTGAAAATCTTGTTAACAGGATGTTAAATATTAATAGCTATAACATGACATCTACATCAACATTGGCAACAACATTTTACAGAAATAATATTAAAGCAAATCAGCTTAGCTCGTGCCAGTGTTCACCGTTCATCATTGGAATATATTCAACAGGGTTTTAAGACTTTGCCTATCTAAAGGATCAACACTATAGATTTAATACTGCCATTCGTTCGCTATGTATTTTCCAGCTGTTGTTTCCTCTTTTATACATAGCATATAAATATTGTGTAATAAGGTGATGATAATGAACATCAATATAAACAGAATTATAACCGTTATGAGAAAGACCTTTGCAGTAGACTTGTACCTGACGGCAACCAGGCAGTGTAGGGAAGCAATCAGAAAGGCAAACAGTGTGCTTGATGATATAGTCAGAAGTGTTGGTTCAGGTTAAAGGAGGTTATGGTGAACATGAACAGCGCACTGGTCAGACCTGACGTAGAATTGAACATTAAATTCTGGTCCCTGTAGTACAGAAAGGACACCTGGCTTGAAGAAAGTCCAGGGTTGAAAGGTATGAAGTGTTCTCTCTGTGTGGTGTACTAGTCTGTATGCACTTTCATAGAATTTGCTCCAGAGGCTACTGAAATAAAACTATTCATTGCACCGTATCTGAACCCATATCTACAGCACAGAATGACATGAAGACATTGAAAAAGACATCTAGTCAAAGCATTTGTCATTGAATTGAATTGAATTGAAGTTTCTTTTAGTTTTCTAAATTCAGCACTATTACTTGTTTAATAGTTATGGATGACAGAATGTAGGCTCAGGTGCTGTCTAATAAATGTATTAAAGGAAGTTACATTATTGTGTTGTGTTCATGTTGCATCATTTAGGGTTAACTGTGTCAACTGTGTCTTTGTAGTTCAATCCTTTAAGCCCAGGGATTAGTCTTGTTGCTTTTCTTTGGAACAGTACTGGTGTGTCTCACCAGTGCAGTATACAACCTCAACATCACCTTCTTAGATTTGTACTCTACACTTTTGGCTATATAGCCAAGCTTTCTGTTTGCTTTTTTGATTGGTTCACAGAGTGCAGCCATTAACCTGTTTCTTTGCCCGTAGCTGATGTAGAAGTTCCACATGTTCTCAGATGTTTCTGGTGTTTAGACATTATTATGAGAGCTCAATTGATGCCAAATGGGTTCTTTAAACCTCAGCTTTTTTTTTAAACAACAACAAGAGCATTGTTAAGATCTCTCTGATATTGCACACTGCGGCAGGATGGCTGAGTGGGTGACGTCACAGACCAGGAAGGCGATACACACCAGTATTGTCGGTGAGTCTCCAGTGCGCTCTTTCCTTTGTTTTACTAAATAAAATATTTGAACAGAAACAAACACTTCACAAAAGAAAACGGCACGGCGGCCAAAATAAACAGACACTGCTTCAAACAAAAGCAAAACCAGGATCGTGCTGCTGCCAGCACGTGTAGCATTTGTCTTAAATCCTTTGCCTCCTTCTTCCTCTCTCTGCTCTCTCGTTCGTGATCTCCATTCTCAACAGCCTGCCCCTCCTGGAGCAGCTGCTGCGCTTTTATACACGTGGCCATCTCCCAGTTAGTAATCCCTTCATCAATTCGGAGAGGGACACATTCTGCACGCGTTTATAGGGGTGGGGCTTAACCCCATGCATGCTGCCAAACAATAAGAAACATTGTTTACACACAAACACAAAACAAGGCATCCCAATACAACTAATACATTTCAATAATAATACATTTACTTTTTACATGCAGTGCTCTACCCTGCCACACATACCCACAGCAAATTGCTCCTCAAAGGTGTGCATCATATAAGTGGCGCATCCAGTAAAGGCGCTCTGCGTGAGTGCAGGATGCGCCCCATAGCCTGGACATCGCCGGTTCGAGTGTGGGCTATTCCACAGCTGACCGTGGACGGGAGTTCCCAGGAGATGGCGCTCAATTGGCTAAGCGTCACTTGGGGGGGTTGGTCGGCGGTGTCAAAGGGTGTCCTTGGCTCACCGCACACCAGCGACCCCTGTAGTCTGGCCGGGCGCCTGTGGGCTTGCCTGTTAGCTGCCCGGGAGCTGCATGGTGAATCCGCAATGTGTAAAGAAGTGGTTGGCTGACAGCACACACTTCGGAGGACAGTGTGTGTTAATCTTCGCCGCTCCCGAGTCAGCGCAGGGGTGGTAGCAGAGAGCTGAGCCTAAATAATAATTGGGCATTTCAAATTGAGAGAAAATAACAAAAATAATTGGCAACGACTAAATTTAAAATAAATACATAAAATAAAAGACACTAAAGGATTAATACAACACTATTTTACCTCTAGATGGTGCCACTGATCCATATTTAATTAATGTTTCAGCTTCAAATGTATAGGCAGGAAACAACTAAACACATTTCTTAAAATCTACAGCGTGGCTTTAATCTTGCCTGGAAACCCACAGCCTCCCGATTTGATTACATTTCCATCAGTGTAACTCTAAAATAGACTTTTGGATGGATTTGTTCACTCACCCTATTAATGTTTTCATACAAAGGATATATTCTCATAGGTATAATAGTGGAACACATGTGGCCTATTAAATGTCATTTGCCATGTGTCTGCCCAGTTCTGAATCTTGTCTAGATCATTTTGAATGACCTTTGCTGCTGCAACAGTGTTTTCCACTCCTCCTATTTTTGTGTTGTCTGCAAATTTAACAAGTCTGCTTACTATACGAGGATCTAAGTCATTAATGTAGAATAGGAATAGCAGAGGACCTAATACTGATCCCTGTGGCACTCCACTGGTTACCACACTCCATTCTGAGGTTTCTCCTCTAATCAATAATTTCTGTTTTTACCTGTAGACTACTCCCTAATCCATGTGCATGCATTTCCTTAAATCCCTACTGCGATCAGTTTGAGAATTAATCTTTTATGCAGGACTTTGTCAAAAGCTTTCTGGAAATCTAAATAAACCATGTCATATGCTTTGCAATTATTCATTGCTGATGTTCATCCTCAAAAAAATCAAGCAAGTTAGTTAGACACAATCTCCCTTTCCTAAAACCATGTTGACTGTCTCCCAGGACCCTGTTACCATATAGGTAATTTTCCATTTTGGATCGTATTATAGTTTCTATAAGTTTACATATAATAGAAGTCAGGCTTATTGATCTGTAGTCACCTGGTTTGGTTTTATCCCCCTTTTTGTGGATCGTTATTATGTTTGCAATTCTCCAGTCTGTCAGTACAACCTCGGTTAGTTTGTATTTCAGATAACAGTAAGGCAACACTATCAAATGCATCATTCACACAAAAGCAAGGTGCACACAAGCTGGTAGATGCAAGACTGTGACTAATGCAGCCAACAAGCTTGATCTGACTAAGCACAGCCAGTCATTTCGGAAATGTGACATCTTCATGAATTTCTCACATGTGGTTTAGAAGGTCATTACCAGCTGCAGTGCTGGAAAGAATGGCTGGCCAATGTTTTGGGAAAACTCACAATGTATGTTTATAAATACCTATTTACCGATGCCTTTTTGTCATTGTGGCGAACATCCTGGCTCCCATGACGCATGCTGGAGTGGTGACGATGTCATTAAGAAGTCAAAACGGAACATGCGGATGTTAGGTAATTCTCTATAACTATATAGACAGCGATTGAAAAAAAAAATCGTTCACATTAAAATACATTTAGTTTCTCCGAAATGCAGCTGTTGTTTTCTGTGACGCATGTGAAAATGCGTCTGAAATCCAAAGCCTTTCCATCACGTTTAGAATGAAGGCCACAAGATAACACTTTACATGAAGTATCTCTAATGTGTATTTACATAGCAGTTACTGAGTTCATACACATGTACTTACACATAATTACTATTGGTCATAGTGACAATGGACTTAATGTGTACATCTTTTTGAAAGCTATGTTAAGGATTATATTGTGCAAAAAAATCTGAGTGTAGAATTATGTGTTATTACAGATGTATTTAACAACACGGTAATTAGAGGAACTTAATGTAAACTGTTACCTTTTTAAACTGAAACTAAACCTAATTAAACTGTATACAATAATTGTATTAACATATGCACATGCAATACACTATTCTTTTAAAAAAAAAAAAATCACTACTTAATGCTATAGTTAATTTCCCAATACTCTGTGAAACTACAACAATCAATAACCTTTTACCAAGACTGTAATAAACCTGAATGTGGAGCTACTAGTTCAGTGTAATCTGGGTGCTCTAAATTTCAGTTACAGTGCTGATTGTGTTCCGTTAAGACGCAGTGGGTTTACTGTCACTTGTATCCTAATGCATTTGCATTATTTTGTCATGTTTCATGACTCTTAGGTGTATATGCTATGCCATCTATCAGTTTCTCAGATGGGTTACATATGCAATCTTTGTTGTAAAGAATCCAAACATTGTATGCAACACCTGTGCCACTGTGGAAGTGAAAGTGATTCTGGGTTAGGCTGTTTATTTCTGATTTGGTAATCAAGCGGGTTATTGTTACTGTATAACTCACTAAGTAGTTTGAGTCAACATGTAAGTGGGTGCTGAGAGGCTACAGGTTCCTACTAAAACTGGCTGAACTTTTCATTCCTTCTTTTAAGAACTTCATATTAAACTAGGCTATCCAATGGTTAAAGAAAAGGGCTTGTAACCAGCAGGTCCGCGGGTCACTCACTGACTCGCTGTGTGCCCCTGAGCAAGTCACTGAACCTTCTTGTGCTCTGTCTTTTGGGTGAGACGTTGTAAGGGACTCTGCAGCTGAGGCATAGTTCACACACCCTAGTCTTTGTAAGTCACCTTGGATAAAGGTGTCTAGCTAAATAAACATAATAATAATAATAATAATAATAATAATAATAATAATAATAATAATAATAATAATAATAAATAAGCAAATAATAATAACAAAGGTGAGACACCTGCATGTCAACTAACATGGAACGCAGATATGTGACAAAGTGCCCGCCCCTGTGTATATTATCTGTTATGTGTTGCGTGTGGTGTGTTAAATGTCGGTGTATAGTCATTGGTACATTGGATATAAACGGGTCTGTGTAACACGAGTGTTTAAAATGTATATTTGTATTTAGGCATGAGGATTGCACAGCACTTCACGTGCAAGTAAAAAGTAATATGTGAGCACGGGGAATTGCACTTTATTAATTCATGTGCAGTTGTACAGAGACTCCAATTGAATGAATGATTAGCAGTCGAGTCTTGGTACAGCTGCATAAAAGCAACATGTTTTCACCCACCCGGGGGTTGGGTGTTCGGTGAGTGGAGAACTGGATAGGAGATGGAGGTGATACTTGTGATAAGAATAGTAGTTAAATATCTGCTCACCGTGTTTGTCTGTATAGTCTGTTTTGTTTGTCTTTTTGTTTTGGCGACTAGTGCCGTGTCCTGTGTTTTTGTTTGTTCCAACCGTTTATTTTCTGTGTCTGTTCTTTCATTAAATGCTGAGTGAGACCATTCGCTCAGCTCCACCAAACTCCACCTCTCTGTCGTTTTATTACCTGCTTCTGGTCTGATGTGACCCACACAGTGACAGTCACACAAAACATTTCAGAAACACAGAAACAGTTAATGCTTTTTGCAACTCATTGCATGAAATTGCAAAACTAGTGCATGCAGAGGGTCCTTATATCTTGCACTGTTAGATCTTCAGTGTTCTGAATTGATTTTGACCATGTATTGGGTTAGATAAGAACAAACACTGCTTATTTTTAAACCAAAGAAACTAAAATAGCAAATAGATGGCGTAAAGTAATTATGATAGTATAGGAAAACAAAACTGTAATCCTTTATCACTACATAGACATGGATTAGAAAAAAATACCCTTTATAATAAAATACATAGAATTTGTTTCTCCGAAATGCAGCTGTTTTCTTTTCGTGCTGCATGTGAAAATGTTCCTGCTATCCAACGCAGCATTTCCATCCTGTTTAGAATCAAGGTCACAAATACCTCAGCTTTGTACTGCAACATTTCAAACTACTACAAAGAGACTTTACTGTTTCTAAAATAAAGTGTTTTTCATTTGCACTAATTAAACAGTAACTAGTGTAGACTGAAAGCAACTCTGATTTTAACTTTATAAATGGCCTGCTCCATGTGACACTTCAGTGTCACAGCATGACTGTGGAACTGTATGTGTAGAGGGACCTAAGAAGGTACATATGGATGAAAGGCAGGACATGAGTGGGGACTGGGTAACTGTTTAAAAAGGGAGGATGACACCGAGCAATCAAAATAGAGAGGAGATTGATCTAGCTAACAGATTCCAAGCACTGAGAAATGACGAGCCCGTGCTGGATGAACACAGATTATGAAATCACAAGAAAGAGTCTGTGGTCATTGTACAAGCTGGTACAAATGACATGAGGAACAGAAAATCTGAGATTCTGAAAGAGAATTTTAAATCCTTAACAAGAAAGCTGAAAAAATTAGGATGCAGAATTATTCTCTCAGGTCTACTGCCTGTTGGTGGTGAGGATGAAGTATTCAGTAGAATTTGGGCCTTAAATACTTGGCTGGGTGGTTGGTGTGTGCAAGAAGGGCTGGGATTTATAAACAACTGGGACTGCTTTTAGAGAAGAGATATTATAGGAAAGATGGACTGCACCTAAATAGGTCAGGGGCAAGCAGGCTAGCTGATAACATTGAACACCACCTAGCAAGGCATTTAAACTAGGAATCGGGGAGGGGAGGGAATCTAAAGAGGCATGTCAAATGCAGGTTAAATTATCCTGCCATTCCCGCTACCCGCTGAGTAACACAGAGGCGTGTGCTACAGTAACATTCGTCAAATTCCCATTAATCCCTGCTCAGTCACTTGCTCTTGATTGCAACAATTTACACCCAGGTTTATTTAATGTCAGGTCTCTGTCTAAGAAGGCTATGTTAATCAGGATTACAACCTTGATATTCTCTGCTTAACTGAAACTTGGGTTGGACAGAAGGACAGTGTTTCCCTGATTAAGCTTCTCCACCTAGCTATTCTTTTTTCCGGAAAGCTCGCTCTACTGGGCAGGGAGGTGGACTTGCTGCTGTTTCCCGTAGTGAACTTAGAATCAAACAGGAAATTGATGAAGGTTATTCATCTTTTGAAGTTTTTTTTTTTTATTAATTTATTTTTTTATTTTTAATTTTAGTCTTCCCCAATTTTTTACCCCGGTTTTCTCCCCAATTCAGTGTGCCCAATTATTATCTGTATCCTTGGCTCGCCACTTGCAACCCCCCCATCGACGGTGACTGGAGCACACGTCCTTCGAAACCCACTCCTGCCAATCTCTCATTTTTCGCAATGCGAAAACAGAAGAACAGTGCAGCTAGAAACGAGGCAGTCTTCCCAGCGACAGCGAGTGGAAGCAAAAGCATGGGAGAAGTACAGGCTTGGAAAAGAGCAGAGCAGTTTGAAAGCAGGTTGACAGCTGCAGAAGAAACTAAACTTCAAAAAAAAAAACCCTGTGACACCTGTATAATCACAAAAAGGGAAACAAAACTGAACCAGATAACTACAGACCAGTAAGCCTGACTTCTATTATATGCAAACTTATGGAAACTATAATAAGATTCAAAATGGAAAACTACCTATATGGTAACAGGGTCCTGGGAGACAGTCAACATGGTTTTAGAAAAGGGAGATTGTGTCTAACTAACTTGCTTGATTGTTTTGAGGATGCAACATCGATAATGGATAATTGCAAAGCATATGACATGGTTTGTTTAGATTTCCAGAAAGCTTTTGACAAAGTCCCGCACAAAAGATTAATTCTCAAACTGAACGCAGTAGGGATTCAAGGAAACACATGTACATGGATTAGGGAGTGGTTAACATGTAGAAAACAGAAAGTACTGATTAGAGAAAAAACCTCAGAATGGAGTGTGGTAACCAGTGGTGTACCACAGGGATCAATATTAGGTCCTCTGCTATTCCTAATCTACATTAATGATTTAGATTTTGGTATAGTAAGGAAACTTGTTAAATTTGCAGACGACACAAAAGTAGGAGGAGTGGCAAACACTGTTGCAGCAGCAAAGGTCATTCAAAATGATCTAGACAAGATTGAGAACTGGGCAGACACATGGCAAATGACATTTAATAGAGAAAAGTGTAAGGTACCGCACGCAGGAAATAAAAATGTACATTATAAATATCATATGGGAGATACTGAAATTGGAGAAGGAATCTATGAAAAAGACCTAGAAGTTTTTATTGACTCAGAAATGTCTTCATTTAGACAATGTGGGGAAGCTATAAAAAAGGCCAACAAGATGCTCGGATACATTGTGAAAAGTGTTGAATTTAAATCAAG
This sequence comes from Polyodon spathula, assembly GCF_017654505.1. Classification (NCBI taxonomy): domain Eukaryota; kingdom Metazoa; phylum Chordata; class Actinopteri; order Acipenseriformes; family Polyodontidae; genus Polyodon; species Polyodon spathula. The sequence goes on from NC_054585.1 coordinate 436,237, forward strand.
GGAAGTAATGTTAAAACTGTACAATGCATTAGTAAGACCTCATCTTGAATATTGTGTTCAGTTCTGGTCACCTCACTATAAAAAAGATATTGCATAATCTTGGTTAGCGGTTTGTAAATAACTTCTTTCATTTCTTTGAGTACTACTGGGAGGATCCCATCCGGCCCAGGGGATTTGTTTATTTTAAGAGCTCCTAGTCCCTTTAACACTTCTGCCTCTGTTATGCTAAAGTTATTTAAAACTGGATAGGAACCGGATGACATGTGGGGCATGTTGTCCGTATCCTCCTTTGTATAAACTTGTGAAAAGTAATCATTTAATATATTTGCTATTTATGATTTTGCCATTTGTATCTCTTAGACATTTAACCTCCTCTTTTGAATGTTCTCTTGCTGTTTTAATATTGGAAAAACATTTTGGAATTGGTTTTAGCAATGTTCATTTCTATTTCTCGCTTGGCCTTTCTAACTTCCTTTTTGACTTGCGTTTGCAGTTCGGTGTACTCTTTCTGTGTACTTTGTTTTTGGTCCCTTTTAAACGTTCTGTAAAGTACATTTCTTCTGATTCGGCTTCATTTTCTTTGTCCAGGTTTAACACCTGGGCTTCAAGACTGTTTCTTATGTATAGCGCTACCCCTCCTCCTCTTCTGTCTTGCCTGTCTTTCCTATACAGTGTATACCCACAAATATTATATTCATCCCCATCACTCTCAGACAACCAAATATCTGTAACACCTATCACATCATAGTTACTTGTTAGTGCAGTAGCTTCAAGTTCTAAAATTTTGTTTCTGATACTTCTAGCATTTAGACAAATACATTTAATGGTTGTCTTATCTGAGCTGTTGTCCTTGTTTTGATGCGGTCTCCCTTCTGTTTTTTTGTTGATTTCTCCCCCCTTCCTTTCTATTTGAAATGCTTCTGAACCTGCTCGAGGATCTTTTCTCCAAGTAGACTGGTCCCCTTTTTATTTAAGTGCAGACCATCCCATCTATAGATAGTCCTTGAAGTTTAGTTTATCTTCTGCAGCTGTCGCTGTTAAGACTGCCTCGTTTATAGCTGTGTTGTTCTGTTGTGCTGTTGGCTGCCCCCCCCCCCCGTGTCTCAGATCAGCGCTGAATTTGAATCAGCTGCTCCGAGTTCACAGCCATGTTGACAAACTTGGTACTTTAAGGTGTGTTTTTTAATCCATGTACCATTTTTCATTCTTAACCCATATTTATCCTCCTAGCCAGCTATATCCAACCTGTATTTCAGGAATACACCTAGTCGCACACGTTGTAATTGTAAGCTGTCTAAGAAATAAAGAAATGCAAAGCAGACTTCATGGGCAGCAGCAAAAACGTTTTTTATTTACATAACTTATAGGCTAGTAAAAACATAATATAATTTAAAAAATGCTGCTTTATTCCAAAATGATACTCAGCTTAGCTGATAAAACAATGTTAAGTTGAGTATGACAATGTACAGTAGTTATCATTTCAAAGTCTTGTGCAGGTCTTTTAAAAACAACTTAAATACCACTTTGCTCAGTCAAACACCCACTGGGATGCAGGGTATTTTTCAAAGTATATGGTATTATTAACCGTTGGCCCGCTGTCTCTGGGGTGTGTTCAATACATGCTCCAGCATGAAGCATTAATACAGAAAGACACAACAAAACAATAGAAAGGGAATTCCCATGGCTTAATCCTTCCAAATACAGAGGAACAAAACTGGAGGGAATATTACAAGTGCCCACGCAAATGTAATTTGACAAGAAAGGATTAAACAGAACCCTATCAAACAACAACATTCATTACACATGGATTTCCAACAAACTATCCTTTGTTCTTCACTAGTAAAGGCGTTTATGTTGCATCTCCACCCACTAGTTGTTGCGTAAATAAAGAGTACCTGTACTGGCATTGAACTGATAAAAAGGAAAGTGTTTGTCAACATTAGTTTCAAATTTCTGAGGCCCCCATTGCATAAGAACATAAGAACATAAGAAAGTTTACAAACAAGAGGAAGCCATTCGGCCCATCTTGCGCGTTTGGTTGTTAGTAGCTTATTGATCCCAGAATCTCATCCAGCAGCTTTTTGAAGGATCCCAGGGTGTCAGCTTCAACAACATTACTGGGGAGTTGGTTCCAGACCCTCACAATTCTCTGTGTAAAAAAGTTTTTTATGCACATTTATTATAGTAGTCAAATGCTTCAGACCATACATAGCCTAGTTACACAGTTCCATTTTATAATAGACATGTCACAGAGACAGGTATTATTGAGCCCCTTGCTAACCCGTTCGCTACTCTGGATACATCCAAGGCACAGTCTACACAGCTCAATACCCACTACGCAGCTGAGAGATATTCCATGTCATGCACCATCAAGAGGTAAGGAGCATGAGCTGGAGCGCCATACAATTCTCCACAGAGGTCCACCTGGAGATGTTTCCAGTGCGGACGGCCACTGCTCAGGAGACAGAGGGGCAGGAGTTGGTGGAGAGCACTTGCGGCTGAAGAGGCATGCCGTACAATCCTTGACCATCAGCTTGATGTCTTGGTCGATGTTTGGCCACTAGACAATGTCCCTGCAGCACTGTTTGAGTTTACCACCTCAAGGTGTCACTTAAATGTCATTCTCAAGAGCTGTGCTCGCAGAGCTACGGGAATCAGGGTGCGGTGACCCCTGGTGATACAGGCGTCCTCCCAGGAGGGTAACTTTGTCCACTTTGTAATAGGGCAACAGCTTCCCTTCCAAGTGGAGCGGAGCATGTGGAGAAGTACAGGCGTGGAAAAGTGCAGAGCAGTTTAGAAGCAGTTTGAAAGCAGGTTGACAACTGCAGAAGAAACTAAACTTCAAAAAAAAAAACATCAACATGGTCTTCAAGCCAGTAATCTGTGACACCTGCTTGATGTGGGAAATCCAAGAAAACCCAGCGGAGCTAAACCAAGTGTGCGTAAAGTGCCGCACGATCCAGGACTTGCATAAACTAGTAAGTATGCTAGAAATGAAGCTGGAAGAAATGAGACAGCAACAGGATCTTGAGGAGCTGGTACACTCACAATTCATGGAAGTCTGCATCACCCCTAACAGAATGAAAGCCACCAGGGAGATAGAAGGTCAGAACAGCTGGGTTCAGGTAGGCAGAAGCAGGGAAAAAAAGAAACTTCGTCAAACACAACCACCAGAAATCAAAACAACCAACAAATTTGAGTCACTTCAGAATTCTGATGAGCAAAACCAACAACAAGAGAGCAAAAGGAACAACATCCAGGACCCTATTGACAGTGGTGACCAGACAGCAAAAAGAAGGGAGGTCATGATTGTTGGGGACTCCATATTGAGAAACACAGCAAGTTCAATTCGCAGTTTGGACCCCCTTACTACAACAGTGTGCTGCCTTCCGGGAGCTTCGGTCAAGCACATCACTGAGAACGTGGACAGGCTCCTAGAAAAAACAGGAGACGACCCGGTAGTAGTCGTCCACATCAGTACAAACAACATTGGAAGAGACAGACCAAAATCCCTGCAAAACAAATTCAGAGAGCTAGGAAGGAAATTAAAAGAGAAAAACAAAACTGTGGTATTTTCTGGTATACTACCGGCACCTTGCAAAGGACCATATGGACAGCTGGAAATAATGAATCTAAACGCATGGCTGAAGACGTGGTGCAAACGGGAAGGCTTCACTTATCTTGATCATTGGACCACATTCTACAATGAGGACTATCTGTATAGACAGGACAGGCTGCACTTAAATAACAAGGCAACCAGTCTACTTGGAGAAAAGATCCTCGAGCAGGTTCAGAAGCATTTAAACTAGAAGGGAAGGGGGGAGAAATCAACAAAAAAACAGAAGGGAGACCGCAACAAAATAAGGACAACAACTCAGATAAGGGAAAGACAGGCAGGACAGAAGAGGAGGAGGGGTAGCGCTATACATAAGAAACAGTCTTGAAGCCCAGGTGTTAAACCTGGACAAAGAAAATAAAAGCCAAATCAATATGGGTCAGAATAACAGACAAAAATTCAAAGGGCATAATAATAGGAACATGCTATAGACCTCCAGATTCAGACGGTGAGCAAAATAATCTGTTATACAATGACATTAGTAATGCGAGTAGCAAAGGAGAAGCCATACTAATGGGGGATTTCAACTTCCCCCATATAAAATGGGAAAACCCGGTGGGTAGCATGACGGATGAAATTAAAATGGTGGAAATGACAAATGACTGCTTCCTAACACAATTTGTCAAGGCACCGATTAGAGGGGAGGCATGCCTTGATTTAGTCTTTTCAAATAATGAAGACAGAATAACTAAAACAGAGGTCAGAGAACCACTAGCAAACTCAGACCACAACATGGTCTCATTTGAAGTGTTTTTTAAAACCCCAAAAGTAATGACTAAAGCTAAGGTTTACAATTTTAGAAAAGCAAACTATGAAGGTATGAAACAGAGACTAACAGAAGTAGATTGGAGTAAAATAGAGAAAACATCCACAGAAAAAGGATGGTTGTTCTTCAAAAATGTAGTACTAGAGGCGCAAAACAATTACATCCCTAAAGTAGACAAATCTAAATGTAAAACTAAATTGCCAAAACGGTTTAACAGATCAATTAAAAAAAAAAAAATCAGCGAAAAAAGGCACTTTACAGAGCATTAAAAAGGGACCAAAAAGAAAGTACACAGAAAGAGTACACGGAACTGCAAACGCAAGTCAAAAAGGAAGTTAGAAAGGTCAAGAGAAAAATAGAAATTAACATTGCTAAGGGGGCTAAAACCAATTCCAAAATGTTTTTCCAATATTACAACAGCAAGAGAACATTCAAAGAGGAGGTTAAATGTCTAAGAGAGAAATGGCAAAATTGTAGATGAAGAAAAAAAAATAGCAAATATATTAAATGATTACTTTTCACAAGTTTTTACAAAGGAGGATACGGACAACATGCCCCACATGTCATCCAGTTCCTATCCAGTTTAAAATAACTTTAGCATAACTGAGGCAGAAGTGTTAAAGGGACTAGGAGCTCTTAAAATAAACAAATCCCCTGGGCCGGATGAGATCCTCCCAATAGTACTCAAAGAAATGAAAGAAGTTATTTACAAACCGCTAACCAAGATCATGCAACAGTCTCTTGACACAGGGGTGGTACCGACAGACTGGAAAATTGCAAACGTAATACCGATCCACAAAAAGGGAAACAAAACTGAACCAGGTAACTACAGACCAGTAAGCCTGACTTCTATTATATGCAAACTTATGGAAACTATAATAAGATTCAAAATGGAAAACTACCTATATGGTAACAGGGTCCTGGGAGACAGTCAACATGGTTTTAGGAAAGGGAGATCGTGTCTAACTAACTTGCTTGATTTTTTTGAGGATGCAACATCGATAATGGATAATTGCAAAGCATATGACATGGTTTATTTAGATTTCCAGAAAGCTTTTGACAAAGTCCCGCACAAAAGATTAATTCTCAAACTGAACGCAGTAGGGATTCAAGGAAACACATGTACATGGATTAGGGAGTGGTTAACATGTAGAAAACAGAAAGTACTGATTAGAGGAAAAACCTCAGAATGGAGTGTGGTAACAAGCGGTGTACCACAAGGATCAGTATTAGGTCCTCTGCTATTCCTAATCTACATTAATGATTTAGATTCTGGTATAGTAAGCAAACTTGTTAAATTTGCAGATGACACAAAAGTAGGAGGAGTGGCAAACACTGTTGCAGCAGCAAAGGTCATTCAAAATGATCTAGACAAGATTCAGAACTGGGCAGACACATGGCAAATGACATTTAATAGAGAAAAGTGTAAGGTACTGCACGCAGGAAATAAAAATGTACATTATAAATATCATATGGGAGATACTGAAATTGGAGAAGGAATCTATGAAAAAGACCTAGGAGTTTTTATTGACTCAGAAATGTCTTCATTTAGACAATGTGGGGAAGCTATAAAAAAGGCTAACAAGATGCTCGGATACATTGTGAAAAGCGTTGAATTTAAATCAAAGGAAGTAATGTTAAAACTGTACAATGCACTAGTAAGACCTCATCTTGAATATTGTGTGCAGTTCTGGTCACCTCGCTATAAAAAAAATATTGCTGCTCTAGAAAGAGTGCAAAGAAGAGCGACCAGAATTATTCCGGGCTTAAAAGGCATGTCATATGCAGACAGGCTAAAAGAATTGAATCTGTTCAGTCTTGAAAAAGAAGACTACGTGGCGACCTAATTCAAGCATTCAAAATTCTAAAAGGTATTGACAATGTCAAACCAAGGGACTTTTACAACCTGAAAAAAGAAACAAGGACCAAGGGTCACAAATGGAGATTAGACAAAGGGGCATTCAGAACAGAAAATAGGAGGCACTTTTTTACACAGAGAATCGTGAGGGTCTGGAATAAACTCCCCAGTAATGTTGTTGAAGCTGACACCCTGGGATCATTCAAGAAGCTGCTTGATAAGATTCTGGGATCATTAAGTTACTAACAACCAACGAGCAAGGTGGGCCGAATGGCCTCCTCTGTTTGTAGCCTTTCTTATGTTCAGCAGTACCATGGAGACAACCGCAGACAGGCGTGCTTGAAGCATTTGCACTAGATCAGGCTCGGTGTCTGTTACTTGCTGGGCTGTTGATGGTGGAACGACTGCTGTTGACAGAAGATCAGCAACTGTGTTCTGTCAGCCTGGTGAGTATAATTGTACTGGTATAAGTGGTCAGCCCATCTAAGTAGTGGTTTACGTCCCGAGCCGCTAGTGGACAAAACTGCAGTGATACCTTGATGGTCTGTTTGAATTGTGAGAGCTCTGTCGTAGAGGTAGAGATGCCAGCACTCACTTGCCCAAATGTAGGCCAACACTTCCCTCTCATCCACATTGTACTTTGTTCAGCTGGAGTGAGGAAACAGGAAGCAAATGCCACCGGTTTCTCTACACCGTCATGAAGCTGTGACAGTACAGCACCCAGTGCCACTGCAGAGGCATCACAGGTAACAACCGTGGGTGGTGCAAGACTGAAGTGTGCCAGCGTGGGGGCGGAAGTGAGCTGATGATTAATAGTCTGCATGGCGTGGCGACAAGCTGTAGTCCACTCCCATGGTATATCCTTTTTGAGGAGGTGGCGTAGTGGAGGCAAACTGTGGAAGGAAACCCATACGGAAAAATAATATATTGCAGTATATGTCAAAGCAATAAAAATATATTTAAAATACGTGGCAATATATTGTCACTTTCAAAATATATTGCAGTACATTCCTACAAGAATGTGGATTTCATCAAATATATTGGAACACATTTTAAAGGCTAAGAAATTGTATATATTTTTGTGCAAATATAGGAAAGCAAAGGCACACTTGAATATTGCAGTTTTGATTTATTTTACTTGACATAAAAAGTTGAACACTGCAAATTATCAGTATTTTTTTCTTGACACCATACAAGCAATCAGCCCTTTACCCATCCATGCATATGTTGTATAGCTAAGGTCCTGTCTTTGTTGTCCACGACTTGTTGTTTAACCTTATTTTCATCCCCCAGACTTAAGATGCCAATATAGCCTTCACAATAAGCCACTATCGAGCCGTCATTAAACAATCATCCTATGATGTTACTTTAATCATCTCAGTTAGTCATGCAACAAAGTACATGTATTAGCAGGTTGATTAACAGAGCGCTGTAGGTGGCTACTGACATTAATTATACATGTGTTAGTAATAGTTTTATGCAATGTTATTTCAGAGAATGTGTAAAAAAATAAAATACTTTTTTTACGCTTTTGTTGTCTTCTCGATAAAATATTTTGTGTAAACAACAGAGACCGTGCCTAGGGACTTGTTAAAAGTATATGTGAGATATATATATTCTCTGAGATATAGATATCTATATATATATATATATATATTATAAGATATATATATTATATATATATATATATATCCTTTGTTTTCGGAAGGCTTATGATGAGAAGAAGTCTTACACTTCAGAATAATTTAAACAATGTTATATAATAATAATAATGATGATGATAATATAATAATAATAATAATAATAATAATAATAATAATAATAATAATAATAATAATCTTTATTTTTATATAGCGCCTTTCATAGTGGATCACCATCACAAAGCGCGTTACAAGATCAGCTGCAGAGTCACTTACAACAACGTCTCACCCAAAAAACGGAGCAAATGTACCCAGCTTGTGCTGCACAGTAAACAGAAAGTTCATCATTAAATTGCATAACCGCAAATGCCATTTCATGGTATTCACTACCAAACCACAATGTAGGCAGGCTTAGAGCTACACCCAAAAGAACACAGTGCATGTAATCTGGAATGCATCCATCAATGATACCTGACACAAGTGATAAAACTGAGGGCCCTTTAACTCCCATTACACGAGTGCCTGATTCAAGAGCATTTTCAATGTGATTATTTGTCTGACAGTGCTGGTCTCCTACATATCCAAAATGCTCAGAGCAAATTTATAGCTCAAGTGAAAAACACTTCTTAGCCATATTTTGGTCTGTCAAACACTTTGTATACATGACAGGTCTAATAAGATTGTGTTAAAGACCTGCCACTCACCAGCTGAGCTACTGCTCTGAGACAGAGCACATGACAGTGCTGTTTCTAGTAACAGAGCGACAAGGTGGAGCCTAATGTTACAAGATATGGACATACAAGTAAAACACGTAGCGGGACCGTGATACTGGCCGGGAGTATATTTTACCAAGGTATCCCGCAGACCTGTGAACCCAGCACCACACCACACGATCTGGGCCCATTTGGAACTAAACATGATCCCACAGGACAGGATGTTTACGTGGACGGCTCTATCTGCTGTATAGAGGGTATAAGATACACTGGTTTCGGCATATACAGCCCTCAAAACCAAACAAGGGTTTAATTTCTATGATCATCCACAGAAGGTGCCGAATTAGCTGCCATTGCATGGGTAAACCTGACACAATTCTCCCTCCATAAACATCCTCGCTGACTCAGCTTGGGTATGTAATGCAATAAGAGAGTTCCTACCCTATAGCATGCTAGGAATTACATATCTTCCGAAATAGAAATATCTTACAAAATAGGAATCAACATAAATTATTAAACTTCCACAAATACAATCCAACATTGCAAAAGCATACATGTGTACAGACGTACAGTGCCTAACTCTAGAAATGTTTTAACATAAAACATGGTTGCATATATTCATTAAAGCTGCAGTGTCGCATAACACCGTGTAACACATTTTTATTTATTTTTTGTTCCTGGGTAGTAAGTGTTATTTCCTAATTGCTTATGCCTCAAAAGTATAGAAAATGGCTATTATTCCCTACAAACTTTGCTTTTGTGACCAGGACAGTGATATTTCAAAATATCACTATTTCCAATGGGTAAAACGGGCAAATGTGTGTCTTTTCATTCACATAAAGTCAGAAAAAAACAACATATGAATCCAAATTAACATGTATTTATACTAAAGTAATACAAAAATGACTGCAAAGGATTTAAAGTGAGTAGTTTTTCGAGATTTTCGATTATACTGTATTTACTTTAAACGCGGTCTGTTCAGATGTTTTACAATGTATTGGACCTAGCAGCCATCAACTCCTGGGTACTTTACAAAGAATGCACAGAGAAGAATTTACCAAGGAGAGAATATATTTTACAGTTAGCACAGGAACTTCGCAAGAAGCATTTGGAACAGAGGGAGACTGCCAAGCGTGCACCCACAGCTGAAGCTGGCAACCCCGCTGAGAGCTGCAAGAGACACCAATGCCAGGTTGGCAAGTGCAATAGAAATAAAACTTCGGACAGCAGTGCCCTGTGCAGAAAGGCAGCATGGAGAAGCGCATTATCTGTGTTGATTGTGAACAGCCTTACACTCAAGTAAGGGAATACCCTTTTATCGAAAAAAAGAAAAATCTGTTAAACTTTTGTTTTTTATAACTTCTGTGCTGTGCGCTTCTGTAAAATGTTTTTTTCTAAGTTTATATATCTACGTTGTTCAGTTGCTTTTGCTCATCTGATAATAAACCGATTGTTGTTGAAAAGTAAAAAGTAAAAAATGTATTGCTACGTACTGGTTATTTGTAAAATAAAAAAAATAAAAAAAAAAATATATATATATATATATATATATATATATATATATATATATAGCATATATGTTTGCCCAAAGCTAATTTTGTTCAGATGTTGGTGGTGTACTCAATAAAAAACAATAACAAATTACATCTGACTGTGTTTTGAACACAGCCGTCAGAAAGACTGCTGTGGGGTTTCTGGGCATGAGTATATCTCCGGTCCTTCTAGTGTTAAATGGTCAGTACAAATGTTGGCATTACTTCATCAACTCACAGAGTCAACAGTAGATGTTTTACATTGAACTGCAGTCCAGTGATAAAAAAAACTTTTGCACCTTGCAAAGGACCATATGGACAGCTGGAAATAATTAATCAAAACGCATGGCTGAAGATGTGGTGCACACGGGAAGGCTTCACCTATCTTGATCATTGGACCACATTCTACAACGAGGACTATCTGTACAGACGGGATGGACTGCACTTAAAGAACAAGGGAACCAGTCTACTTGGAGAAAAGATCCTCAAGCAGGTTCAGAAGCATTTAAACTAGAAAGGAAGGGGGGAGAAATCAACAAAAAAACAGAAGGGAGACCGCATCAAAACAAGGACAACAACTCAGGTAAGACAACCATTAAATGTATTTATCTAAATGCTAGAAGTATCAGAAACAAAATTCTAGAACTTGAAGCTACTGCACTAACAAGTAACTATGATGTGGTATGGTATGATATGTGTTACTGAAACTTGGTTGTCTGAGAGTGATGGGGACGAATATAATATTTGTGGGTATACACTGTATAGGAAAGACAGGCAGGACAGAAGAGGAGGAGGGGTAGCGCTATACATAAGAAACAGTCTTGAAGCCCAGGTGTTAAACCTGGACAAAGAAAATAAAGCCGTGTCCACAAAAAGGGAAAATAAAGCCGTTTCCACAAAAAGGGAAACAAAACTGAACCAGATTACTACAGACCAGTAAGCCTGACTTCTATTATATGCAAACATATGGAAACTATAATAAGATCCAAAATGGAAAATTACCTATATGGTAACAGGGTCCTGGGAGACAGTCAACATGGTTTTAGGAAAGGGAGATCGTGTCTAACTAACTTGCTTGATTTTTTTGAGGATGCAACATTGATAATGGATAATTGCAAAGCATATGACATGGTTTATTTAGATTTCCAGAAAGCTTTTGACAAAGTCCCGCACAAAAGATTAATTCTCAAACTGAACGCAGTTGGGATTCAAGGAAACACAAGTACATGAATTAGGGAGTGGTTAACATGTAGAAAACAGAAAGTACTGATTAGAGGAAAAACCTCAGAATGGAGTGTGGTAACCAGTGGTGTACCACAGGGATCAGTATTAGATCCTCTGCTATTCCTAATCTACATTAATGATTTAGATTCTGGTATAGTAAGGAAACTTGTTACATTTGCAGACGACACAAAAGTAGGAGGAGTGGCAAACACTGTTGCAGCAGCAAAGGTCATTCAAAATGATCTAGACAAGATTCAGAACTGGGCAGACAAACATGGCAAATGACATTTAATAGAGAAAAGTGTAAGGCATTGCACGCAGGAAATAAAAATGTACATTATAAATATCATATGGGAGATACTGAAATTGGAGAAGGAATCTATGAAAAAGACCTAGGAGTTTTTGTTGACTCAGAAATGTCTTCATCTAGACAATGTGGGGAAGCTATAAAAAAGGCTAACAAGATGCTCGGATACATTGTGAAAAGTGTTGAATTTAAATCAAGGGAAGTAATGTTAAAACTGTACAATGCACTAGTAAGACCTCATCTTGAATATTGTTTGCAGTTCTGGTCACCTCGCTATAAAAAAGATATTGCTGCTCTAGAAAGAGTGCAAAGAAGAGCGACCAGAATTATTCCAGGTTTAAAAGGCATGTCATATGCAGACAGGCTAAAAGAATTGAATCTGTTCAGTCTTGAACAAAGAAGACTACGTGGCGACCTAATTCAAGCATTCAGAATTCTAATAGGTATTGACAGTGTCGACCCAAGGGACTTTTTCAGCCTGAAAAAAGAAACAAGGACCAGAGGTCACAAATGGGGTTTAGAAAAAGGGGCATTCAGAACAGAAAATAGGAGGCACTTTTTTACACAGAGAATTGTGAGGGTCTGGAATCAACTCCCCAGTAATGTTGTTGAAGCTGACACCCTGCAATCCTTCAAGAAGCTGCTTGATGAGATTCTGGGATCAATAAGCTACTGACAACCAAACGAGCAAGATGGGCCGAACAGCCTCCTCTCGTTTGTAAACTTTCTTATGTTCTTATGTTCTTAAGTACTGTCCTTTTTCTTATTGGTCATTGTGTTGTTTTATTTAGCATTTAGTATATTCATCATAAAGTTAAATTAGCTTTCTAATTTCAATGTTACCCACATTTGGCTTCCATCTTTTAGCACTTGCTAGATCAATTATTCTACAAGTAGCTAATATAGAAGGCTTTTTCATGTACTCAAATATGTAAGGCTATTCAAACAGTTTTTTTTTTAAATTTATTTTCATGTAATTGTGTATTCCACTACACTGACCCATCCCTAGTTTTTACAATTACATACTGTATTAAACCTACAAGGGTTTTAGCAGTAGAAGCACACGTTTATCATCTTCATCACTATGGCGTGACGTTCATAGCATCACCATAACAATAATTTATAATGGAAGTTATTATATTGTGTGCAGGGTGTCTCATTGATTAAGAGATGTCGTCTCATGCAGTTTAGATGAGAGGACTGCAAAGCGGAGCAGTTCTGGCTGCTCAAACGGTGTGAAATGACATTTCTTATACAATAAGAGTCCCCCTACACATGACGTATTAACATTATAAATCATACAAATGAACATTGTACTCAGGAATGGCTTGAAAAATAATCATGGTTTTATTTTTGTAAAACCTAACTTTTATAGTGTCACAAATAAGTTCATCACACACAACAAGTTTATATATCACAAATAAGTTTATTACACCATAGCTGAGTTTCAACTGCTCAGATTCAAGCTCACAAGTTAAATAAGAATCTTTTCAGCTAAAGAGATTGCTGGATAGGAATCCTCTTAAATATGTAAGCACGTCTTGTACATGGCTTCAAATTTTATAAAAAAATGTTGCAGTATATGTATATAATAAATAGTTTTTTTTCTTTTTACCATGCAACCATAAAGCCACAGATAAGCTAACCCACAATTTGCCAGGGGTCTGTTTCTCAACATAATAATTACAATGATGAGATGTCGTATCTGCACTGGCACATCTTATACAAGTCTACCAAACAAAGAACTGCATATTCATAAAACACAACAGACTGGTCTAACTGTGGCATCCGATAGGGAATGCTGTGACTTTGTTTAGTGCATGCTGTTTTCAAACTATAAGGAACAAAGTATATTGTGGAACCCCTATATCAAGTTACATTTTTATTTTTTAAATCATTCACCCCTACAATATGACAATAGACATTTTAGGATTGAGAATGCCAGACTAAGAACATGTGGGTTTAGCAATGTGTTCCTCACATTGTTTGGTAGACTGGATATTAATTTCCTCTTTTAAATATAACTTTTTTTACATTAATGTATTCACAAAATAAATATAGTTAAGTAAGAATTCACATCCAAAGTTTAAAGATCCTTTAACTTGTTAGAAGAGAACAAATGACCACATATAAAAAAAACATCAGAAAATTTACAAACAAGATCTTCCGCCCATCTGTGCTCGTCCAGTTCCTAGCTGACTGCCCTCACAACTTTGTCAAGTTGGGTATTAAAGGCTCGGTAATGGCTAGGTAACCCATCCATACCCTCAGGCTGCAGTTCAGAACATTCCACACAAATTTAGCAACTAAATGCTGCTTTAAAACAAGAAGCACTTTGTAATCATTTACGATTCGGATCTGTATGCAATTTGTGTTTTTTTTTTACATACCATACAAATAGTGTTTTTGTTCTATCCAAATGAATTGGTAAAGATAAATGTAGTACACTACATACTTGTTGTATAACAACAGTAAATTTAATATGCCTATGTAATAATTATATATGTATGCATGGTCATATCTTCTTTATAATCTTGAGCTTCATAAGAATCAAGTACAGCTTGGGAGCAATTTACTAAATGTGTCATTATCTGAACATCCATGTTTAAAATACAGTTTGAAATTGTGAAATAGGGAAGAGGCAAAGAGTTTTTAATTGCCATTTAATCAAGCTGCCTGCTTTGCAGTAAATACGCACCAAAGAATGTTTTTTTCTCACTAGTTAAATCTACCAAGCTAATGCTACTGACATTAACTTTCAGCCTATCTCCTTTATCAAGGTGAAAAATTGCACCAACATAGATGGTCTTTACCCACATACCAGTCTCGCACACAGACTTGCTGGCAGTCGCAAGCTCTGTGGGTACTGGGTACTTATCAGTCACTTTGGTGATGGTCTGTTTCAGCATCCTAGGTTCACATTTTTCTTTCTTGTAAATCTCTCGAAATGTGACTTGAGCGTAAACAAAGTAATCTCCACTTATGGGGAAGACCAGTGCATTGTCCTGGTAATCCAAGCCATTCTTCAGGAAAGCCTGTCCATGTTGGTGTTCCCATAGTAGAAATTGGTTTTCAACTTCTTCAGAACTTGTTAAACTGCGTGCCATCGCTATAATGAAGCAAAAAGATTTTGTTTGCATACAGTCAATTTAAAATAAACTATTAGTAACACCTTTGACTCACTTTTCAGCCTTTATCCAGGATTAGTTTAGAATAAGAGTTTAGTAATGTACATGTGCTTTAAATAGAACAGTGTGTTTAAAATAAATGCATGTTTCTTCAATTATAGACTATTAAGAAAGCTCTGACAATGGACTCCAAGCCACCTATTATCAGAATATATTATTATATGTGGTGATCTAAAATGTTCATTATACGTCAGGCAGTCCCCTTTACAGGAAATTTATTCTACTTGAATAAAGTCAATAGTAATGTGTGTGTGTATATATATATATATATATATATATATATATATATATATATATATATATATATATATATATATATATATATATATATATATATATAATTAATAATGATAATAATGTAGTCTGTCAGCACATAATAAGCCTTTAATTCCTTTGAGGGTTTCTGATGACATATAGGTACATACAAGATTTATCAATATCACCAGAACACAGATGGGATTACAGACTTGTGTACAGTTTGGGCATATTTATTTGTTATAGTGCATGGCAACATAAATTGAAAGTGTCAAATTGTATTGTTCTGCTCCACAAATTTCTTCCTGTCTTCCTCCGATAAAACTTGAAATCTGCAGGCTATTGTTTGTTTTGGTTTTTCTTTGTGTGTGTGTGTACACATTTACTGGTAGTAACAGAGTTCATTTTGAAAAGCTGACGTCAGACAACTGGACATTTGGAGTTTTATCAAGTATCATGCTATTATCATGTATTATGCACTTTCCTCTGTATTTAATGTATTATGCATTTTCTTTCTTTATATCATTTATTATTATCTGTATTTGAAGCTATCACAGGGGGCGTTTTGGGAATGCAGTCTGTTCCTTGGCTATGGTTACTGAAAGGACCCATAAGGAAACGAAAGTAAAAACGTATCGTGAGTGTTTAGTGTTTTGTTTGTCTGTTACTGCTTGTTCTTATTAGATGGCTAAAATGTACCGGGAGCTGTCGCTACAGGCTAGCACTACACTGAACCACTACTGTTGTCTTTCACCACACCTGCACAAGAGCACGCACTGTCTGGAGAAGAGGCCGTGTCCATGTTGAGTTTTATTTATTTATTTTTTGTTTGTTTGTTTGGTTTTATTTAGTCATCACCAATGGTTTTTACCCCGGTTTTCTCCCCAGTTTGGAATGCCCAATTATTATTTTTATCTCGGTTCACCCCCCCGGGAAACAGAGGCTGGAACACTTGTCCTCCAAACGTGTTCCTGCCAATCTGTCATTTTTAGCACTGCGAATTCACAGCGAAGCCACCAGACCTATAGTGCCGTTAGACAACACAGATCTGAATGGCTCCACTGCAGACCCACAGATGCACTATCAGCCACAGGGGTCACTGGTGCGCGGTGAACCGTGGATTGCCCTGCCAACCTAAGCCCTCCTTACCCGGGCAGTGCTCGGCCTATTGAGCGCCGCCCCCTAGGAATCCCCGATCACGGTCGGCAATGACATAGCCTGGACTGGAACCTCCAATCTCCAGGCTATAGGGCGCATTCTGCACTCCAAGCGGAGCGCCTTTGCTGGATGCGCCACTCGAGAGCCCTGGGTGTTACTGTTACTGTTATTGTATTATTTCGGGACTGAACCTGTGGTTCATTACTAGCGATACACATTGCTGTGAAAAGCCAGTATTATTACTTAACGGAGAGAAACCGTGATAAGGAAGATTAAACAACTATTTGGACCATGAACTTTGTTGTCTGTCGTTGTTTGGAGCACTGCATCACCTACACACATGCGCACTACTAACCACTTTGCCATAGCAGGCCATTGTTTTTTGGTTCGGTACTGGCTGTGCTTTCATGTACTTTCATGTGTTCATGTACCGGTGGCAGAGTTGAGATTAGCAGCTTTATCACCAACCTTATACACTGGCAATCTTATTATATCCCTGCAATCTTATTATACAGGGCAATCTTATACACCTGCAATCTTATTATACACAGGCAATCTTATTTTACAAGGTCCATCTTATTATACACGGACAATCTTATACACCTGCAATCTTATTATACACCTGCAATCTTATTATACACAGACAATCTTATTATACACCTGCAATCTTATACATGGGTCTTGTCGCGCATAACGAGACTGAAACACAAAGTTTAAAGGAAAATTGTCATTCACCATATATTATAATAATATTACAGAATAATCTGTTGAGAAAACAATTTAAAAAAACTTGCAGCCTCTGGGAGATTCGTGTTTTTTTTTTATAAAAACATACACAAAATATCTATTTCATAAGCAGGAAAATGACCATGTTGTCTGTAAAAGTCAAAGGGACAGTCCCAGTCTTTATTTTGCCCTTTCATTTACTCCTTGCTTCCCTTTTCTTACACTGGCTTATTCATCTATCTAGGACTGTAGGATATAAGGGGAATTTCTCATCCCCAAGAGACCTTTCATGAAACAATACATCCTGCCTAAATACTTGCTGCTATTTTAATTTAATTTTAATCAGCTGGCCTGTCCAATATGTCTCAGCTGTGATCAATATCACTAATACTTCTCATTTTACAAACACGTTTAAATCATTCAATGCATATTAAAAGCAAGCTTTAAAAATGTATTTTAATAACGCAGAACACTCATCTAAGAGCGACTATGAAGCATGCAGTAAAGGGTTAATACGTGCTTTCTATCATTAAGTGAAAGCTTCCTTCATACCGGTCAGATGAGCTTTGGGTACCGGTATCTCGCGAGGCTGGGAAATCCTAGAACTGGGTGCACCTAAATTGAAGGCAAACAGAACCAATGAATGACGCAATGAACATAAACAAGTCATACAAAATAAGTTCCTATGTGCCAGTTAATGTATAGAACAATATTTAGAGCAACAGGGTTTTATATGATGCGTTCAATATAAAATAAGTGTTTTTAACCAGAGCCATTTACCTCTTGTTTATTTTCATGAGAATGAGATATATTATATATATATATATATATATATATATATATATATATATATATATATATATATATAGTGTGTGTGTGTGTGTGTGTGTGTGTGTGTGTGTGTGTGTTAAATAAATACTAGTTATTATTTCTAGTTTTTATATACATTTTCCTTTTCTTCCATGTTATTTTTACCATTATCTTGGTAAAACAATGCATTTAGAATTTACAACGAAGAATGAAAAAAACTTACTGTTTTCAGCAATATTTAAAGGAACCTGTTAAAAAAAAAAATCAACCATTGAATCCACACACATCAAGTATCGGATTTATTTTTACAAGATACCAGCTACTTATAACCCCTCTGAAAAATCAGACTGATTTACTGTATATATTGTGATGCTAAGAGACACGAATGAAGGGTTTACCCTTTTAAAAATATGATAATGCAATTATCTAAACAGTAAAGATGCACTTGCTTACAAACATCCTGTGGACAGTGCACATCCACCACCGTTACACATACCACCCAGCTAAAACAGCTTGTTATATTGGTCTGAACTGCCCCCAGTGCCAACCGTAACTCTTGACAATGTTGTTTCCACTACAATCCCTTCTAGTTAATTAAACACATCTTACCAAAGCTGCCCCTGCTGCATCCAGTTTGATGAAAAAAAACAAATAAAACGGCAGGGTGATCAGCACCACAGCTGCAACCATGCTGCAAGCAACACAATACAGTATTTTCTTGTTTTCATTCCTGTCCCGTATAATTAGAGCAGCTAACAATCCCTGGTCTGTCATCGTGGCTTTCTCCTCCTCCGGCATACAATCAAGCCTGAATTCCATGACTTTCTATATGCCTGACGTAACATGTACAAGACAGCACGATTAATGCGAGAATGGTTTAACTTGTCGCTCTCATTGAGACCCTTCATATATAGCTTCAACGGGTCCCTTTCAAAATGCGCCGCCTACGAACTGAAACCAGAAGCGTCTAACTTTGTTTTCGCAAAAGGTAGGGGAAGAGTTGGAAAGTCCCGAGGCCGACCCCCATTCAGATTACATCCTGAAACTTCCTACAGGATCTCAAACGGGACCGGCCGGGTTCAATTGCGCCTACGCGCCGCGTCAGTGAAAGGCACTTAAAATAAATATAAATACGACTTTCACAATTTTAGTCAAGTTTAACTTATTTTTATTTTTTAAGCACGAGATGCAATTGGAGTAAAGTCATAGTTAAGTACTTTATTTGTTGTTGCTTCAGTATTATTGACTGTATGGTTGTGCTATCTCACCATGCACCTTCAACATTGACAACCCCTTCGGAAAAAGGCCCGCTATTTGAGATCATCAAACCTTGACCTCTCTGCATTAATCCGCATTTCACTGTGTATTTATATAGGCCTACTCGTGCAGGAAAATAGAATGCCAAAAGCAATATCCACGTTCTGTTTACAGGTGTAATTGTTTTAAACACACATTCCCATTTACACTTCTTCAAAAGGCTATGTACCTGCACTGAAGAATAAACACTAAACTTAATTGAATACAATATTGGGGAATCAGTTTTAAAACTAAAAATCAACACTTAATGACACAAACTAATCTTAAAACAAATTAACAGCCTCATTTACTAAATGTTTCGACTCATTTTGTTATTATTATTATTATTATTATTATTATTATTATTATTATTAAGCATGGAATTTACATCAATGTTACTGTGCTGCATTCAGAATTCCATCTGATGACATTGAAGGTAAAGAACGTTTATATCAGGATTTCTTTGTTTATGTTTTTTCATGTGCAATGTGCTCAGTTTCTGTTACCATTGCAACAGACCCTTAAACTATAAAAAAATAAATCTTCATATGTAAGAACATGACTAATATTTTTGTCATACTCCTTCTTACGTCATCACCTTCTTCAGTGCCATTTGTATCACACTAATTACAACAAGCACTGTAAAGTGGACAATAATAGGCTACATTCAAAACAAAGATACGGACAACTCGGGGAAAAAAAATATAAACTTGGTTGCTTTTCTGGAAGGAGAATCCGCCCCTAACCAATACGTAATCAGAAAGCACATACAAGCTCTGTGTGTTATTCTTTCTAGTCGCTTCTTTTTGTTTCGGTCAAGCGCTGGGAAGCGCAAACAGGAGTTGACCGCTGTAGCAGGGCGGTAGGAAAGCCCTGTTGTTTAAACGTATCGTTTATTTTTAGAATGGCGTCTCCCCCTCCACCCCTGTGTTATTTTGTATTTGTTTATCATTTTATATTTGTGTATATAGATGACGGCGAACCGCTGTGCATTTTGTTTTGCAGCGTGGATGGGAAGCCCCATCCACATTAAAAACTTGCGCAGAAGGTGGCCATCTCCCAAATTAATTAAGTGATTCATTTGTTGCTAATCGGGAGATGGCCACCTGTATAAATACCTGCAGCTCTCTGCACTCCAGGTGGGTGTTCAGAGGAGGAACGAGAGCGAGCGAGAAGTGAGACAGGAAAATAAATCTATAAACGATCTAGGATCAGTGAAGGCGATTGCCCATCCTGACCTGGCTCGTATCTGTTATTTTTGTGTTTGTGACTTGTTTATTATTTTATTTTTGTGCTCTATGAGCACAGTGTTACTTTTGTTTAAATATGTTATTTATTTTTGTTCTCTTTAATCAAAACGGCGCACGCCGCGTCTTTCTGTTGGAACCTTTGTGCGCTTTCTTCTGGTCTGACTGACCGCAACGCCAGTTCCTGTCACAACCGCTTAGAGCCTGGATCACGGATTTCCTGAGGTTTCCACCTAAAAAATAAATAAATATGTGAATAGGGGTTTTCCGTACCTGAGTGCTGAGCAGTTCGTATTTAGTTCTGCGGGGTGAGTGGTCGGGTTGGAGAGGCTGGGCTCTCTCCCCCCTGGCACAGACATGCCCTGGGGGACGGGCCGTGTCTAGGCAGGGTGCCACTGTGGAGCGCGTTAATTATTTATTATTATTCATTCATGTTTCGGGGGAGGTGGCACTAGGATGCATGTAACTGTTCGTGTTTTTTTAGCCGGTCTCATGCAGGTAGACGTCAGGCACCCACGGACTAGGCCTCCGGACAAATTTGTCTTTGACTTGGGCTGTGAGTGCCCTCCACAGTCATTGGGCCCTGAGCGCTCTTCACTGTTCATAAATCATTCGCAATTGCAATCATCATCATTCATTCATTGCCATTCATTCTAGTGGAGTCTGCATGCTGCAAACGAGGTTCACACCAATAAGAGAAGAATCTGAACAAACGTTTTTAACACGAAAATGAAATACAAGAAGAAAAACACCTGCTGACATAAACCTCACAGTCATTTACGTTCAGGGGGAGAAAAAAAAAGTGCCAGTAAAAAAAAAGGGGGCGACGACTCTTCGAAGCATTCTGCATTCAGACTGGGTCCATTTCAAACGGACTCGGTCTGGTTCGTTTAGTTTGAAACAATATCAACGTGCTTGCTGTTCACACTTACCTGCGAGCAAAAGGACCGGGTTCGTTTTCAAGAGAACTAAAGATCTTTTTTTTTTTTTTTGGTCCGTTTCCATTTTAATTCAGGACTGAGTCTGTTTGTGTTCACTATGCAGTTTGCAAGTGCACTCGGCTCCTTTATATGGTGTGTGAACCGGATGTTTACAATGTACAGGTATTGCTTTGGTTTTTAAGATATCATGTTTTAGATTCTTACACATTGCTGTGGAAGAAAGCACTGGGGAGCACTTCGCTAATTTAAATAATACATTTCTTGAATGCTCTCAGTGGGAGAACGCAGCTTACGCAATTTTGCACGGTTCTCCTAATGTCGTTATTCTTAAAATCTGAGCCTCCCCCTCCGGTGATGATGCCAGCCATTATGACCTGGTCAAACAGGCCATCCTCTGGCATCTGAACATCACGGAAAATGCATCAGGTGCGCTTCGGGGAGTGTTTATTTAGTCAAATAACAAAGACAGAATAACTAAAACAGAGGTGAGAGAAACATTGGCAAACTCGCACTATAACATGGTCTCATTTGAAGTGCTTTTTTAAACCCCCAAAGTAATGACTAAAGCTAAGGTTCACAATTTTAGGAAGGCAAACTATGAAGGAATGAAACAGAGACTAACAGAAGTAGCTTGGAATAAAATAGAGTAAACATCCACGGAAAAACTCTGGCTGTTTTTTTTTTTTGCTCTTTTAAATTTAGTATTAGATGCGCAAAACAGTTACATCCCAAAAGTAGACAATTCTAAATCTAGATAAATAAAAAAAAAAAAAAACATTTAGCGAAAAAAGGACGTTCGTGAAGTTAGATGTGGTTTGCAGTTTGCAATTCGCTATTCCGGCTCTCGTTAATCCAGTTTGCTATTCCAGCTTGCTATTCATTTTTTTGCTTTTTTGATTTAGAGGAGGGTTTTCAGGTTTGCCCCAGCCCACATCACCATGGAACGTATTTCCACCCGGGGTATTTAAACTTCCTACTTCCTGACCATCTTGCCATTGGTGTTTCCAGCTTGCTATTCATTGCTGTGGCACCTATAGCGACACTTCATTGAATAGCTAACCGAATAGCTAACTGGCCTTTTTGACCTACTTCCCGACTAGCTAGAACCACCAAATTTGGCAAGTGAAATGTACTTGACGTCCGCTGCATTTCAGAACCATTCATATTGCTGTTCCACCTGTAGGGGCGCTGTGGCGAATAGCTAACTGAATAGCTTACTGACTTTTCTATTAGAATGTGAAACTAATGACTAGTTACATTAAAATCCACTATATTTGCCTTTTTATAGCTTGTCTGCACTGTCTAGTTGGCTTAAGACAGTGGTGCACAACTCAGATCGTGAAGGGCTGGTGTCCCTCCTGGTTTTCTTTCTAACCATACCCTAAATTGGTTAATTGGACCAATTAAGCTTCTAATAAGGTCCAATAAAATACTTTAGGGTGCAGTTGGAATAAAAACCTACAGGGACACTGGCCCTCCAGGACTGAGTTGTGCACCACTGGCTTAAGTGATTCATTCACTACTACCCTTATGTACTACCCCCATACACAGCCTCCTCTATTTCGTTACTGTTCATGCTGTACTTGCCTCTAATGTCTTTTGTGCAAGACTTTGCATTTATTCACAGCTTCAATCTTGTCTAAATCTCTTTGTATTATTAAAGTTGCTGATTGGGAGTTGGCTACCCTTCCTAGTTTTGTGTCATCTGCAAATTTGCACAGTTTACTAATTATGTCTTGGTGCAAGTCATTTATATAGATGAAGAACAGCAATGGTCCCAATACTGATCCCAGTGGTACCGCACTTGTTACGTTACTTCAGTTTGGTGCCTGGCTTTAATTACAACTCTCTGCTTTCTATCTTATAACCAGTTATGAATCCATGCTGCTACTTTACCATTTATTCCCACTGATTTAATCTTTACATATCGCCTTTCGTGCGGTACTTCGTCAAATGCTTTTTGAAAATCTCAGTAGATGATGTCATACGCGCTATCCTGGTTCATGCTAGTAGTCACCTCCTGAAAGATATCTAGTAACAAGATCGAACCTTCCTGAAGCCATGTTGGCTCTCACTTATATTATGTTGTTACTTTATAAATATTCCTCCATTTTGGTCCTTATTATAGTTTCCATGATTTTACAAATTATTGATTTTAAACTTATAGATCTTTATTTCCCAGGGTCAAATTCATCTCCCTTTTTAAATATAGGAACCACATTGTCAATTTGACAGTCCATTGGGATGGCTCCATTATTTAAAGATTTATTGAATATATAACATATATGAATCCTGGACAGATTCCAATGGATTTGTTTAAGTGCTGTTAGCTCCCTTAGTACTTCATTCTCTTTAACAAACTCTGGTAATGATGTTTATGTACATTCTGTGAACCTTGGTATATTGTAAAAATCCTCCTTTGTAAATACTTGTACCGTGTTGATTAAGTACATCTGGTTGTCTTTAGTTACTAATTTACCACTGCTGTCACGTAAAATACTGACTTCCTCTTTCCTTGTAGCATTAACATACAGAAAAAACCCTTTTGGATTAAGTTTACTATCTGACACCACGTGTCTCTCTAATCCCCTTTTAACTTTCCTAGTCTCTACAGGCCTCTATGTATTCTATTTGTGAGGCTGCTCCCTTTGATTTAATAGAAATATATTATTTTATAAAATTTTTAATACCCAGCTTAATAAATGAATTTACCCATCATGGTTTATTTTTCTTAATTTTACCTTTTCTCATTTTTGGGATAAATGTATCCTGCATTTCTAACATTATATCCCTAAATATAATCCAATTGTTTTCAGCTTCATTATCTATTAGTACTCTATCCCAGTCTATGTTTAGAAGCTCCTGTTCATGCCTTTGTAATCTGCTCTCCTGAAATTGTAAACCATTGTCTTTGATTTATGTATTGCCCTTGTTTTATTTGTCACAAACTCTATCATATTATGGTCACTTATTCCTAGTGGTTCTATTACCTGTAAGTTGTGTATCCTTTCTTCATTGTTTGTTAATACCAAATCTAGACATGAATTGTATCTAGTCGGGGCATTCACCATTTGTGATAACAAGCAATCTTACACTAACTCTATCATTCCAATGTCTCAACTGTTGTCTGAGGCCAGGTGGGCCTAGTTTATGTTTGAGAAGTTAAAGTCTCCCATAATTAGACTGAACCCTTCCTTACTTTTTTGTTTTTTGTTTTCATTTAGTGATTCATCAGAACTTGGGGGCCTATAATAGACACCTACTATTAAGACTTTAGATTAGATTTTGTTTAATTTAATCCATATTGATTCATTGTTGTTATCATTACCTTCCCATTCTAAGTTGTTTTAATTTATATTGTGACCCCTCCCCTCTTTTATCATGTCTATCTTTCCTAACTAACCTATATTCTTCCATGTTAAACTCGTCTCCATCATTTGGAGTTCACCAGGATTCTGTTATCCCTATAATATCATAGCTATCCACGTTGACTACGGCTTCTAATTCTAGAAATGTATTTCTAATGCTTCTTGCATTGAAATATAGGCATTTCAGTTTATGAACAATTTGGTTGCACTTTGTTGTTTGCTGTGTAGTTTGTAGTGTAACTCCCCCTGGCGCTATTCTTCCTGCCCCACCTATGTAATATACTGATTCCATGAATGTAACGGATAAGATTTTAATTATTACGAGCTTTCGTGTAATTGAAGCTCATTCTTTAAGATGTTGTTGTTGTTAATTTGATTAGGTTTTATCTGTTGTATGCAGACAGGTTTTAATGTGCTTGCCTGCCTGAAGACTAACTAGTTTTACATATAGATTTTGCAGTAACATTTACATAACATTCGGTTGACCTCAGTGGTTTGAAAATAATATTATTATTATTATTATTATTATTATTATTATTATTATTATTATTATTATTATTATTATTATTATTATTATTAATTGGCCAATGCCTTTATCCAAGGCAACTTACAAGTGTTACAGGGCAATACAAGAACAATATTTAAATGCAGTAAGTTTACAGGATGTGCAAGGTATAAAATCAATACAAGATGCAGCAAGTTAGGGTAAAACCTATCTATAAATCCAAAGATATAATAGGTGGTCCAGTGGTTAAAGATACAGGCTTGTTACCAGCAGGACACCAGTTCAAATCTCAGCTCAGTTGTATGACCATGTCACTTACCTCCTTGTGCTCTCTCTCAGTGAGATGTCTGCTAAAATAAACAGAAAATCAAAAAGGTCAGCTATTCGCTGCAGCGCCCCTACCGGAATGCAGGTGACGTCGAGTACATCTCTGTCACAAAGACGGCTGTAGTGGGTGACGTCAGACCAGAAACAGGAACCAACACAAAATAAACAGGTGGAATTTGGTGAAGCTGAGCGCTTGTTTTCGCTCGGCATTTAGTAATTGAACAGACAGAAAACAAAAGGTTGTAAAGACAAACAAAACACAGGACACGGCACTGGCAGCTAAAACAGAGACAAACAAAATGAACAATACAGACAAACACGGTGAGATGCTATTATACTTACTACTACCTCCATCTCCAATCCCGTTTTCCACTTGCCAAACACACAACATACAGAAATACACAGGGGCAGGGCAACATTGCCACAATCTCACATGCCAAGTTTGGTGATTCTAGCTGGTCGGGAAATAGGTCAAAAAAGTAAATTAGCTACTCAGTTAGGTACTCGCCACAGTGCCCCTATATAGGTTGCACCTTCTGTAGCCTCAGTGACAGGCAAGTTACCAGATGGGATAGACTGAAGTTAGTAAGAGGTGAGCCGCTCATCATTTCCACAATATATATTTATTTTTGTCCTCAATAATTGTAAAGTTAAGCAAAATCAAGTGTTCCTAATATTTGCACCATATATTTTTTTTTTAGTGTACACTTTATAGATATCAGCTCATTACATTTCCCCCCCAATTTATTCTTCTTTTTTTTATCGTTTTCAGAAATTAGAAAACTGAAAATATTATTTGTTCTTTTCATTTTTCAATTTTGTTTGAAAATTGAAAACAAAACCAACAAACATCAAACCACGGTAAAACTCCACAATCGTGTTTTTTTTTTATTTGCAAAAAAGCAAAAAAAAAAAAAAAAAAAAAAACCATGTAAATATCAATAGCAAGGCATAGAAACAAATAGCAAACCGGAATAGCGAACTGCAGGCTGGAATAGGGAGCTGCGTTAACGTGAGCCAGAATAGTGAATTGCAAAGTGCAAACTGCGAACTGCTTGCTAACTTCATTAACGTGAAAAAAGGCATTTTACAGACCATTTAAAAGGGACCTGTGGCAAAGTGCACCGCCCCTGTGTCTATTTTGTGTTATGTGTTATGTGTTAATGTTGGTGTATAGTCATTGGTACACAGGATATAAACGGGTCTGTGTAACGCGAGTGTTTAAAATGTATATTTGTATTTAGGCACGAGGATTGCACAGCACTTCACATGCAAGTAAAAAGTAACAATATAGGAGCACGGGGAATTGCACTTTATTAATTCATGTGCAGTTGTACCGCGACTCCAACTGAATGATTGATTAGCAATCGAGACTCGGTACAGCTGCATAAAAGCTGCATGTTTTTACTCACTCGAGGTTGTGTGTTCGGTGAGTGGAGAACAGGATTGGAGACGGAGGTAATAATAATAACAGTAACAATTCAGTAAAATACCAGCTCACCGTGTTTGTTTAGTGTTAGTCCATTTTGTTTGTCTCTTTATTTTGGCTACCAGTGCCGTGTCCTGTGTTTTTTGTTTGTCTTACAACCGTATGTTTTCTGTCTGTGCACTATTAAATGCTAAATGAGACAATTCGCTCAGCTCCACCAAACTCCACCTCTCTGTTGTTTATTTCCTGGTTCCTGTTTCTGGTCTGATGTCCCCCACTCCGGCCGTCTTTGTGACAGGACCAAAAACAAAGTACATAGAAAGAGTACTTGGAACTGCAAACACAAGTCAAAAAGGAAGTTAGAAAGGCCAAGAGAGACAGAAATAAACATTGCTAATGGGGCTAAAACCAATTCTAAAAAGTTTTTCCAATATTATAACAGCAAGAGAACATTCAAAGAGGAGGTTACATTTCTAAGAGATACAAATAGCAAAATCACAGACAAAGAAAAACAAATAGAAAATATATTAAATGTTTTTACAAAGGAGGATACGAACAACATGCCCCACATGTTGACCTGTTCCTATCCAGTTTGAAGTGTTAAAGGGACTAGGAGCTCTTAAAATAAACAAATCCCCTGGGCTGGATGAGATCCTCCCAATAGTACTCAAACAAATGAAAGGAGTTATTTACAAACCACTAACCAAGATCATGAAAAAATCTCTTGACACAGGGGATGTACCGACAGACTGGAGAATTGCAAACGTAATACCGATCCACAAAAAGGGAACAAAACTGAACCAAGTAACTACAGACCAATAAGCCTGACATCTATTATATGTAAACTTATAGAAACTATAATAAGATCCAAAATTCAAAATGACCTATATGGTAACAGTATCCTGGGAGACAGTCAGCATGGTTTTAGGAAAGGGAGATTGTGTCTAACTAACCTTTTGATTGTTTTGAGTATGCAATATCAACAATGGATAATTGCAAAGCATACAGTGGCTTGCAAAAGTATTGACCCCCCTTGGCATTTTTCCTATTTTGTTGCCTTACAACCTGGAATTAAAATTGATTTTTATTTGGATTTCATGTAATGGACATACACAAAATAGTCCAAATTGGTGAAGTGAAATGAAAAAAATAACTTGTTTCAAAAAATTATAAAAAATAAATAACGGAAAAGTGGTGCGTGCATATGTATTCACCCCCTTTGCTGTTAAGCCTCTAAATAAGATCTGGTGCAACCAATTACCTTCAGAAGTCACATAATTAGTTAAATAAAGTCCACCTGTGTGTAATCTAAGTGTCACATGATCTGTCACATGATCTCAGTATATATACACCTGTTCTGAAAGGCCCCAGAGTCTGCAACACCACTAAGCAAGGGGCACCACCAAGCAAGCGGCACCATGAAGACCTAGAAGCTCTCCAAACAGGTCAGGAACAAAGTTGTGGAGAAGTACAGATCAGGGTTGGGTTATAAAAAAATATCTGAAACTTTGAACATCCCACGGAGCACCATTAAAGCCATTATTAAAAAATGGAAAGAATATGGCACCACAACAAACCTGGCAAGAGAGGGCCGCCCATCAAAACTCACGGACCAGGCAAGGAGGGCATTAATCAGAGAAGCAACAAAGCGACCAAAGATAACCCTGAAGGAGCTGCAAAGCTCCACAGCGGAGATTGGAGTATCTGTCCATAGGACCACTTTAAGCTGTATACTCCACAGAGCTGGGCTTTACAGAAGACTGGCCAGAAAAAAGCCATTGCTTAAAGAAAAAAATAAGCAAACACATTTGGTGTTCGCCAAAAGGCATGTGGGAGACTCCCCAAACATATGGAAGAAGGTACTCTGGTCAGATGAGACTAAAATTGAGCTTTTTGGCCATCAAGGAAAATGCTATGTCTGGCGCAAACCCAACACCTCTCATCACCCTGAGAACACCATCCCCACAGTGAAGCATGGTGGTGGCAGCATCATGCTGTGGGGATGTTTTTCATCGGCAGGGACTGGGAAACTGGTCAGGATTGAAGGAATGATGGATGGCGCTAAATACAGGGAAATTCTTGAGGGAAACCTGTTTCAGTCTTCCAGAGATTTGAGACTGGGACGGAGGTTCACCTTCCAGCAGGACAATGACCCTAAGCATACTGCTAAAGCAACACTCGAGTGGTTTAAGGGGAAACATTTAAATGTCTTAGAATGGCCTAGTCAAAGCCCAGACCTCAATCCAATTGAGAATCTGTGGTATGACTTAAAGATTGCTGTACACCAGCGGAACCCATCCAACTTGAAGGAGCTGGAGCAGTTTTGCCTTGAAGAATGGGCAAAAATCCCAGTGGCTAGATGTGCCAAGCTTATAGATACATACCCCAAGAGACTTGCAGCTGTAATTGCTGCAAAAGGTGGCTCTACAAAGTATTGACTTTGGGGGGGTGAATACTTATGCACGCTCAAGTTTTCTGTTTTTTTGTCTTATTTCTTGTTTGTTTCACAATAAAAAATATTTTGCATCTTCAAAGTGGTAGGCATGTTGTGTAAATCAAATGATACAAACCCCCAAAAAATCCATTTTAATTCCAGGTTGTAAGGGAACAAAATAGGAAAAATGCCAAGGGGGGGTCAATACTTTCGCAAGCCACTGTATGTCATGGTTTATTTAGATTTCCAGAAAGCTTTTGATAAAGCGAGGTAACCAGTGGAGTACCACAGGGATCAGTATTAGGTCCTCTGCTATTCCTAATCTACATTAATGACTTTGATTCTGGTATAGTAAGCAAACTTGTTAAATTTGCAGACGACACAAAAGTAGGAGGAGTGGCAAACACTGATGCAGCAGCAAAGGTCATCCAAAACGATCTAGACAGCATTCAGGACTGGGCAGACACATGGCAAATGACATTTAATAGAGAAAAGTGTAAGGTACTGCACACTAAAAATAAAAATGTGCATTATAAATACCATATGGGAGATACTGAAATTGAAGAAGGAATCTATGAAAAAGGCCTACGAGTTTGTTGACTCAGAAATGTCTTCATCTAGACAATGCGGGGAAGCTAACAAGATGCTCGGATACATTGTGAAAAGTGTTGATTTTAAATCAAGGGAAGTAATGTTAAAACTTTACAATGCATTAGTAAGACCTCATCTAGAATACTGTGTTCAGTTCTGGTCACCTTCCTACAAAAAGGATATTGCTGCTCTAGAAAGAGTGCAAAGAAGAGCGACCAGAATTATTCTGTGTTTAAAAGGCATGTCATATGCAGGCAGGCTAAAATAATTGAATCTATTCAGTTTTGAACAAGGAAGACTACGCGGCAATCTGATTCAAGCATTCAAAATCCTAAAATGTATTGACAATGTCGACCCAAGGGACTTTTTCGATGTGAAAAAAGAAACAAGGACCAGAGGTCACAAATGGAGATTACATAAAGGGACATTCAGAACAGAAAATAGGAGGCATTTTTTTACACAGGGAATCGTGGGAATCTAGAGCCAACTCCCCAGTAATGCTCTTGAAGCTGACACCCTGGGATACTTCAAGAAGCTGCTTGATGAGATTCTGGGATCAATAAGCTACTAACAACCAAACGAGCAAGATGGGCAGAATGGCCTCCTCTCGTTTGTAAACTTTCTTATAGTCTTACCTATGGACCTACGGCAATTTTGCCATGTGATCAGCACCGAGACCCAAACTTGGATACAACGCCACAATCCGGCCACCCTGGAAGCCACGATCTGACTGGCAGAGGACTTCAAGGGCTCCCTGATCTCCTCTCCGATCAGTCTACGGAACCCTCCCCCATCACCAAGCAGCAGGGGACTGGCTCCACCTCCACCGTCACCCCTCATCATACAGGAATCCAGACCTCCCAGATCACTGACCTCAATGGGCAGCCCAACCTCCCTACCATGGAGGCAATGGCTGGCCCCTCCCTAGCTGGCCTCTGACACGTTGCCTTATCAGCAGCGGAACAGATATTTAACCTCAGTACCTTCTGCCCCTCCTATCTATTCCAAGTGCCATCCCACAGGACATGCTACCCGGCTGCACTCCCCGGCAATAAAGTGCAACATGGCGGCGGGTAAGAGACGAGGAAATGGTCAGTAGGAGCCTTGTATTATTGATGTGGTTGTCGGGACAGTGAGTACCCATGCATTAGTAGAATTCGGACAGCTCTTAGGCGGTGTGTCATGGCAGTCACAAGGCAAGGTGGCGATCTCCTGTATCTATGGAGACATGGTGACATAGCCCACACTAAAAACATACATATCGGTAGGACTGATACAGTACCACCTCATAGTGGGGGTGGTGGAAAGGCTGCCACACCCTGTAATTCTGGGCCAGGACTGGCTACAGTATAGACAATAAATTAAAGAGGCAGTCCCGAAAACACACGTAAATATGGCAGACACAGCAGGGTCTGGTGAGATTGGTGAGATTTCCCCCCCTCCAAGCTAACTTGTTTTCTTCCATTTTCATCCTAGAAAAACAAAGAGAGACAGATTGAAAAATGGGAAGATGTAACACTGAAACGAGGCTGGGGTCTGGTGGGAGAGACTTGATGAAGGGATACTGGCAGATCCCCTTAACCAGCCGATCACATGAGAACTGCATTTTCTACCCCTGATGGTCTGTTTCGTTTCACAACCATGCCGTTTGGGCTATATGGTGCGCCCTCTGCCTTTCAGAGACTATTGGACCAGGTCTTATGCCCACATCGTGAGTATGCGGCAGAGTATATTGATGATGTGGTTATTTACAGCTCCACCTGGTGAGAGCATTTGGCTAGGCTCACAGCCGTCCTGCAGTCTCTAAGGGTAGCCCGGCTGACAGCCAACTTGGGTAAGTGTGCATTTGCCAAAGTAGAGACGTAATAATATGTCATGGGGCATGGGCAGGTGAAACTTGTTGCCACCAAAGTCGATGCTTTGATGGAGGTGGCAATCCTGAAAACTAAGCCCCAGGTGAGGTCTATCTTGGGGTTGGCTGGCTATTACCGCCGATTCATCCCAGAGTACGCCACAGTGGTCAACCTTCTAGTGAACCTCACTAAAAAGAGAGCACCAAATTTAATTAAATGGACAGGGAGATGTCAGAGGGCGTTTGATACTATTAAGCAAAGACTCTGCCAAGCCCCCACTCTTATCACATCAGATTTTGATAAGGAATTCATCCTCCACACTGCTTCAAATGTTGGACTGGGGGCAGTCTTGGAACACCCCATTCTCTACATAAGTGAAAAAAAAGATCCCTCAGGAGCGTAGCTACTCTGTCATTGAAAAGGAATGTCTGTCCAGTAAATGGGCCACACAGACCTTACGCTACTACCTATTGGGACATTCATGCACTCTCGTCACTGACCACGCCCCACACAGATTGTTAAGCACGATGAAGGATAGCAATGCCCTGATAACTCGGTGGGATCTGGCGCTGCTACCCTTCATGTATTTTATGACACACCGTGTAGGGAAAGATCATCAAAATGCAGATTACTTTTCCCAGGAGTGGGTTGTAATGAGGAAAGTTGATTAATTAATTCACATTGATCAGAATCTTTAAAAACTTGTGATCAGAACAACTCAAATTAAACTATACATGAGCAGCTAATATGAAGTATTGTAGTAGCTAATCGATCACATTAACTCAGTAGTACTCAACAGGGGGGGCACAAGTGTCCAAAAAAAAAAAAAAAAAGAAACTTTTTAATTGTAAATGTATATGTGACAAGACGTTCTATATATGGTGCAGGTTGATTCTATTGTCAGAATCTGCGCGCATACTCTTTTTATTGATATGTATGCTCTGAGAACACTCTTAAACTCAGGGGAGACGTTTAAGGAGGACAGAGATGTTTTAAACTCCTGTAAGTGGTTTTGTTCGTGCACTGGGCGGGATGTCCAGACAACTTTTTAATAATCAAGAAAATCACACAGACTCATTTAATTTGAAGTTTTAACAAAAAAGTGCAGTGGTAGTGCTCTTTCAGTTTATTAAATGCTTTACAAATCAGATTGGATTGTTGTGCAGACCCCCATAAATCCCAGCAACAGTGAGTGGGAGAAGTACAGGTGTGGAAAAGTACAGAGCAGTTTAGAAGCAGTAAGGAGAAATTGCATCTTTAATTGCTTTAATCAGAAAACACAGGACATTGGGGAAACACAGCAGCAGCTCAAAGTCAAACAGCCGCGTGTGTTTTTCTGATAACAAACAAGCTGAAACTCGGAGCAGCTGATTCAAATTCAGCGCCGTTCTGAGACATAGGCGAGGGGAGGAGCCAACAGCACAGCAGAAAAGTGCAGTTAAACGATTCAGTCTTCCCAGCGACAGCAAGTGGAAGCGACAGCGAGTGGGAGAAGTACAGGCGTGGAAAAGTGCAGAGCAGTTAGAAGCAGGTTGACAGCTGCAGAAGAAACTACGCTTCAAAAAAAAAAACCTCAACATGGTCTTCAAGCCAGTAATCTGTGACACCTGCTTGATGTGGGAAATCCAAGAAAACCCAGCGGAGCTAAACCAAGTGTGCGTAAAGTGCCGCGCGATCCAGGACTTGCATAAACTAGTAAGTATGCTAGAAATGGAGCTGGAAGAAGTGACAGCAACAGGATCTTGAGGAACTGGCACACCCACAATTCATGGAAGTCTGCATCACCCCTAACAGACTGAAAGCCACCAGGGAGATAGAAGGTCAGAACAGCTGGGTTCAGGTAGGCAGAAGCAGGGAACAAAAGAAACTTTGTCAAACACAACCACCAGAAATCAAAACAACCAACAAATTTGAGTCACTTCAGAATTTTGATGAGCAGAACCAACAACAAGAGAACAAAAGGAACAACATCCAGGACCCTATTGACAGTGGTGACCAGACAGCAAAAAGAAGGGAGGTCATGATTGTTGGGGACTCCATATTGAGAAACACAGCAAGTTCAATTCGCAGTTTGGACCCCCTTACTACAACAGTGTGCTGCCTTCCGGGAGCCTCTGTCAAGCACATCACTGAGAACGTGGACAGGCTCCTAGAACGAACAGGAGACGACCCAGTAGTAGTCGTCCACATCGGTACAAACAACATTGGAAGAGACAGACCAAAATCCCTGCAAAACAAATTCAGAGAGGAAGGAAATTAAAAGAGAAAACCAAAACTGTGGTATTTTCTGGTATACTACCGGCACCTTGCAAAGGACCATATGGACAGCTGGAAATAATTAATCAAAACGCATGGCTGAAGACGTGGTGCACACGGGAAGGCTTCACCTATCTTGATCATTGGACCACATTCTACAACGAGGACTATCTGTATAGACAGGACGGACTGCACTTAAATAACAAGGGAACCAGTCTACTTGGAGAAAAGATCCTCAAGCAGGTTCAGAAGCATTTCAACTAGAAAGGAAGGGGGGAGAAATCAACAAAAAAACAGAAGGGAGACCACATCAAAACAAGAACAACAACTCAGGTAAGACAACCATTAAATGTATTTATCTAAATGCTAGAAGTATCAGAAACAAAATTCTAGAACTTGAAGCTACTGCACTAACAAGTAACTATGATGTGATAGGTGTTACAGAAACTTGGTTGTCTGAGAGTGATGGGGACGAATATAATATTTGTGGGTATACACTGTATAGGAAAGACAGGCAGGACAGAAGAGGAGGAGGGGTAGCGCTATACATAAGAAACAGTCTTGAAGCCCAGGTGTTAAACCTGGACAAAGAAAATAAAACCGAATCAATATGGGTCAGAATAACGGACAAAAATTCAAAGGGCATAATAATAGGAGCATGCTATAGACCGCCAGATTCAGACGGTGAGCAAAATAATCTGTTATACAATGACATTAGAAATGTGTGTAGCAAAGGAGAAGCCATACTAATGGGGGATTTCAACTTCCCCCATATAAAATGGGAAAACCCGGTGGGTAGCACGAAGGATGAAATAGAAATGGTGGAAATGACAAATGACTGCTTCCTAACACAATTTGTCAAGGCACCGACTAGAGGGGAGGCATGCCTTGATTTAGTCTTTTCAAATAACGAAGACAGAATAACTAAAACAGAGGTCAGAGAACCACTGGCAAACTCAGACCACAACATGGTCTCATTTGAAGTGTTTTTTAAAACCCCAAAAGTAATGACTAAAGCTAAGGTTTACAATTTTAGAAAAGCAAACTATGAAGGTATGAAACAGAGACTAACAGAAGTAGATTGGAGTAAAATAGAGAAAACACCCACAGAAGAAGGATGGTTGTTCTTCAAAAATGTAGTACTAGAGGCGCAAAACAATTACATCCCTAAAGTAGACAAATCTAAATGTAAAACTAAATTGCCAAAATGGTTTAATAGATCAATTAAAAAAAATATTCAGCGAAAAAAGGCACTTTACAGAGCATTAAAAAAGGACCAAAAAGAAAGTACGCAGAAAGAGTACACGGAACTGCAAACGCAAGTCAAAAAGGAAGTTAGAAAGGCCAAGAGAGAAATAGAAATGAACATTGCTAAGGGAGCTAAAACCAATTCCAAAATGTTTTTCCAATATTACAACAGCAAGAGAACATTCAAAGAGGAGATTAAATGTTTAAGAGATACAAATGGCAAAATCGTAGATGAAGAAAAAAATAGCAAATATATTAAATGATTACTTTTCACAAGTTTTTACAAAGGAAGATACTGACAACATGCCCCACATGTCATCCAGTTCCTATCCAGTTTTAAATAACTTTAGCATAACTGAGGCAGAAGTGTTAAAGGGACTAGGAGCTCTTAAAATAAACAAATCCCCTGGGCCGGATGAGATCCTCCCAGTAGTACTCAAAGAAATGAAAGAAGTTATTTACAAACCGCTAACCAAGATCATGCAGCAGTCTCTTGACACAGGGGTGGTACCGACAGACTGGAAAATTGCAAACGTAATACCGATCCACAAAAAGGGAAACAAAACTGAACCAGGTAACTACAGACCAGTAAGCCTGACTTCTATTATATGCAAACTTATGGAAACTATAATAAGATCCAAAATGGAAAATTACCTATATGGTAACAGGGTCCTGGGAGACAGTCAACATGGTTTTAGGAAAGGGAGATTGTGTCTAACTAACTTGCTTGATTTTTTTGAGGATGCAACATCGATAATGGATAATTGCAAAGCATATGACATGGTTTATTTAGATTTCCAGAAAGCTTTTGACAAAGTCCCGCACAAAAGATTAATTCTCAAACTGAACGCAGTTGGGATTCAAGGAAACACATGTACATGGATTAGGGAGTGGTTAACATGTAGAAAACAGAAAGTACTGATTAGAGGAAAAACCTCAGAATGGAGTGTGGTAACCAGTGGTGTACCACAGGGATCAGTATTAGGTCCTCTGCTATTCCTAATCTACATTAATGATTTAGATTCTGGTATAGTAAGCAAACTTGTTAAATTTGCAGACGACACAAAAGTAGGAGGAGTGGCAAACACTGTTGTAGCAGCAAAGGTCATTCAAAATGATCTAGACAAGATTCAGAACTGGGCAGACAAATGACATTTAATAAAGAAAAGTGTAAGGTACTGCACGCAGGAAATAAAAATGTACATTATAAATATCATATGGGAGATACTGAAATTGGAGAAGGAATCTATGAAAAAGACCTAGGAGTTTTTATTGACTCAGAAATGTCTTCATCTAGACAATGTGGGGAAGCTATAAAAAAGGCCAACAAGATGCTCGGATACATTGTGAAAAGTGTTGAATTTAAATCAAGGGAAGTAATGTTAAAACTGTACAATGCACTAGTAAGACCTTGCTTGACCTTGTAAGATATTGCTGCTCTAGAAAGAGTGCAAAGAAGAGCGACCAGAATTATTCCGGGCTTAAAAGGCATGTCATATGCAGACAGGCTAAAAGAACTGAATCTGTTCAGTCTTGAACAAAGAAGACTACGTGGTGACCTAATTCAAGCATTCAAAATTCTAAAAAGTATTGACAGTGTCGACCCAAGGGACTTTTTCAGCCTGAAAAAATAAACAAGGACCAGGGGTCATAAATGGAGATTAGACAAAGGGGTATTCAGAACAGAAAATAGGAGGCACTTTTTTACACAGAGAATTGTAAGGGTCTGGAATCAACTCCCCAGTAATGTTGTTGAAGCTGACACCCTGGGATCCTTCAAAAAGCTGCTTGATGAGATTCTGGGATCAATAAGCTACTAACAACCAAACGAGCAAGATGGGCAGAATGGCCTCCTCTCGTTTGTAAACTTTCTTATGTTCTTATGTTCTTAAGTATAAAGCAGTCTGGGCGAACCAGTGCTTTACAGGTTTAACTGCATTAGTACTTCAATATAATAATACAAATATGGTTATTATAGGCTTCAGGCTATAAAATGCAAAAAGCCGATAAAATACCTGCCGCTATTCTTTTACGGACGGCGATTTTTATATATACGTATATAATTATCAATAATTATATATATTATATATATATATATATATATATATATATATATATATATATATATATATAATATAGATATATACTATATAATATATAATATATATATATATATATCACTCTCTTAAGACTAAAACATAATTTCTATACCTTATAGCAACTCATCAATATAAAAGAGATATTAAATTCAAATATATGCTTACCTTCCAGTATATGGAAGTGTAGTGATTGGTTATAACTTATTGTCAAAAGATACTGGAACATGATTTCATCGCTCTTTTTCCAACTCCTCCTTTTTCTAAAAAGTCAGTGGTTCAAAGTTCACAGAATCGTTGCTATAATATAATACGAGTATATGTGTATATATGACAGATGTTTTTAATATGTAACACTAGCTCTATTTAATTATATTAAGCTAGGTCATAAAATATATGTCCCTCTTAGCTGCATATTATGCTACTTTTTCAGTGTGTTGTCAGTGGGCCAGTTTAACTTCATATACAAATATGTGTTAACAAAGTATGGGACAACGACTGCGTTTGAATAAGCATACAGTGGTCAGTATGTTATTTCCATTTAAATTTAAGCTATAATGAACAGGTTAAGTATAACAGCCTTATTTAACTGTGTCATTCTCTGACTATGCCTGACCTCTCTCTGTTTCTAAAAGTTGTTGCTCAAGCAGGATTCAGGATCCTGTTTTCTTGCCTGTTTTGATTAATATGACACACCATTGTAAGCACTTCTCCAAATTCACAGCAAGAAGTCTGTTTTCTTCCAAAGAAAGTCACTACTTATTTGATTAGAACTGCTACTGGACATAAAACCCCTAATTCGTGGAATGCTCGGTACTACTGCCAGATTTTCTTATCATAGAAAGACCATGGATCCAAAACTGCGGTAAATCTCACTGACTGCCAAAAAGAACCTTCCCTATCTAGCGCCACTCTGCTTGCAAGCCGATAAAGGCAAGGCTATTTTTCTGTAGGTTTTTTGTTTACTAATATTGAATACAGTTTACACTTTATTTGTCTAATATTCCAACCTAACAGTTCTTGTTTTTTATTGCAGTAAGACCCTTATATAAACTAAAGATTTATATATTTTTTAATTTAATGGATATTGTAATGTCTAAAAGATTTTTTGTTTAGCTTTGTTTTTAATCAATTCTTGAACTGATTAAATTAAATGCTCGCTCCAGCATTTACAGTCTATTTGTATTACAGTAGAGCCTTAACAAGCAAAAACACTTGTTAGTTTAAATATTATGTTTCTTATCAGATCAAAATACTTAAAACATATTATTTCTCTTCTGAGAGTTTTGTCACTTTATTTTTAGACCGGAATACTTTATTTAAAACCTCTATGGTTAGTAACAACACAATCAAATAAAATCAAATAGGTCTTTTTAGTTTCAAATATCATTCTGTCTAAAAAGGGTTATCCTTTTGTTTTTGCTAATTTGCAATACCTAACCTAGTTCCTCCAGATGCCTGCTTCTTTCAAGGTTACAGGCTTCCGTGAGCAGTAGTCTGACCGCCTTCCAAGAGTATATGGGCACTAATGACAAAGGCATTTCTAACATTAACGCTTGTTCAGTTGTCTTAGTTCAAATCATTGTAACCTGTTCATAGTTTGCTGCAATATTATTTATGCTGGTTTTATATTCCTTAACACACAGTACAATTATTACAACATTCTGACAGTGTCAGTTATTACTGAACTTCTTTCATTTTTAGCTGTAGTATGTTCTTTCAACAATAATAATATATAACAGTTTAACTTTAAATGATTTTATAACATGTATTTCTAATTCAGTTACTTCAGTATAACAGTTGCTCCTAGAAATGGTAATATTATTTTACTGAATTAAGTCTGACCCCTTTCTCTGTTCATACAAAATCCTATCCTTAGCCTTACCTAAACATCTTAGCCTTTTGGTGTTGATTAGTATGAGACATGAAGTAATGAAAGTAAAGTAACAAAAGAAACTGGCTACTTTTTCTCATAAAACTGGAATATGTTAAAAAGCCCTTATGATAACAGCCTGCCGAGTTTAACTCCTTCCAGCAGGTGCTTTCAAAAACTGCACACAACAGTTATCCATTGTTTTCTACTGAGTATACAGATCTTTCTGAAAGGAACATATAAAGTATTACTAGTGCATCATATTAGTTCAATCAATACAGGTTAGTTTAGGTCATCCAATCCATGTCCAATAACTCGGCACGTTCCCAACAGGATTGGAAATCTGCGCCAGGCTCAACTCGGATTGGTTCTGCGAACACCACACCAGGCCTGTACATCCAGCGTGTTACATCAGAGGTGTGGGCAACCAGGCCTTTACTTGATACCTGCAAAAACTGAAATCTTGTTAGCATCCCTGAGCGGAGTGGGCGTGGCATCCCTGAGCGGAGTGGGCGTGACATCCCAGAGCACAGCGGGCGTGGCATCCCAGAGCGGGCGTGGCATCCCAAAGAACAGCGGGCGTGGCATCCCTGAGCGGAGCGGGTATGGAATCCCTGAACGGAGCAGGCATGGCATCCCTGAGCAGAGCGGGTGTGGCATCCCAGAGCAGTGCAATTCAGGCATCCTTGGGTGGTGCAAGGCAGGCATCTTTGGGCTGTGGACGCACCAACTCCCCCCTTCTGGGCGTAGGACGTTCGGGTTCCTCCCACTCGGGCTGGGCAATCATTTTCACTGTTCCTATATCTAATTTACTTTCAGATTCTGTCCGCTCGCTCTTTCTCATTCCAAAAACACTATACCCGGAACAGGGAGAGAAGCAGGTTTTTACACCATGGCCGAAGGGTTAACTAGCTATTAATTATCCTATTACCCATCGGCCACAATCTTCATGAGTTTACTAATTACCTGTGACTGCCGGCTAATCTAACAAGCACTAGTCGACAGTCACGCATTCCCAGAAGGTATTTAAAACAAACACAAAATACCAAACAATAAAAACATAGGGTTTCGCAATCATATTTATAAATACATTAAATAAATCAGAATGCTAAAACAAATACAAAGTAATAGAAATGATCCACAGGGGCGGAGGGCGTGCCCTGATCTAAAATAAATAAACACACACAGGAGGGCTTTCTACCGCCGTGCATAGTACTGATGCTAAAACTTTTGAAAGCTGACTTTCATGTCATTTTTTTTCCTGGGGTGGCTAAAACTACCTGAACGGGTCTGATCTATTTTCTCTTCATGTTAACTGAAATCTCTGGAAAACCGATCGCAAATCTTAAATCTGTTCATCTCTCCTTGCACACCATCTGTGGTGCTGTTTACTATTTTGCATTTTCACAGCTTGTCCGTATCTTTTTTTCCCCGGTGCTGTTAAAAATGTTATATTTTGGAATATAAGTTAAAAATTGAGACTTAGCATTATGTACTTTTGCTTTTTTGTTTTTGTTTTACTGTTTGAGATTTCCATTGAAGGTAAAATACTCTATGTCTTCCATTATATTATATTATTACATTTGTGAGGTTTTTGGTCCGTGTTCTAGGAAAGCTGCTTCTAGTTAATGTGTTTTTGGTAAATTAGTATATTTGCCTACATACAATTTATATAGACATTTTCACATACATTACGATGTATGTATGTTTTATGGTGCGGTCCACCAAGTGAACGGTTTTAGCTTACAGTATTTATTTTTT
Source organism: Polyodon spathula (assembly GCF_017654505.1). Lineage (NCBI taxonomy): Eukaryota > Metazoa > Chordata > Actinopteri > Acipenseriformes > Polyodontidae > Polyodon > Polyodon spathula. The sequence continues at coordinate 477,255 of NC_054585.1, forward strand.
AGAACGGGGTTTCCCCCTCCGCCCCTGTACAGTTTATTTTGTGTTTTGTATTATGATTTAATTATTTGTGTTTATTATGTGTTTGTATAAATGTCGGCGAACACAGAGTGTTTTTTATTGTATTTTTCATGGCGTAGTCGTGCGTTTGTTTTGTTATTGTTTTGTTTTTATTTTGTTCTGGCAAAGACGAGATTGGCAGCCCGTCCTCTGCCAGTTGCTAATTTGAAACCTCATGCAGAAGGTGGCCATCTCCTGAATTAGGTGATTAATTTGTTGCTCATCGGGAGATGGTCACCTGTATAATACCTGCAGCTCTCCCCGCTCCGGGTGGGTGTACAGAGGAGAGAGGAATTTAAAAAAAAAAAAAGAAACATATAGGAACAGTGAAGGCCCAGCCTGACCTATTTGTGCGAGAGTTGTTTTTTGTTTATCTATTTTATTTCGCGCTGTAAGCAAGTGTTTTTTGTTTAACTGTTTTATTTATTTTTGTTAAATAAACGGCGCCATGCGTCTTTTCCAACTGCAATACCTGTGTGCTTCCTCATTCTGGCCTGACGTCACTGCTCAGCCATTTCCTGTCACACCAAGTAATTCAGCAAGAAGTATTTATTTTGCGTTAGTGACTCAAACAAACAAATCTGTTGACTTATTCACTAAACTGAACATTACTATCAGTGAAACAAACTATTTCTCTCACTTTAATATGCACAATACAATTATCGCCCTTTAGTAAATACTGTGTGAATGAAGCTTATCTCATTTTTCAGATTGGAGTGCCTCGTTCAAATATATTATCATGCATTACCATGCAACTCGCATATTAATTTGATTACGAAAGTATTGCACAATTAAATTAGTGTGCACCATAATGACCACTATTTTGCACAATAATGAATAAAATTGCAATAATATATATATAGAAATCATTAAACAGTAATTGGCTAGAATTATTTTCAGTTAGTGAATAGCATAAAAAAAAAAAAAAAAACTGTTGTAAACTACTCGATGATTAGTAGAACAAACATTCAGGCAATAAGCAAAACCAACTTACTATAGATTTAAACACCCAAAAAGACATTTTTAGCTAGCTTGTGTAAAATAAATAAATAAATAAATAGAATCATTAATTAAAAACCTGTTTATGCACATGATCCAGGAATTCTAACCACGCTTGCCTTGCTGACATGAGGCCAAAGTTTGTTAATTAGTAATATATATATATAATATAAATTAAATACTGAGACTTACAGTAGCATTATACACGCTGACATTTTTTGTTTTACTGTTTGCGATTTCCTTTGAAAGTAAAATATTCTTCTATTTCCTCCATTCTATTACATTTGTGAGTTTTTGTCCGTGTTCTAGGAAAGCTGCTTCTAGTTAATGTGTTTTTGGTAAACTAGTATATTTGCCTACATACAATTTATATAGACATTTTCACATACATTACGATGTATGTATTTTTTATGGTGCGGCCCACCAAGTGAACAGTCTTACATTGATCTTGCTGCAAGATTTTTCCGTTCAAACTAATTCTTATAACCAAGTAATTCAGCAAGAAGTATTTATTTTGCGTTAGTGAATCAGTGAATCAAACAAACAAATCTGTTAAACTGAATGAAGCAAACGAATTGAGTCAGTAAAAAGAACTGAATTGCACATCACTAGTTTTCAGGCCAGAGAAATAGGTTTAAATAGCACGCCTATCAGTGGTTAAAGCCTGGTGTCCAAACAAGCTAATTATTGCTCATTTTAATGTGCTTAATACAATTCGGGGTTAATGAAGCTCATCTTATTATTCAGAAGGGGCTGCCTCATTTAAATACATTATCATGGATTACCATACAACTCACATATTCATTCTGATTACCATAGTATCGCACAGTAAAATTAGTGTCCACCATAATGTGACCACTATTTCGCATGAAAATGAATAAAATTGCAATAGTAAATACAGAAATCATTAAACACTAATTGCAATTATCGCATACCATAAACTTTAGCGCCCTTTCCTAAATGAGGCCCTTTGTATTCATGTAGCTAATGGAAGAGCAAAAAGGATATGTATAGGGTTATTTTATTGGCTAGAATTATTTTCAGTTAGTGAATAGCATAAAATAAAAAACCCTGTTGTAAACTACTCTATGATTAGTAGAACAAACATTCAGACAATAAGCAAAACCAACTTACTATATATTTAAACACCCAAAAATACATTTTTAGGTAGGTTGTGTAAAGTAAATAAATAAATAAATAAAACCTGTTTATGCACATGATCAAAGAATTCTAACCATGCTTGCCTTGCTGACATGAGGCAAGCGCTTGTTAATGAGTAATTGTTACTTGACTGCCAATATTGTTGTGAATGGGTCGATTTTTAGAAGCAGTGGGAGATTGTATAAATACTGTGGACCTGTTACATCACGGCATACTGTCCACGCTGCTTCCAACTGCTCAGGTAGGGTGTGCGTATGGTAGCCTCCACTGTATCTCTTGGAGAGAAAATAAAGAAATAAATTGTTTTCTAATAGCGAAAGAGCCCTCTCGATGCGGACTCTAGCGTGGGGTAGATGACCTTGACTTTCATTAGCGCCCTCGCCTACAGCTCGGGATGCATAACTCCAGTTACGGTCATCTACCACATGGTAGACTCCACATAGACGGGCTCTATTGCTTAATTATACGACCGTTTGGGTAATGGCTGTTTCTCTATAAAATCACATATTGCACATGACCACAACCATCACAGGGCACGACCAGGTGTTGATTGACGAGGATAGAAGGTAAGAAGTTAAAAATGTTTATTTTTATTTTTTTTTAATGTTTATGTGTTATATTTCAATGTATGGAGCATATACCTACACTTGTTAACTTTTTTGTGTTTATTAAAAAACAAAAAACAAAACAAGCAGTTTTTTTGCTAACTATTTTTTGCAGTTTGTTCAGGTGCATTTAATTGATGTTGCTGTTTAATTGACATTGATCATCTAGTTGGATTGGTGGTACAACTTTAAAAGGCTGAACTGTTTTCTTTGCATTATTGTTCGGGAAACAGTAGCAGCATGAGTGCTTCAGTAAGAATCATGCTTTAATCCAGTTACTGAATGTCTATTGCGCCTTCAGAGTTTCCGTACAGATGTTTTTTATAATGACATGAGGATGAGCTGTGCTGGGGATTGTCATTTTTATCAAATCTATGCTAGGTATCTTTTCGGCTTGGTTTCAGTAAAAAAAAAAAAGTTGGGCTAGTTTTGAAGTGACTTTGGTCTATAAACACAGTAGAGATCTGGCAACCCTGAAGTGGACAGCAGAAGCAGTGTGTCCTTCGGAAGAGCTTGGTGAAAATTGACAATCCAATCATTTTTAAGGCTACTTTCACATCGATGACCAGTCACAGACATTATTTCCATGCTTTGCAAACCAGAGTTGGACAATAACTGGATTGTTGTGGACCTAATTAAATGGACTGGGTAGTAACGGCTCAAACTTGCAACAATACAAATTTTGCCATCGTAATTCTCTCTGTACTACTTACAGTGACTGTAGACATCTGAGGTGCTCGTATTTTCTGGGGTGTTTTGATTTAGCCATTCCTTAATTGACATCTTATTAAAAAGGTTGACATTTACTTTAAATTACATGTTGTTAATAGCTTATGGATCTAGATCTTATCTAGAAAGAGTGCAAAGAAGAGCGACCAGAATTATTCCAGGTTTAAAAAAGGCATTTCATATGCAGACAGGCTAAAAGAATTGAATCTACTCAGTCTTGAACAAAGAAGACTACGCGGCGACCTAATTCAAGCATTCAAAATTCTAAAAGGTATTGACAGTGTCGACCCAAGGTACTTTTTCAACCTGAAAAAAGAAACAAGGACCAGGGGTCACAAATGGAGATTAGACAAAGGGGCATTCAGAACAGAAAATAGGAGGCACTTTTTACACAGAGAATCGTGAGGGTCTGGAATCAACTCCCCAGTAATGTTGTTGAAGCTGACACCCTGGGATCCTTCAAGAAGCTGCTTGATGAGATTCTGGGATCAATAAGCTACTAACAACCAAACAAGCAAGATGGGCTGAATGGCCTCCTCTCGTTTGTAAACTTTCTTATGTTCTTATATATCAGGGATTATATCCCTCTAGCTCAACCGTATTATAATGCATGGAATCTTTCCATTGAAGTGTCATATATATAGGGGCAGGTAATGGACAATCAAATGGGATCCTTTCTTTACAATATATTTAATTCCTATATTTTTTTAAAGCTTCAACTTGAAAATGTTCCCCAACAGGAACCACTATATGTGTATCATTTATAATATTTCCCCGAATTACATTTAAAGCTTCCTGAGGATGGATTGTACTCGCTTTCACTCCCACCCGTTTCCTTTCCCACATTTCCCGTCTTTCACTTGCGCCCAAAGTTCTGTTGCCATGAAATCTGGAACTCTCCCATCATAAACATCTCGGAAAAACATTTTGCAGGGTATGAAGCACAGCTTGTGCTCAACTTCTACATTGATTTATTTTATCCTGGCTTATAAAAAAAATGCCTTAATAGATTCCATAGCTTGTTTTATCTCTGAAATAATAAGTACATCTTCACCAATTTGCTTCTGCGTTATAGCTACTAAATTTTTAGCTCAGTTCCAACTGTGTTTTTTAACCAATTCTCATATCTTTGTAATAAACCAATGTTTTCTGTATTTTTAACTGTGTTTCCTGCTCCAAATAACCCAGCAATATCATCTAAGAAGTGTTGCTTCCGTGGTTTCTCTGTTTTACTCATAAGTAAGTGTAAGATCCATGCATGTCTGTGATACAATCTGCAAACATTCTATCTGTTTGTGTTATGATGTGTTCAGTTCCATCACCTGGGCAATTATACCGTTTTAACATAGTTTTCCATTCATTTACACTCACCTATACTGGTACACTAATAGCTTTTACATTTTCTATATAAGCTTTTTCAAAAGGTGTAAACACCAGTCCTTGTGATGACCCTGGTAATACCTCAGGACATTTTGGTAACGGTCAAGGTTTTGGTTTTTGGGTAGGCTGTGGTTAGACTACTCTATATGTAAGCATAACAAAATTAGTACAATCATATTTCTTATTTATAGCGATGGAAATCATTTCCTGAATGGTTGTTATTAAAATAATCAGTAACCATATTGATTGATTTCGCACTGCCCACTCAGGGAGGGGTTTACAACAGTCAATTTCAAGTACTTGGGGCTTGGTATAAAGTATTTCTATGGATACTGGAATCCAGTTTAACAACTATGTCATCTATTGAAGCAGGTTATATATTTGTAGTTTACTGGTTGTTTAAAGTTTGCAACCACAATACTACCACACTACTAGGACTACTACTAATAATGAGCTTGTTGGGTTATGAGTGGTTAGGGTTGGACTATAATGACATTTTCAGCTACTGATTACATAAGAACATAAGAAAGTTTACAAACAGAGGAGGCCTTTCGGCCCATCTTGCTTGTTTGGTTGTTAGTAGCTTATTGATCCCAAAATCTCATCAAGCAGCTTCTTGAAGGATCCCAGGGTGTCAGCTTCAACAACATTACTGGGGAGTTGATTCCAGACCCTCACAATTCTCTGTGTAAAAAAGTGCAGCAATATCTTTTTTATAGCGAGGTGACCAGAACTGCACACAATATTCAAGATGAGGTCTTACTAGTGCATTGTACAGTTTTAACATTACTTCCCTTGATTTAACACTTTTCACAATGTATCCGAGCATCTTGTTAGCCTTTTTTATAGCTTCCCCACATTGTCTAGATGAAGACATTTCTGAGTCAACAAAAACTCCTAGGTCTTTTTCATAGATTCCTTCTCCAATTTCAGTATCTCCCATATGATATTTATAATGTACATTTTTATTTCCTGCGTGCAGTACCTTACACTTTTCTCTATTAAATGTCATTTGCCATGTGTCTGCCCAGTTCGGAATCTTGTCTAGATCATTTTGAATGAATGAATTATTGTCTATAAATTGTCACAATAAACATGATTATCAGCTGAATAAATAAAATATTGAATTCTTGTAATTTATCAAATTCATACTTGAACAGCATGCCCACCGCCAGTCTAAGTTTAGAAGAAAAAAAGAAACAGACAATGCGCCGACTTTTTAAATATACATATACACCTATTGTAATTTGTATATTAATAAATTATGTAGTTCTTTTAAAATACATGTATTTTTCTTATTTAAACATTTATGTTAATTCAAGAATGTTTACTTTCATGAAAGTGCCACCAAATGCATTAATATAACGAAACAAAACTGCTAACGTTACATGGAGGCATTTGTTCTCTTTACTTGTGTGGCAAATCTGCCATTAAGAGAAACAAAATAGGTTTAAAAAAAATACTATTAGGAGAACATACTGCGTTGCACTTCGTCTTGATCTGTAGATTTATTTGACTTATTTGTGTCACTGTGTTCCGTCCTCGCTGTATAAAGTGAGTGGGCAGTGGACCTTTGGCCCACCCATCTCTGGCACCTATGCCTGTGTCAATGAATTCCCACACCCTTCCAAAGATGTGCTTGCAATCAATTCAAAAGAACACAATTTGAAAATAAGAAATTGTCCAAGGCTTGGTGCAGAGGCTCTCAGCCACGCAAGAAATCTAAAAAGATTTAGACCGTATAAGAACTGGGCAGTTAATTCACTGTCAATAAACTTTATCAGTTTGCCTTATCGCACATAACATAGTGTCTGTTAATGAATTATTGCATGACTGGCAATTTTATTGTAGCAAATAGGTCTGTTTTTAGAAGCAGCGGGACATTGTACAAATACTGTAGAGCTGTTTTATTTTACCGTCCCAATTGATTCTCACAGTAAATGGAATACCAATACTAGAGGTATAGTTTTGTCATAATTTGACACATTTGAACTGAATGGCTCTGAGTTTTACTGGCTTATACATATTTACTGTTGCAACCATAGTATCCAGAGGTAGAGAAAAACATAAAATAGGCCAAATGAGTACTGAATAGCAACTTTATGTAGAAAATAATTCACTGTTGAAGATATTTTGAATATTAAGAGGGCTGTCAATAGCTTAATAAGACATGCGGTGCAGCCAACAATAATCATGCTCTGCACCTTAACATTTTAAACAACTTTCCATTATTTATTCACACCACCAGTGCTTCAGACGTGATGCATTAGCAAAGGGGTAGCGGCAGACAGGCTTGCTTGCCACTCATAGTAAACAAACCAAACTGCTTACTACAATGTACTATTCAGAGATATCTGCATATACTGTACTTTTGTTTACCTGAATACTTCTTGCATTTGTCTTCACTGAAGAGAACTTTAAACAAACAACACACAGAACAAAAAACTCACCAAACTCCCTCTCCATAACAAAGCCCTGGGCTCTCCTTTTATGGAAAGCTGCTGCTCCCAATTAGCACCAATTATTCTATTAACGGAGCAGCCACATTCTCACATATTTTTGGCAGGGACAGGAATTAATCCTGTTTACTTTATAGACATAGTTATACTAAGACTAATTAATTAATTATGAAAAAATCTAAATATCTAAGAGGCGTGCAGTTCTTAACCAGCAAATTTCAGTGAGTTTCACTGTGCCACATATCTAATCAATGTAGTTTGTGGTCTTCTGGTACTGTATGAGAGAATGTATACCTCAGTTGTGTGAACACCTCCATGCTGAGATCATCCATAACTTAGTAATATGATTATAGTACATGAACATGTATTGGAAATGTAACTGGATTAATTCATGTATGAAATCTTTAAAGTAAACTTGCCTTAATCTATATACCATTAATAAGCTTAATGTGATTGTTTTTTTGTTTTTGTTTTTTAATTTAGTTTTCTCCCCAATTTGGAATGCCCAATTATTTATTTTATCCTGGTTCACCACTGCAACCCCCCAGCGACTCGGGAAACGGAGGCTGAAACACGCGTCCTCTGAAACGTGTTCCTGCCAGTCCATCATTTTTCGCACTACGGATCCACAGCGAAGCACCAGAGGACAACACAGATCTGAATGGCTCCACTGCAGACCCGCAGATGCACTATCAGCCACAGGGGTCACTGGTGCGCGGTGAACCGTGGATTGCCCTGCCGACCTAAGCTCTCCCTATCCGGGCAGTGCTCAGCCAATTGTGTGCCGCCCCCTAGGAATCCCCGGTAACGGTCGGCAATGACATAGCCTAGATTGGAACCTGCGATCTCTAGGCTAAATGGCGCATTCTGCACTCCACGCGGAACGCCTTTACTGGATGCTCCACTCGGGAACCCATAATGTGATATATTCTAAGATTGTGTGCATCATTTCAGTTTAGGCTGTGTGTGTGTGTGAGCAAGTTACTAGCCACATCACAGCCTGCTTGGCTGTTGAGGTTGCTGCTTGGTGTGTGAGGAGATAGGTGGTTCATATTCCAATTGCCTTGCTATCCCTATGAATGCAGTGAAAGCTTTTGACTTGTGTTTTGTGCTTAGAGATTAAGAGATTTACTTTCTGAATTTTTTGGATTTCTGTTTCATATTTATGAACTTAATAAAATACTACTACTGATTAAACATTCCTTGTCTCTAGCGTGTGTATGTGTTTTCTAGTGAATCTTTTGAAACACATCCATGAAATATTATTATTAAGAGAACTTATCAACCCACAGGTTTCAACCGGCAGAACATCCCTTGTACAACAACAGGTAAGTACCTGTTTCACCAGGTAACATGACGTTACATGTTTAGCTTGTGAAATCTACAGATGTAGTCATAAACTTTACACATGTCGGTCTTGGGAGTTTTAAAGACTATATTGATCTTTTTTTTAACTTAATGAAATGAAACACACTTTCCACAACAACATTCCACCTTGCCTACAGCGGAGTCTCTGTTATTTGGTAAAACAGTTTTAACTAATAAAGAGCAGAAATTGAACTTCTACACCAAATGCAAAATATAGTTGAAAAACAAAATACTAACGTTTGCTATTCTAACATCACCTAAGAAATTTACACTAAGGATTACTTAAAAACATATGAATTGCCTAATCTCCCGAATTACTGATATAAAGAAAGCAATTTGATTACTTATTTAACCAGTTCAGGCACATACACAAGGTCTTCATAATCCCATACCAAGTGCAAGGTCTTCATAATCCCATACCAAGTGCAAGGTCTTCATAATCCCATACCAAGTGCAAGGTCTTCATAATCCCATACCAAGTGCAAGGTCTTCATAATCCCATACCAAGTGCAAGGTTAGAATGGTTGTATTCAGAAACTTCCAGGATTGTAATAAAATAAAATGTTGGTGTGTAGCTGTGGCAGTGCAGAAGCCCTGCTGGTGTAAATGTACGTTTGACAGGGAGGGGGTCAAATCTATTCCTGCCATCAATCACGGGTGTGGCCATTCCCTAATTATGTAAGGGAGTGCTAATTGGGGAATGACCACACATATATAAAGGGAACAAAAGCCTTTGTTGAGGGAAAGGAGTTTAGGTGAGTTTTTGTATTGTGTTTTGTTTGCACCTGTTTTATTTGTGTTAATAAACATGTGGATTAGCACTCTAACTGCAGTTTCTACCCTCTGATTTCTGTCAGGTAACACCTCAGGCTGTGACGCTATCCTGGCACAAAAATTATGAACATAAGCTACAAGCCTGTGGCAAAGTGATGAGTGAATACAGGTGAGTGCAGTGCAGAGCGAATTAATCACACAGACAATTGCTTTCAGGTACAAGGGTGTTTTATTAATTAAAGACAATGTCTAGAGCCCGTAGGCAAACACCAGTAAATAATAAATGTTGGAGTTAGGGTTAGGTTTAAATAATAAATGTTGGAGTGATACAGCGCTGTGTATCACTCGTATTTGTAATCACCAGGTTTGACCCGCAACCAAACAGTCCATGTTTTTACACACACCAGCACTAAACACACTAAAGACAGTGAAGTCATATTACATGTTAGTGGTGCAATTTAGTGGTGCAGTTCTCCGTGAAATGCAGGGGTGAAAGTGATGTCTGGGTTGATGCTGGCTTGCGCTACAGCTTCGGATTGTGTTACTGGTGGTCTACAGAGACAAACATCAGCTACAGCCGACACTAACAAACACAAAGCAAACACTCATGGTTTTCAGCATTTACACAGTATTCCTTCAAGGTCAAATCCAGCCAGTTACAAAGGAACAGATTACTGTGCTATGCTCCTATTTTATACCCTCGCTCGCGACCCCTTGGTTAATGAGTGCATCCGCTTCTCCAATCCTCGGATGCCACGCCGTTTCCCATTCGGGTCATTGAGTTTGGGTACTGTAGCTCCGTTCCTTTTATAGCCGGCCGACTTCCACCTACCCACGGGAATAAAGTTGCATGCCTTTTAGTCCAGGGTACTCTGTTCCCTTTACCTAGTGCCCTCACAGGTCAGGAGGGAGATCTAACATCAAGCGTCATTCGATCTCTGTTACAAAGACGTGATTGTAGTACTTAGTATTTGCAGTGCATTCCATTGTGCTTCAAGACTTCCTTAATCCTCTCAGACTCAATGAGCTACTGAAGGGTCGAATTATCTATTAGATTCCTCCATGCAGCCTTTACACTTGATTCCAGTTCGTTTTGATTGCATGGTTGACTTTTCCTGATTTCCTGATGAGATCTGTCAAATTTCCAGGCCAAAATTGAAGTGGTGTGAAACTGTTGTCTTCTAACCATTTTTTTCACTGGTTTAGCTCCATGGCAAGGGGCTCTGTTATCTTGGAAGTAGAAATCTCTGTTGGCAAAATGGTTCTGAGCTGTAGGGAGGAGGCAGTCTTTGAGTGTTTCCAGGTACTTATCCTTGTTCATAGCTGTCCCCTTGGGACAACGTGTAGAGATCCTGTGCCTTTAGCAGAAAAGCATCCTCAGAGATGGACTGTTTCGGATGCTTCGTCTTTTTGATGGTACACTCTGGCTTGCATCTTTCTCAATTGCTCCTTCAAACTCTTAACCCTTTGCAGTCCATTTATTCAGCGCTTGTCAGGTGCATCAGGCCCAATTTATTTTCACACGCGCTGTTTAAAATTTTTTTTTCAGAGTAAAACAGGTTTAAAAGGCATTGAATTGCAAAAGGACACTCAGTTCTGTATCTCCAGCCAAACCCCACCCCTTGTTTGCTGTACTTAGCTCTTTATAAGAACATAAGAACATAAGAAAGTTTACAAATGAGAGGAGGCCATTCGGCCCATCTTGCTCGTTTGGTTGTTAGTAGCTTATTGATCCCAAAATCTCATCAAGCAGCTTCTTGAAGGATCCCAGGGTGTCAGCTTCAACAACATTACTGGGGAGTTGATTCCAGACCCTCACAATTCTCTGTGTAAAAAAGTGTCTCCTATTTTCTGTTCTGAATGCCCCTTTTTCTAAACTCCATTTGTGACCCCTGGTCCTTGTTTCTTTTTTCAGGCTGAAAAAGTCCCTTGGGTCGACACTGTCAATACCTTTTAGAATTTTGAATGCTTGAATTAGGTCGCCACGTAGTCTTCTTTGTTCAAGACTGAACAGATTCAATTCTTTTAGCCTGTCTGCATATGACATGCCTTTTAAGCCCGGAATAATTCTGGTCGCTCTTCTTTGCACTCTTTCTAGAGCAGCAATATCTTTTTTATAGCGAGGTGACCAGAACTGAACACAATATTCAAGATGAGGTCTTCCTAGTGCATTGTACAGTTTTAACATTACTTCCCTTGATTTAAATTCAACACTTTTCACAATGTATCCGAGCATCTTGTTAGCCTTTTTTATAGCTTCCCCACATTGTCTAGATGAAGACATTTCTGAGTCAACAAAAACTCCTAGGTCTTTTTCATAGATTCCTTCTCCAATTTCAATATCTCCCATATGATATTTATAATGTACATTTTTATTTCCTGCGTGCAGTACCTTACACTTTTCTCTATTAAATGTCATTTGCCATGTGTCTGCCCAGTTCTGAATCTTGTCTAGATCATTTTGAATGACCTTTGCTGCTGCAGCAGTGTTTGCCACTCCTCCTACTTTTGTGTCGTCTGCAAATTTAACAAGTTTGCTTACTATACCAGAATCTAAATCATTAATGTAGATTAGGAATAGCAGAGGACCTAATATTGATCCCTGTGGTACACCGCTGGTTACCACACTCCAAGTATATAGATGTCCTCTCCTGATCACTCATTTTTTCACCAAACTCCCAAATAATCAGTCATTATTTTATTACTATACCATCTCAAAAAGCTCTACAAATGCCTGTGATATTCTTTGGGTGCTGGATGCAGAAGCAGCTATCTCCATTGTTGTTGTCCGTGTTATCTCTGTAGTGCATGGGGCTATGAGATACGCCCTTTTTTCGGTTTCATTCAGCTCCTATTGGTCTCACTCAGCCATTGAAAGGTTTAAAAACGACTAGAGACCTCTGCTTTACGTCTTTTTGATGATGTTGGACAGGGTCTGGAAAGGGAAAATTGTAATGGTGGACCTGGTCCGAAATAGGACCGCAAAGGGTTAATTCACCTTGGCTTCCAAAACAGCTGAAGGGAGACTCGCAGTTATACTCATACATACAACCGCTGCCAGCAGTCATTATCACAGTACATTTTAAACATTATCAATATTAAAATGAAAGACAAAATATCGGATACAACTTAAATTTTATTCAAGCACATCATATCAAACATTTGCACAGCTGAAACACCTTATGTGAAAAACTGTAAAACGAAACACTATAATAAAATTTTCATTTCAAAAGAAACTAGTGTGTAAACAGGTTTTTGTACATACAAAACTGTAAAAACAAAAGTAGTTTTTAATCTAAAATGAAAGTAACATGTAATTTCTTGTGTGTGTGTGTGTGTGTGTGTGTGTGCAGCACAGAATCCAGCTGCAGAGCTGCTGCAGCCTGCAGCTTTGCAGTTTTGTTTCTGCTGAAGTGCTGTGGCTTCAAGAGGAAATCTCTCCTACTGATATTTTCCCCGACGGTGCATTCCTTGTATAAAACAAAGGAATTGATGGCTGTCAGGTCCAGTAGAGATAACAACAGGCTTGCATATAAAAAAATAGAATATTGTAGATTATATCCAAAATAAAAACATGTATTTGTAAAAGGCAGTTCTAGTGTTAACACTAGAACCGCTGAAATTTCCAAGTAGTTACAACCACCACAGCGGTTCATTTGGCATCTATATTTTAAAACAGCTTCAATATGAAAATAAAAACAACATCATGTGTAACATTTTCACAGTGTACACCCTGTATATACATTGAAAATTAAACTTTTTTTTCAAAAAGAGCACATATACATATGAAAAACTATAATAAAATAAAAATTACACAATAAAGTACTGTGTAAACAGGTGTAGAAAGCTGTATGCAGACTCAAAATTATACAAAAATAAATAACTAGTTATAAAAATAGCATAAAACAAAAATATCACATAACTTATGCAACGTGAACTCTCTTTGAGGGAAACATTTAAAAGGCACATCTATTACAGCTGTCTAATTAGCATAATCCACACAGAAAACAAGCATTTCAACTGTACCAGTGCATGTACCACAGACTGCCTTTCACAACGGCCGCAGACATCCAAAGTTTTGTTTTTGTTGCATTTAGCAGCTTGGCATTGTCTTTTCTTCCATGTGCCAGGGGGCGTAGCACTGGCTGAAGGTTGATGGCCATTTGCAAGCCAGGTTGCACTTCTCTGATCAAAAAGTGTACTCCTTGTACAAAACAAAAAGCCAGGTTCAAAACATTATAAAAAAACAGCCGTAAAAACAATTCTCAGCACTTACTCCTTAAAACACCAGAGCAGCTTTTTTTAACCGCACATTAAATGACAATTTAGTCTGACCTTTGTAATACAATCAAAGTCATTGTGAAAGAACATATTGTAATCCTGTGGAGTACTTGAAACAAAGCTGAAAGTCATTCTACACATCACTTATTATTATTATTATTATTATTATTATTATTCTAAGCTCTCTGCACAGATCAGTGACCATCAGGACTGATGCTAAACAAAAGCCAGAGACTGTTGCATTTTACAATGCAATGAGGTATGGTGTCGATATACTGGATCACATGGCATAGCAATATTCTGTCATGGCGGTTCTAGTGTTAATGAAGTTTAACTTTTAGATGTTCCACAAACACATACACATAAATATAAATACTAAGTAGTAAAACTTGTACTTAGTAGAAATTATATTTTATATAATTGTGTGTGTGTGTGTGTGTGCGTGTGTTGGAAAGGTACCTAGTAGCTAAAGCACAGCGTAATTCAGAATGTGCGTGACAACACCTGAATTAATTTCTCTTGTTACCCGTAAACACCTCTAAAGTTATAAGACTCTGCTAATTAACTTACTATAGTGGAGTGCCATTATGGGACAATTGGAAGACATGACTGTGCTGCTTTAGAACTAGTTCTGCAGCATAATGAGCTGCCTTATAAAGTAGGCTATTCATGCCCCTGAACCCCACAGAGACTCTGTTGGTGTGCTCTACATTGGTGCATACTAATTTAACAAGGAGAAACCAGCAATTGTGGTAAGTACAATTAAATGCTTGTTGCTAATGTAACTACATTAGCTGGCTGAAGGAATTAATTTTCTAAAGTGTCTAGAGCTGATTAAAGTGAATTTAGATAGTGTGTAAACTGGACCAGCTCAAGCCCTTTTCCGTCCATTTATTCTGCGGCTGTCAGGCTGGTCTGGTCCAGTTAATTTTTGTGAACAAAATAAAATTTCAGACCACGTGCTGTTTAAATTGAAATAAAGTGACTTTATTTGCTTAAAACAAGTAACAAAGCAGTGCAAGTCAAAAGGGTACCCTGTACAAAGACAACAGTACCAAAATTTTGAACAAAAAACAAGTTTATATATATATATATATATATATAGATATAGATATAGATATAGATATATAGATACATACATACATACATACATATATCTCAGACGAACATTATACAAAAAAAAAGTAACAAAATGTCACAAAGTTTGAGTTTTTGCTTGATTATATTACCTTTAGAATAATCAGACAGGTACAAAACTTTTTACAAATCAATTACACACTACTACAAATAAAAAAAAAAACAAAAAAAAAAAAAAAACTAAAAACTATTGACAGAAATGATTTGTATGTGTCCATGGTATGGTATCTTTCAAAACAGTCACCTGGGTGTAACCCTGGCTGCCTTGAGCATGTTTTGCAGAAACATACAGTCTCTGTCCTCCCCCCTTTTGTCATTCTGTCACTGCACACTGCACAGTCTTTGGTGCTCTTCGATTCATTTTTGGAAATGAAATGTGGCTTTCCATTCAGCCTTTCTTCTCTGTCTGTGGATGATGGACGACCACGTTTTCTTGAGCTAGGGTTGCGCACGTCTCCCACCAGTTGTATCAGTAAGGCTTTCCTGAAGGTTTTATGGAGAACAGGTAGCTGTCCTGATTCCACCTTCATCAAATTGAACAGGATAGCACTTTTCACAATTGCTACTTCCAGCAGCCAAAAGAACATCTTTCTCCACCACTTCAGAGACTTTCTTGTGAAAGCATAGCTGGCACAGTAGTGATCCGCCCGGTCCACTGCACCCATCTTGCTGGTGTAATCACAGATAACTGAAGGCTTGTCCAGCTCTTCAATTGCTCCTCTCTTGTACCTTCTCACAGTCACTGCCATGGAAGATGCTCATCATGAGCACTAGTCTTTTGTCCTTCTATCCTAGCACCATGACCTTGTTGTCCTTACAGAATGAGACTGTTGTTTTTTTTTAGTCTGAGCCCTTGCTTCACCGGTACTGGCAATCCTCTTCTGTTGGCCATTACTGTTCCAGTAAGGTGGTGTAACAGGGAGAGATCTGTGCTGACTCTGCTGGCATGTTCATGGGCTGCAGGAAGAGGGCGGCAGTCGCCCAACAGCCGCCTGTGAGTCATGGCAATGACACGGGGAGGTGGGAAAGGGTGTGTGTGGACTTTCCCCCTCTCTGAATGGCTGGGAGGCGGGTCTTGGGTGATTGTTGGTCCTATAAAATAACGCCCTGTTGTTTCCTCAGCTCTGGCCACTTAGACGCACCAAGAGTGCGGAAGCTTTGATTCAGGACCGGGAATCAGCCGGGAGAAAAGAAATTCACAGCGAGAAAGAGAGAGAGCGGGGAACCCTTGGGCAGACCCCGGCGTATTGTAAAAGAGCAGGCTAGATAGCCGACAGAGTAGGACGGTGATCCGGGTCGTGCGGGTAGCGGCGACCGGGATAACGCTGCCGAGTGCAGCACCTTTTATTTGTAGTTTTATTACTGTTTTATTTTCCCTTGTTCTTTTCGCCTTCTGTTTTCATTATTATTTCTTTGAGCACCTGCAAGTGCATTTGCTGTTCGTGTACCAGCTGTGGTATTTCCGTGGTGCTGTCTATCATCGTTGATAGGCAGCCCACGGTCAACAGTGCCCTCTGCCGGAGAGAAATAAGAACCGGTCTAAAATAAAACTGGGCACCTGTGTGGTGTTTCCAAATACACCTGTCTGTCTCCTGGTCAGTGAATTATCCACACCCCTTCCACAGGTGGATTTTTATTTTTAGCAGTTCCATGGCCAGGTCGTAACCTGTGTAAAATCTGTCTGTAAACAAATGAAAGTCATGTCCATTTGTTGTCTACAGCAATGTTTCACACAGGTGAAGAACAATTCTTGATGAAGACGGCATGTCAGGTCTCAACATGGAGTCTGTTGTTGGGCTACCAAAGTAAAGAACAATAGCAGAGACATAACCAGTTTTGCAGTCAGCTAAAACAAACACACGCATCCCCCACTTGGTAGGCTTCTGAGGATTGTAGCACTTAAAGATAATCCTTCTTTAAAGCCAACGGTGCTCTCATCAATGCAAATGTCTCTACCTGGGTGTAGCAGGGGGAGATCTGTGCTGACTCTGCTGGCGTGTTCACAGTACTGCAGGAAGAGAGCGGCAGTCGTCCAACAACCGCCTGCGAGTCATGGCAGTGACACGGGGAGGTGGGAAGTGGGTGTGTGGACTTTCTCCCTCTCTGAATGGCTGAGTGCCAAGTCTTGGGAGATTGCTAGCTCTATAAAAAAATGCTTTGTTGTTTCCTCAGGTCTGCCCTTTAAACGCGCCGAGAGTGCGGAAGCGCTGGTCCACGACTGAGAACCAGTCGGAGAGAACGGAACGGAGCTTCAGAGTGAGACAGTGAGGGCGGGGAACCCTTGGGCAGTAAAATGGGCAGTCGAGTCACTCCAGTACTACCTCCTGGGGCGACACTTCACCCTGGTTACAGATCATGCCCCCTTAGCATGGCTTCACCGGATGAAAGACAGCAACGCCAGAATCACATGGTGGTACTTGGCCTTACAGCCCTATGCCTTCAGGGTAGTCCACCGAGCAGGAAAGCTGCATCAAAACGCAGACTTTTTCTCTCGGGAAGGCATGGATGTGTAGAATTTTCGAATGAACCGGTGGTGTCATTCTGAGGGGAAGGATATGTAGTAGGGGGAGATCTGTGCTGACTCTGCTGGCATGTTCACAGTACTGCAGGAAGAGGGCGGCAGTCGTCCAACAACCGCCTGTGAGTCATGGCAGTGACATGGGGATGTGGATGTGTGGACTTTCATAAGAACATAAGAACATAAGAAAGTTTACAAACGAGAGGAGGCCATTCGGCCCATCTTGCTCGTTTGGTTGTTAGTAGCTTATTGATCCCAAAATCTCATCAAGCAGCTTCTTGAAGGATCCCAGGGTGTCAGCTTCAACAACATTACTGGGGAGTTGATTCCAGACCCTCACAATTCTCTGTGTAAAAAAGTGTCTCCTATTTTCTGTTCTGAATGCCCCTTTTTCTAAACTCCATTTGTGACCCCTGGTCCTTGTTTCTTTTTTCAGGCTGAAAAAGTCCCTTGGGTCGACACTGTCAATACCTTTTAGAATTTTGAATGCTTGAATTAGGTCACCACGTAGTCTTCTTTGTTCAAGACTGAACAGATTCAATTCTTTTAGCCTGTCTGCATATGACATGCCTTTTAAGCCCGGAATAATTCTGGTCGCTCTTCTTTGCACTCTTTCTAGAGCAGCAATATCTTTTTTATAGCGAGGTGACCAGAACTGAACACAATATTCAAGATGAGGTCTTACTAGTGCATTGTACAGTTTTAACATTACTTCCCTTGATTTAAATTCAACACTTTTCACAATGTATCCGAGCATCTTGTTAGCCTTTTTTATAGCTTCCCCACATTGTCTAGATGAAGACATTTCTGAGTCAACAAAAACTCCTAGGTCTTTTTCATAGATTCCTTCTCCAATTTCAATATCTCCCATATGATATTTATAATGTACATTTTTATTTCCTGCGTGCAGTACCTTACACTTTTCTCTATTAAATGTCATTTGCCATGTGTCTGCCCAGTTCTGAATCTTGTCTAGATCATTTTGAATGACCTTTGCTGCTGCAACAGTGTTTGCCACTCCTCCTACTTTTGTGTCGTCTGCAAATTTAACAAGTTTGCTTACTATACCAGAATCTAAATCATTAATGTAGATTAGGAATAGCAGAGGACCTAATACTGATCCCTGTGGTACACCGCTGGTTACCACACTCCATTCTGAGGTTTTTCCTCTAATCAGTACTTTCTGTTTTCTACATGTTAACCACTCCCTAATCCATGTACATGTGTTTCCTTGAATCCCAACTGCGTTCAGTTTGAGAATTAATCTTTTGTGCGGGACTTTGTCAAAAGCTTTCTGGAAATCTAAATAAACCATGTCATATGCTTTGCAATTATCCATTATCGATGTTGCATCCTCAAAAAAATCAAGCAAGTTAGTTAGACACGATCTCCCTTTCCTAAAACCATGTTGACTGTCTCCCAGGACCCTGTTACCATATAGGTAATTTTCCATTTTGGATCTTATTATAGTTTCCATAAGTTTGCATATAACAGAAGTCAGGCTTACTGGTCTGTAGTTACCTGGTTCAGTTTTGTTTCCCTTTTTGTGGATTGGTATTACGTTTGCAATTTTCCAGTCTGTCGGTACCACCCCTGTGTCAAGAGACTGCTGCATGATCTTGGTTAGCGGTTTGTAAATTACTTCTTTCATTTCTTTGAGTACTACTGGGAGGATCTCATCCGGCCCAGGGGATTTGTTTATTTTAAGAGCTCCTAGTCCCTTTAACACTTCTGCCTCAGTTATGCTAAAGTTATTTAAAACTGGATAGGAACTGGATGACATGTGGGGCATGTTGTCAGTATCTTCCTTTGTAAAAACTTGTGAAAAGTAATCATTTAAATATTTGCTATTTTTTTTTCTTCCTCTACGATTTTGCCATTTGTATCTCTTAAACATTTAATCTCCTCTTTGAATGTTCTCTTGCTGTTGTAATATTGGAAAAACATTTTGGAATTGGTTTTAGCTCCCTTAGCAATGTTCATTTCTATTTCTCTCTTGGCCTTTCTAACTTCCTTTTTGACTTGCGTTTGCAGTTCTGTGTACTCTTTCTGCGTACTTTCTTTTTGGTCCTTTTTTAATGCTCTGTAAAGTGCCTTTTTTCGCTGAATATTTTTTTTAATTGATCTATTAAACTATTTTGGCAATTTAGTTTTACATTTAGATTTGTCTACTTTAGATAAATGGTTGTCTTACCTGAGTTGTTGTCCTTGTTTTGATGCGGTCTCCCTTCTGTTTTTTTGTTGATTTCTCCCCCCTTCCTTTCTAGTTTAAATGCTTCTGAACCTGCTTGAGGATCTTTTCTCCGAGTAGACTAGTTCCCTTGTTATTTAAATGCAGTCCATCCCGTCTATACAGATAGTCCTCGTTGTAGAATGTGGTCCAATGATCAAGATAGGTGAAGCCTTCCCGTGTGCACCACGTCTTCAGCCATTCGTTTTGATTCATTATTTCCAGCTGTCCATATGGTCCTTTGCAAGGTGCGGGTAGTATACCAGAAAATACCACAGTTTTGGTTTTCTCTTTTAATTTCCTTCCTAGCTCTCTGAATTTATTTTGCAGGGATTTTGGTCTGTCTCTTCCAATGTTGTTTGTACCGATGTGGACGACTACTACCGGGTCGTCTCCTGTTCGTTCTAGGAGCCTGTCCACGTTCTCAGTGATGTGCTTGACCGAGGCTCCCGGAAGGCAGCACACTGTTGTAGTAAGGGGGTCCAAACTGCGAACTGAACTTGCTGTCCTCTCACTCCCGTCCACTCTGCCGGATTCCTTCATTCCTTCAACTTCTCTCTCTCTCTCCATCCTACCCACAAAGCTGTCTGTCAACTGGACCGCACCTTCTCCAGGGCCTGCTGCCCCTCTACCCTCTCTGTTATGCCTCTGGACCTCTCATCACTATTCCACTCTTTTTTTCTGTCTCTCCCCTCTCTCCCTACTCCACCTACCCCCACTGTCACCTCCTGCTGTAACCTCAGCTCTCTCTCCCCCTGTCCTTGAACCACCAATCTCTCACCTCTCTCCTACCGACTCCTTCTCCCAACTCTCTGTCTCAACCCTCTTCTCCCTCTGTCCCCTCAGCTCCTGACCTGCAGCCCCTCCACAACCTTGGCAGTCCTCTGTGCTTTGCTCGGCCAGAACCAAACTGCGCTCTGCTGAAAAGAAATGGAAGAGAACCATACTCTCTGCTGCCATAGACCTCTACTCCTCCTTCTCCTCTACTCTCTCCTCTGCTAAACGCTTCTATTTCCAATCTATTATCCATCCTCCACTAACAATCCCCAGAAACTATTCTGTACCTTCTCCTCCCTTCTCAACTCTCCCCCTCCTCTATCTCCTCTGACGACTTTGCCTCTTCACTAAAATCTCTGATATCTACAAACTCTTTCGCCCTCTCCCTCCCCCCCACCCTCTCCAGCTCCAACCCCAACACACTGTCTTTCCTACTAACTTACCCTCCTTCTCTCCCCTCTCAGACTCTGACCCATTGACCCATCCTCCCTCTTCCAGGGCCCCTCCTCACTCACCTCTTTCCAGTTGCTGCTCCTGCTCTACTCCCTTTCATCTCCTTTATTCTCAACACCTCTCTCCTCACTCGCCTCTTTCCCTCTGCCTTAAAAGAAGCCTCGATCACCTCCCTCCGTTCAGAGGTTAATGATTTAGAACCTTGACATCTTTTCCTGGAAAACCTGGTTGTATTTCTGAGAAAGAGAATCCACCCACTAATCAACACATCATATTCAAGCACCATAAAAACTCAGTGTGGCTTTTATACATGTTGCTTCTTTTGTTTGGCCTCTCAGTTATGTGTGGTGATGTCAGACAGGGAGACAGTCATCTATAGAGCCTGAAGAAAGGGCTACCCTCAGCTGTGGATTCCCTAAGGTGTCCTCCTACCAGTGAGTTGGGTTTTTTTCCTTACCTGCATGCTGAGCGGTTCATATTTAGTTTCTGCAGGGTGTGTAGCAGGATGGAGAGGCTGGGTTCTCCCTCAGTGCATTTCATGCTTTGGGGGGGGGGGGGGCAGGCCTGTGTCTCAGCTGCTTACTTTTCATTCATCCTTTTCCTATTTCTGAGGGGTAGGTGGCATTGTGCCACTGCAGTTGTTGCGCTAACCATTCATCATCTTCATTTTAATGATAAACAAGCTATGGGTACTTCATCTCCCATTCATAATTAGAAAAATGTATTTTTCTTTTGCATTTTTCTGCATTACTACTGCTTGCAACAGCTTTCTGTCTTTGGACACTATAGTACAGTCTCTGGCTAAGAGAACCCACCTCGGGAAACAGTACTGTATGTGTTGTGAACAAATCACTATAGGTGTTCTTTTAAGCAAAGTTCCTGTTCCTTTAACCGGAGCATTTACAATGGGGAAAACCAGTTTCACCCAAAGTGTGTTTCCTTAGGTGAAGTGTTCTCTTGGGAGGTGCCGCGGAGACTATTGTACATGTACAGTCAGAATCTGCTAACTGCTTAGCAAAAAAAACTTCAGATTGACAACTTCTTCACCATTTTGCCACAGACAATGGTCTGGCGCCAGAAATGTCTAAAAGTAAATATCCTTTTTAATATAGTGCTGCTTAAGCCAAATATGAAGCTTATTGCTGCCACCTACAGGACTGGAGCATACCTTAATCAATGCTGTTATAAGAGCATAAGAACATAAGAAAGTTTACAAACGAGAGGAGGCCATTCGGCCCATCTTGCTCGTTTGGTTGTTAGTAGCTTATTGATCCCAAAATCTCATCAAGCAGCTTCTTGAAGGATCCCAGGGTGTCAGCTTCAACAACATTACTGGGGAGTTGATTCCAGACTCTCACAATTCTCTGTGTAAAAAAGTGTCTCCTATTTTCTGTTCTGAATGCCCCTTTTTCTAAACTCCATTTGTGACCCCTGGTCCTTGTTTCTTTTTTCAGGCTGAAAAAGTCCCTTGGGTCGACACTGTCAATACCTTTAAGAATTTTGAATGCTTGAATTAGGTCGCCACGTAGTCTTCTTTGTTCAAGACTGAACAGATTCAATTTCAATTTCAATTATATCGCAAAAGTTTATTTTAAACAAGCAGTTAAAAGAGGCAGTGTTCCCAGCGACAGCGAGTGGAAGTGACAGCGAGTGGGAGAAGTACAGGTGTGGAAAAGTGCAGAGCAGTTTAGAAGACGTAAGGAGAAATTGTATCTTTAATTGCTTTAATCAGAAAACACAGGACATTGGGGAAACACAGCAGCTCAAAGTCAAACAGCCGCGTGTATTTTTCTGATAACAAGCTGAAACTCGGAGCAGCTGATTCAAATTCAGCGCCGTTCTGAGACGGGGGTGGGGAGCCAACAGCACAGCAGAACAACGCAGTTAAACGAGGCAGTCTTCCCAGCGACAGCGAGTGGGAGAAGTACAGGTGTGGAAAATTACAGAGCAGTTTAGAAGCAGTTTGAAAGCAAGCTGACAGCTGCAGAACAAACTAAACTTCAAAAAAACCCTCAACATGGTCTTCAAGCCAGTAATCTGTGACACCTGCTTGATGTGGGAAATCCAAGAAAACCCAGCAGAGCTAAACCAAGTGTGCGTAAAGTGCTGCGCGATCTAGGACTTGCATAAACTAGTAAGTACGCTAGAAATGGAGCTGGAAGAAGTGCGACAGCAACAGGATCTTGAGGAACTGGCACACCCACAATTCATGGAAGTCTGCATCACCCCTAACAGACTGAAAGCCACCAGGGAGATGGAAAGTCAGAACAGCTGGGTTCAGGTAGGCAGAAGCAGGGAAAAAAAGAAACTTCGTCAAACACAACCACCAGAAATCAAAACAACCAAAAAATTTGAGTCACTTCAGAATTTTGATGAGCAGAACCAACAAAAGAGAACGAAAGGAATAACATCCAGGACCCTATTAACAGTGGTGACCAGACAGCAAAAAGAAGGGAGGTCATGATTGTTGGGGACTCCATATTGAAAAACACAGCAAGTTCAATTCACAGTTTGGACCCCCTTACTACAGCAATGTGCTGCCTTCCGGGAGCCTCGGTCAAGCACATCACTGAGAATGTGGACAGGCTCCTAGAACGAACAGGAGACAACCCGGTAGTAGTCGTCCACATCGGTACAAACAACATTGGAAGAGACAGACCAAAATCCCTGCAAAACAAATTCAGAGAGCTAGGAAGGAAATTAAAAGAGAAAACCAAAACTGTGGTATTTTCTGGTATACTACCGGCACCTTGCAAAGGACCATATGGACAGCTGGAAATAATGAATCAAAACGCATGGCTGAAGACATGGTGCACACGGGAAGGCTTCACCTATCTTGATCATTGGACCACATTCTACAATGAGGACTATCTGTATAGATGGGACAGACTGCACTTAAATAACAAGGGAACCAGTCTACTTGAAGAAAAGATGCTCGAGCAGGTTCAGAAGCATTTAAACTAGAAAGGAAGGGGGGAGAAATCAACAAAAAAACAAAAGGGAGACCGCATCAAAACAAGGACAACAACTCAGGTAAGACAACCATTAAATGTATTTATCTAAATGCTAGAAGTATCAGAAACAAAATTCTAGAACTTGAAGCTACTGCACTAACAGGTAACTATGATGTGATAGGTGTTACTGAAACGTGGTTGACTGAGGGTGATGGGGACGAATATAATATTTGTGGGTATTCACTGTATAGAAAAGACAGGCAAGACAGAAGAGGAAGAAGGGTAGAGCTATACATAAGAAACAGTCTTGAAGCCCAGGGGTTAAACCTGGACAAAGAAAATAAAGCCAAATCAATATGGATCAGAATAACGGACAAAAATTCAAAGGGCATAATAATAGGAGCATGCTATAGACCGCCAGATTCAGACGGTGAGCAAAATAATCTGTTATACAATGACATTAGAAATGCGTGTAGCAAAGGAGAAGCCATACTAATGGGGGATTTCAACTTCCCCCATATAAAATGGGAAAACCCGGTGGGGAGCAAGACGGATGAAATAGAAATGGTGGAAATGACAAATGACTGCTTTCTAACACAATTTGTCGAGGCACCAACTAGATGGGAGGCATGCCTTGATTTAGTCTTTTCAAATAACGAAGATAGAATAACTAAAACAGAGGTCAGAGAACCACTGGCAAACTCAGACCACAACATGGTCTCATTTGAAGTGTTTTTTAAAACCCCAAAAGTAATGACTAAAGCTAAGGTTTACAATTTTAGAAAAGCAAACTATGAAGGTATGAAACAGAGACTAACAGAAGTAGATTGGAGTAAAATAGAGAAAACACCCACAGAAGAAGGATGGTTGATCTTCAAAAATGTAGTACTAGAAGCGCAAAACAATTATATCCCTAAAGTAGACAAATCTAAATGTAAAACTAAATGCCAAAATGGTTTAATAGATCAATAAAAAAAATATTCAGCGAAAAAAGGCACTTTACAGAGCATTAAAAAAGGACCAAAAAGAAAGTACACAGAAAGAGTACACGGAACTGCAAACGCAAGTCAAAAAGGAAGTTAGAAAGGCCAAGAGAGAAATAGAAATGAACATTGCTAAGGGGGCTAAAACCAATTCCAAAATGTTTTTCCAATATTACAACAGCAAGAGAACATTCAAAGAGGAGGTTAAATGTTTAAGAGATACAAATGGCAAAATCGTAGATGAAGAAAAAAAATAGCAAATATATTAAATGATTACTTTTCACAAGTTTTTACAAAGGAAGATACTGACAACATGCCCCACATGTCATCCAGTTCCTATCCAGTTTTAAATAACTTTAGCATAACCGAGGCAGAAGTGTTAAAGGGACTAGGAGCTCTTAAAATAAACAAATCCCCTGGGCCGGATGAGATCCTCCCAATAGTACTCAAAGAAATGAAAGAAGTAATTTAGAAAACACTAACCAAGATCATGCAGCAGTCTCTTGACACAGGGGTGGTACCGACAGACTGGAAAATTGCAAACGTAGTACCGATCCACAAAAAGGGAAACAAAACTGAACCAGGTAACTACAGACCAGTAAGCCTGACTTCTGTTATATGCAAACTTATGGAAACTATAATAAGATCCAAAATGGAAAATTACCTATATGGTAACAGGGTCCTGGGAGACAGTCAACATGGTTTTAGGAAAGGGAGATCGTGTCTAACTAACTTGCTTGATTTTTTTGAGGATGCAACATTGATAATGGATAATTGCAAAGCATATGACATGGTTTATTTAGATTTCCAGAAAGCTTTTGATAAAGTCCCGCACAAAAGGATTAATTCTCAAACTGAACGCAGTTGGGATTCAAGGAAACGCATGTACATGGAATAGGGAGTGGTTAACATGTAGAAAACAGAAAGTACTGATTACAGGAAAAACCTCAGAATGGAGTGTGGTAACCAGCAGTGTACCACAGGGATCAGTATTAGGTCCTCTGCTATTCCTGATCTACATTAATGATTTAGATTCTGGTATAGTAAGCAAACTTGTTAAATTTGCAGACGACACAAAAATAGGAGTAGTGGGAACCACTGTTGCAGCAGCAAAGGTCATTCAGAATTATCTAGACAGCATTCAGAACTGGGCAGACACATGGCAAATGACATTTAATAGAGAAAAGTGTAAAGTACTGCACGCAGGAAATTGAAATATACATTATAAATATCATATGGGAGATACTGAAATTGGAGAAGGAATCTATGAAAAAGACCTAGGAGTTTTTGTTGACTCAGAAATGTCTTCATCTAGACAATGTGGGGAAGCTATAAAAAAGGCTAACAAGATGCTCAGATACATTGTGAAAAGTGTTGAATTTAAATCAAGGGAAGTAATGTTAAAACTGTACAATGCACTAGTAAGACCTCATCTTGAATATTGTGTTGAGTTCTGGTCACCTCGCTAGAAAAAAGATATTGCTGCTCTAGAAAGAGTGCAAAGAAGAGCGACCAGAATTATTCCGGGCTTAAAAGGCATGTCATATGCAGACAGGCTAAAAGAATTGAATCTGTTCTTTCTTGAACAAAGAAGACTACGCGGCGACCTAATTCAAGCATTCAAAATTCTAAAAGGTATTTTTTGACAATGTCGACCCAAGGGACTTTTTTGACCTGAAAAAAGAAACAAGGACCAGGGGTCACAAATGGAGATTAGACAAAGGGGCATTCAGAACAGAAAATAGGAGGCACTTTTTTACACACAGAATTGTGAGGGTCTGGAATCAACTCCCCAGTAATGTTGTTGAAGCTGACAACCTGGGATCCTTCAAGAAGCTGCTTGATGAGATTCTGGGATCAATAAGCTACTAACAACCAAACGAGCAAGATGGGCCGAATGGCTTCCTCTCGTTTGTAAACTTTCTTATGTTCATATGTTCTTAAGTGTTTTATGGTAATTTTGCTGCAGTGTAATAGATTACCACGAATATGCATGTCTGTGTCCCTTTCCCATTCTGTGTGTCCCATGAATGTCCACTGAATTTATTTTGCATCTAGGATGCAAAATTTTGCGTTAACGCAACCTCTGAATGGTGTTATCTAAACTTTCTAAGTAGTTACAAGGTAGCTTTTCATTTGACCTTAAGGAGAGGTCAGAGGTCACATGCAATGACATTTTTTATAGAGCATATATGGGTTACTATATGTGTTCTTCAGTATTGTTTAATCTCAAATTTGGACATTGTTAATACAACAAAACACATTAAAATACACCAAGGAGTTTGTATCTGGCTTACTTTCAGCATACTTTTCCACTGATCAAAACTTTTAATAATGTAATATCTGCATTAATCAAATATGCATTACATGTAGGCCTGCCTTAAATTATGTTTTCTGGTATTATTATTTATTAATCCTGGGAGTCACTTTCATTGCTGTCACTTCTTAACAGTTCATTATGCTCAAGCTGCTCCTCATCTTCCTCAGCTTCAATCAGTGACAGAAACCCGCCGTTTATTTACAAAATTTGCCAGCAGACCAGGTGTGTATTAGAGACAGGTGATTATTTGAGACGCAGCAATTATTTGAAATTTTACGGTAGTAGGGGAAATCTCTGAGAATCCATGGCTAAACGGACCGCCCTTCCTCCAGGTAGCTAGCTAACGGTGTTATTATGGTGTTACAGAGAGGGTTATACAATATCTTCTTCAGCTTCTACCCCTGGCCCCTGTTTTTTTTTCTCTGTGACAGATGAAACATTATTCTCAGCAGTTACTTTGTTAAACCTCTTGATGATTTGAAATATCTCTATTAAGCTGCCTCTTGCTGTCCTTCTTTCTAGGATACACAGATTCAGCTTTTTCATCTTCATATGGCATGCCTTTCAATCCTGGAACCGTGTTGCTCTCCTCTGTACTCTCTCCAATGCCTCAATGTCTTTCTTATGATATGGGGACCAGAACTGGACATAGTATTCTAGGTGTGGTCGTACCAGTGCATTATATAATTTTAATATAACTTCTCTAGATTTTAATTCAACCATCTTGACTATATAATCGAACATTATATTTGCCTATATAACCTAACATTATATTTTATAGTTTCTAGTTGGCAAGAGATTCATCCACTACTACCCCTGCAGACTGATGCCTCTGATGTAGGACTAGGGACTTATCTCTCCCTGGAGGTAGAGGGTGTGTGGCATTTGGTAGTGTACATTATTAGCAGGAAGCAGAGACCAGGTAAACTAAGAGACCAGGTATGCTGTAATCGAGAAAGAAATGCCTATCCGTCATAAAACAAAAAAATTAACCAAAAGCAAGCTTATGTGCGTCTCTCTTCCTATGTGTGTGGGCCTGTCCACCCACATGCAATTTTTGTTAAATGTCCCAAACAAACGGCAACCTTGCGTGGGCCCCAATTCTGCTGTGGGCCCTATTCTATAACGTAATTTGCATATACGTTAATCCGGCCCGGGTAGTGTGTCCCGGAAATGCCGTGGTACCCCATATATACTTACTACCAATGAGGAATGACTGGGCATGGCATTTTCTCTTCATTTTACCCTCAGAAATAAGTTTCAGGCTCAGGACTGCCAAGGACAATGCTACATTGAATATTGTTCCAGTCTTGGCAGTTACCACTCAGGATTTTTTTTTTTTGGGGGGGGGGGGGTTAAATAGAAAAGAAATGCTCCACCCAGTCATTCAGCATTGGTAGTGAATGGATCATATTTGGGGTACCACTGAACCTGTAAGATGGATTGCTCATTACAATCCTTAGCATATTTTAAAGAGGAGACAATTACCTATTCAAGAATACCAAGGTATTTAGTGAGCAAGTAGCCTGAGTGAAGTTATCTGGCAACAAACTCCCCATCCTCAGTTTTACTGCTTTTCCTAGAAAAAGGATAACGTTTCAAGGTACCATTCTACTTGTGAGATGTCTTGCTCAATAAAATATTTAGCATATTTTTTTTAAAGAGAAGACATTTAGTAAGTAAGGGGCAATACAATCCCCTCCTAGTCTTGCTGTAAATCATAGTTGTTTCCAAACTTTTGTGCACTGCTGGGTATCTATCTATCGTGCTCTTTTATCTGTCTGTCTGTCTGTCTCTGTGTATGCTTTGTGTGGTGGCAGTGAGTGGAGTTCTGAGTAAGTAAGGGGTTTCCCCAATGTTTTTTTTTTCCTTACATTTTGCTTTATTTGTATTTTTCTTTCAATGGTTGTTTTGACTGTTACATCAGATCTACAATTTAGGAAGCAGAGATGGCTGTTATGGCCACAGCAGGGGGAGTCCCAAGAGGGCATAGCTCCTGTTTTGACAATATCACACGCAGACATGGCATTCAAACCATAATTAATGCTATTGAGTGTTGAGAAATGTGCAATTGAGCTTGGAAAAGTAGTAGGATGTAAAAATATAAAATCGGCTGCTCGAATGAATAAGATAGTGGTAGTGCTTCTGAACAGTGAAGAGTTAGTTCAGAGAGCCGTTCAGGAGGGTTTGGGAAGAGTTAGTTCAGAGAGCCGTTCAGGAGGGTTTGGGAAGAGTTAGTTCAGAGAGCCGTTCAGGAGGGTTTGGGAAGAGTTAGTTCAGAGAGCCGTTCAGGAGGGTTTGGGAAGAGTTAGTTCAGAGAGCCGTTCAGGAGGGTTTGGGAAGAGTTAGTTCAGAGAGCCGTTCAGGAGGGTTTGGGAAGAGTTAGTTCAGAGAGCCGTTCAGGAGGGTTTGGGAAGAGTTAGTTCAGAGAGCCGTTCAGGAGGGTTTGGGAAGAGTTAGTTCAGAGAGCCGTTCAGGAGGGTTTGGGAAGAGTTAGTTCAGAGAGCCGTTCAGGAGGGTTTGGGAAGAGTTAGTTCAGAGAGCCGTTCAGGAGGGTTTGGGAAGAGTTAGTTCAGAGAGCCGTTCAGGAGGGTTTAGTATCAGTGATGTTTTGGTCTCTGTTTTGCCTCTCACTGCTCCGGCGAGAAAAGTTACTATTTTGAATGTCCCATCATTTATAAGGAATGAATTATTAATCAGAGAGTTGAGCTGCCATGGTCAGATAATGTCGGAGATCACTATGATTCCATGTGGGCTGTAAAGCACAAGAGTTAAAACATGTAGTCTCATTTAGGAGACAGCTGTATATGCTGCTAAATGACACAAACCGTGAATTAAATATCACTTTCAGGTTTCGGGTAGTTGGCAGTAACTATGTAGTATTTGCCACCTCAGAATTACTGAAGTGTTTTGCTTGTGGTCGTGTAGGGCAAATAGCAAAAAATTGTAAAAGATCTGGGGAAAAGCATGCAGAGGTAGAAGAGAGTGAAAGTGAAGCAGATGAAAGTACAGCTGAGCTTGACTTTTGAATGCTAACATTACTGGGGTGATTACTGAGGGTGCCATAGAGGCAGAAGCAGAGGGTGAAGGAGGGAGTGTTGGCTCTGACCAGGTAGACAATGGCAATGTTGGGGAGAGGAGAGAGGCAGGGAGTGTTGGCTCTGAACAGGTAGACAATGGCAATGTTGAGGAGAGGAGTGAGGGAGGTGACAGCACTCGGTCAGCGAGCAGAGAGAGACAGTGACTATTGTATTGAGAGAGGAGGTTAGAGAAGTAGGCAGGACTGACAGATATTGCAGGTTTTCAAATGACTAAGAGAAAGAGAACAGAAAAAACAAAATACACTGACAGTTTAGCAAAACTCAATACGAGAGCAGTTGAGAGTGGAAACTGTGACAGTGATGCGACAGGCGCTAGTGATACAGCCTCCTCTTACAGCCTGTAAACGAGACAGCAGGGGAGATCAGGATCAGGGAGCCGGCCGGCATGGCTGCTAAAAAATAGGTGAAAGGTGAAAGTACTATAAATAGTCAGTAATTACAAACAAAAAAGGTTCAAATTGATGTAAGAGAAGAGCAGGTTAATGAAAAGAAGGATGGTAAACCAGGGGAGGGGCTAGCTACAGTTTCAGGGGAAAATATGGAAAGAGTGTAGAAATGTAAAGACTCAAGTAGCCTGGTGAAATGAAGCCTTCTTACAAAAAGTAGCATGGCCATTCCTAAGGACACAGAGAAAGATGACGCTGGTAAAAGTGTAGCGGGTCAGTCTATAGAGTGTGAGCCTACACACATAGGCAAAAACAGTGAAAAACTGAAGTGTAACAATTTCCAAACTGGAAAAGGATAATAAAGAGAAAGCAGAATACTTCTTTTTATTTCTATAATTCATACAAGTGTTCTACTTTTTCAAGCTTTTGTAAACAGTTACAACTGACAAAAAATAAAGTACATCAAAGTGTGCAATAAAAAGCCTGTAATACTAGAATCTCGGGCTTCTGTCTCGTCATTTATCCTGCCCACTTTGATGTAGTTTATTCCTTACTGTTAATAAATACAATTGAGTTATATACAATGACCTACCTTTTGATGATTTCGTTGTGCTAAACAATGATGCCGGCCTTTGTTGTGTTACATTTCTTCTTGTTGTGGGCAAATTATTGTTGGCATTGCATTAGGTTTTGCGTTTGTCTTGCGTTCATACCCCAGAAGCTCTGCCTGCATGTTCCTTTCGTAGCATTCAGGTTCAAAGTGCTACTTACACACGAAAGCATGATCACCCGTTCTGAATTAGTAGGCTTTGGCATAGAAAATAACTTTTTCATCTTATTTTTACTCTATTATTCAAGCACTCAAAAGCTTTGCACTCCACCATGTCACACGCTATGGGTTTTCACCACTGTATCCCATAAACCCATGTGCACAACGTTTAGCCCATCCGAGAAATCAATTATTTGACGTTATCTTGCTGCCTGAAAGGATCCAATATGTCAGCTCCCTCAAGTGCTACTTGACCCAAAAAGTGGACAAAAGAAATTGAAAACATTGCTACACCTGTGACTTGTTGACCAGATCGGTGCAGCAAGAAGCATTTATTGGATATGCAGAGCACAAAGAGAGCTTTGTTATTTTTGGGTACAGGTACCCTATAATGTTTTATTTATTTATTTATTTAGTCGTTGCCATTGTTTTGCTTTTTTTTACCCGGTTTTCTCCCCAATTTGGAATGCCCAATTATTATTTGTATCCCAGTTCATTGCTGCAACCCTCTGGCATCCTCCGAAACGTGTGCCTGCCACTTGTCATTTTTCGCACTGAAGATCCACAGTGAGGCCACCAGACTTACAGATCTGGCGGCTCCACTGCAGAACCACAGGCACCCTATCGGCCACAGGGGTTGCTGATGCGCAGTGAACCGTGGATTCCCCTGCCAACCTAAGCTCTCCCTACCCGGGCGGCACCAATTGTGTGCCACCCCCTAGGAACCCCTGGTCACGGTTGGCAGTGATTACTGTGCTGGTGACTGGGGGACATTTTGAATGTCAGGTTATTGTGTGGGAGTTTATACTGTCCATCTCTTACTGAGGGTGAATCATGTTAACACAAACACACCCGTTCTTAGTGGTGGCGACTATATGTGGAGGAAATCTACGGTGGTCCTGGCAGAAAGATGGCCCCCACTCCGGGCATACTAGCAATATTCTGATGGAACAGATTATTTTACTGTAATGTACAGAGTGAGAAGATGAGATATGAAGGTCCTTGAGAAATAGTGCAAATGGCAAAATTGAAATGCCCCAGGAGCGAAGAAGTTTCCGTTTTGAAATGATTTGGTTGATCTGGAAGGATTGAGAGAGTGAGTGGATGCACTTCAGTTTATCAGGTGGTAGAAACATTAAGGAGGGACAAATGTCATTTAGAGATAAAAAATCATTTAGGTGAGTGGCCGCAACACTCCTATTTCTTTTCATTTGAAAATAAATAATTCTAAAAACAGCACTTGTATAATCCTTTGTTTTAAATTACCCGCAGCATGCCATCTAGCCTGGCCTAGATGTGATTATGGTCTTGAAAGGGTTACATACAGACAGCAGACAATGAGCTGTTTGAACAGAAGGAGAGGCAGCAGGATCGGGAGAGCGTGGAGCCTGGAAGAATTAATAGCAACAGGAGCCTGAATGACCAGGACTGTGGGAGCGAGCACGGCGGGATCAGCGGAGGCAAGAGGAGATGGGTCAGCAGCACAATCGGATGGAAGAGAAGCAACGGGACAGACAGACTCCCTTGGGAACCTTTTGCTGGATTTTTTAGTTCAATGATGTCCAGTGAGAGGAAAAATACAGTCAATGGGTGAGTAGCTATTTTGTAACTAAATTGATACTCTTCCAAGGGGGAATAAAAAGCAGGGGATTAATGTTTCCCATAGTAAAAGCACAACAAAGAACAACAAAGCGTAACACACAGTGAAGCATAGGCAAGCACATTAAAAAGAGGGTGTATGGCAAAGCACACTAAAAACAAACCTCATATAAAAACAAACCAGGGCAAGCCAATCCTTATAAATTTCTCTCACAGCAAAAGCACAGCAAAGTGTAATAATGGAGAGTAAAAGCCTGGTAAAGAATAGGGAAGCTCAGACTGCGGAAAATGAAAACAGAAAGTAGGGATCTGCAGAGCTGCGTGACGAAACGCAAATTAAAAAAACAAGACAGAGAATAGAGTGCATTCCAGGGTTTAAATCGAGTGACATACTGGGGGTGGAGCCCTAGTTCCTACCCACCCAATCACACTGATAGGTTACAATAAAAATATTGTCTTTCTGTTAAAACTTCAGGATGATGTCACAGCATCTGCTGGTTCATCCAGATATCAGTAATATGTAATTCCTATTACAGTCTTGTGGCGAACAAGTTAAGCAGTTTGATTCTTTAATCTGACTAGTGTCCAGGGCAGTGGGCAGGGTTATAAACAAGACCCATATGGGCGCATAGATTTGAAAGCTATAATGCTTCTTCACACAGATAAAATATAGCAAAATGATTGATATAATACAATTAATTATGATAAATGTGATCTTTTCCATTTTATTTTACTGCAACACAAAGACAAAGTGCAGTGTTTTGAACCAGTAGCTTACTGTTTAGTGACATTCTGACAGGTAAATAGGAGCATTTTAAGTTACAGAATTAAAATCTTCAAATCCATAAATATCAACAGAATTACATTCATAATATATTACATTCATAAATTCCTGATCTACATTAGTCATTTATGTATACCCCTAGTGAGTGAGCTTAATTTTTTTTTTTAAATAAAGAAAGGCATGTATCAATTACCAGTACAAAGTCTAATTTACAAAATCAAGCAGACAGACATATAAACATTCTCATGTTAGAATTTGACATTGTTTTATAAAACACTTTGGTCAAGGACTCTCGCTCTGGTTGCATCGTTTCCAAAAATGTACTTCTGGTTGACACTATAACCACAAATGCGTAGTTTCTGGAGAATTGCAGGTGCTGACTAGAGTACCTTTGTTTTCAGTATCTTCATTTTTTTGACCACATTAATTTCAGTTTTAACCACATTGCTTTTTTTCAGCTGGGTGAAAAATGTCACATTACCAGATGAGACTACATATCAGGGAACAAGTACGTCATAAAATATTAGCATTGATGATTCATTGCGTCTGTTTATGTCAAATGAACAAAAAACACCACAGGAAGTTAATGGTGATGGGGGCGTGGTCATTGGAGTGTTCTGGGATTCCAGCCTGGTTCACACCTCTGCTGTACGGTTGAAACATCCATATGGAATGGGCGTACGGACATGAGATACAACATACGCGTACAGAAATGTCATGTGTTGTGCTGCATGTGTGACTCACTGGTAGAATATTGAAATATGATTGGGAAGAGAAGCTCATGAAACAGTTCAAGAAATAATAAAAGATTATTAAGGTAAATGTCAAAACACAAAAGGTTATACAAATAATAATTTAAATAAATATTAAATATAAATTATGGCTTCATGTGAATAACTTTTTACTGCATTTTGCTATATCAGCCGTGTAGGATAAGTAATAAACTTATTCTACCAAAATTATATTTAATTATGTTCAGGGATAATCAATTGCATAGAAATGATCAGTACATAAGCATTGCCTTTCCAGTCCAACATCACAGACATATACAAATAGAGAATCGTCGGAGTCTGGAACCATCTCCCCAGTAATGTTATTGAAGCTGACACCCTGGGATCCTTCAAAAAGATCATTGATGAGATTCTGGGATCAATAAGCTACTGACAACCAAACAAGCAAGATGGGCTGAATGGCCTCCTCTTGTAAACTTTCTTATGTTCTTATGTATAACCAGAAATATACATCCTTTGCAAAGATTTTATCAGTTAAGCTTGTCCTTTCCTAAACATGCATTGGCTCACTAGACAGGAGCTCGAAGTGAGAGTGTTTCATATGGAAATGGCAATGGACAGGGAATTTGGTGTGAAGACATTTTGCTGACGTGTCTGGGTGCAGAGGGCTTTCTGATACATTAAAGCTATAAAACAGGAGCAGTGATTTGTCAGAGATACCACCACAACCCATTCTGTAAAACTATATCTGGGGATGCATTTCAAATTTAGGATGTCATTATCTGAAAGGTAGTTACAAACATCCCCAGCGGAATAAATCTACAAGTAAATGCTTTGTAACCATGAAGTTAAATGTATATGTGAAAAGCATATGGTCTGTATTATTAATATCGACAGGCTAAAACAATGTACAGTATTGGACTTATAATGGAACTCTATGGATCGAATCAATGAATACAGCTGTGTATCAAATGAGACAGACAACGCGTCAGTGGCAGCTATATTAAAACACAGTTCAAAAAGAGTGGTATTTTGTTTTTGCCTGAGAAGTTTCTATTACATTGAAAATATGAAGTCAGCATATGGAATTGTTTATGAAATAAGACTAGTTGAAATAGCGTTGGCAGCAGATTTACTTAATGTTTAGTTGCTTAATTAAGTAGATGCTGGCCATTCGTCTAGAAATTGGAGTTGCATTAAAAATAAAAAAATAAAATAATTACATTGGCCAACTCCATTGGGACAAATGCGTTAATAACAGTTTGGTGTAAAGTTCTATAGTAATAGCATGTTAATAAATAAGGAGGAGATCTGCATTTTTACAAGGTGCTTTTCACAGTGGCACTGAAGCCAGCCAAGTGAGACATGGCTGTCACTATTAATAATACAGAGGACTAGACTACAACCTTAGTCCAAACAAATCAACTGTAACCACATTACTTTTACTTTCAGCAAAACTGTACATACTTTGTTATTTACAGGTCTATTGCCAAACTGAGTCACAGGCTACCACCACGTTTTATGCAAATAGATCCTGTAAGTGTAAGCTGTGGTTGCAGGGGGTTTGCAGATTCAATCAGCGTTTAATTAATCAAACCTAATGGTTTTTATAACTGAAAGAAAGCTCAGAATAATGTCCTGAGGTGTTACTGTCATAAGCAGCTTACAGGTACACTGAGAAATGGGTCTTTAAAAACTGCATATACTGACTGTAAGAACGTAACAGAGCAATTAATAAATGTGTGCCCTCACATTTTACACCAAAATGAAAACTATTAAAAAGCAATGGGGCGATTTAGATTTTTCCAATTTTCATATCCGGTGTTATACAAAAATTTGTCTTAACCTACAGTTGAAGAGATAAAAAGATTTTTTATCAAAAGGACTTCACCACTATAGACCAATGTCTAGTGACTGACGAGATGGATGAACTTCATATATACAACATATACCTGTGCTAACAGGCAGTGGCAGTTATTTGGATTTGCTGCTACGGTACTTCTTTATTTTGATTGAGATTCAAGTGAATCTCTCACAAACATGTGTTATAACTCCTCCCATCTACTGTAAGCAACCATGTCAGTTTAATCTAAAATGCCAGTCCCTTTTCTCCCTTTTTTATTAATTCAAATCAAGGTTTGTACTCTAATAAACCTTTCAACTATAACTTAGTCAAAATTGCCTTCAATGTTAACCCTTTTTTCTAGATGGCACTGCATAACTGCCTTAAAATAGGAGTTTAATAATTATTTTAATTTTCTGTTTTACAGAATTCAAAGCAATCTCTGAGCAGTGCAGTGAATGTCGCTCTGATCAGTGATTTCTGAGCAGTGCAGTTAGAGATAACCCTCTCTGTTTCTTGCATAGTTAGCGAATAAACAGTGGATGTTTTGCTTGTTGACAAAAGCTGACAGTAGCATTTCTAAAACCCAAGCAGGTGAGGCAGGTTTGTCTTAGCTGGCTAATACTATATATATATATATATATATATATATATATATATATATATATATATATATATATATATATATCTCATTTTCTCCCAGTTTGAAATGGCCAATTATGATTTATTTATGCTCTGCTCGTCGCTACCACCCCTGTGCTGACTCGGGAGCAGTGAAGACGAACACATGCTGTCCTCCATCAGCCGACGCATCTTTACACACTGCGGATTCACCATGCAGCCGCCCAGGAGCTACAGCATAGGAGGACAACGCAGCTCCATGGCGGCTAACAGGAAGCCCACAGGCCCTCACGCAGAGCGCCTTTGCTGGATGCGCCACTTGGGAGCCACCTGGCTAATACTATATAAAGGAATAGAAGCAAATCTAAATAACTGGCACACTCGTACAATGTGATCACAATATTAAATTATAAAATATAATTAGTATAATCAGTATAAAATATGAATTGAAATGAGGTGCTGTGATTTATGAGAATTTTAACTTAAAAGGGCTTGATGATTATCACATCCAAATAGCATAGCTGAACTTGCACGGCAGAAACATATTATCCACGGGAAGACTTTTCTGTCAATCAGAATACTTAAAGGCTGTGAGGAAAGTAGTTTTCGGATAACTTTGAAAAAGAACCAAGTGGTAGGGCTCAGCTCTAACTATGATTTGATTTCCTTCAGCCAGACTGATAAGAATGGTATGGCTGATGGACTGGAGCCACTTTTCTTTCTCTCTTGTTGGGCACCCTTTCCCATAGGAGGCTGTGTAGTTTTCAGTTCCTTCTGTGTATTTTACATCCAAAAAGACCTTTAATTCACTGCAGTTTTTTCCACTAAATGATACCTGAAGGTGAACAAAGTAAACTCCTGTTTCCTGAACAACCAGTGATTCATTTATTTTGTTATCCATGTTGTCCACAACATTCCAGTTTAGCCTCTTCGATTCCAGCATCTCATTCAATTCCATCCCTGCAAGAACAATACAGAGAATCTTAATGTCCCCAGACATTTTCAAGATGGGTATTCTTTCTAGTATTCGTTCACACATTATAGGATTTTGCCACTGAAGGCACAAAATCAGAGATAAATTGAATAGCCCATGCAGTCTGAAACCATGTGAAGAACTTAGCTTTCTTAAATATATAAAGCCAACAATAGGACAATGAGTTGTGTGCAGCTTAACAGACTTGGCGCTACATTCAACCCAATGTTGAACTGCGAGTAGAATATTATTCTGATGCTTAAAAAAAAAAAAAAATAGGTTGAATCCTAAATAACATTGATAGGAGAGAGCCCTGCACATTATTAAAAAGGGGCAGGGCAAAGCCCTGCTTGTATATATGTTTTTGGTTGTTGTTATTCTTCTTATTATTATTGTTACAATGATTTATTAGGTATTTAAATGACGACGAAAGCCATGTTGTTGTTTATTTGTATTTATTAAACAATATGTGTGATGGCATAGCCATATGTTTTGTTATTGTCTTGTGTTGCAGTGTGGATGGGAAGCCACATCCACATTAATAAACCTGTGCAGATTGTGGCAGAGGGATAATAGAATAATTACCAGCTACTCAGGGTGGGTGTACAGAGGAGAGTACGGGAGAGCAAAACAAAGCCAAACCTATAGGAACAGTGAAGGCGATTGCCCAGCCTGACCTCTATTCAGTTTGTGTGCAAGATTTGTTTTTGTTTGCCTTTTTATTCTGCGAGCAGTGTTTTGTTTAAACATTTATTTTCTTCTAGTGTTCAAAATAAACGGTGCCACAGAGTCTTTTTACCCTGCAGTACTGGGTTTGTTTTCTTCCTGCATTCTGGCCTGACTTCACCACTCAACCAACCCTGTCACACGTGGTGTCAGGGTGGGATCACCAGCGCCTCCTGGACTCAGGCTGGAACAGGTACTGCAGGTGCTTAATTTACTTTTTGGAGTGAAGAAGAGAACGGGAAAGAAGGTAAAGAAACAGCAGCTGCAGCAGCAACCGGAGGAGATCAGCTGGCAAGCCCTCCTCCACAGCATAGCCATGACCTTTTTGTTGCTGTATCTGTGGGGAGCGGGGGCATTTCCCAGTTATCTGCCCCCTCCCCGAAGAAGAGTGGTACTACAGCTGTTGGAGAGGAGACACGGACCCAAAGAGGGAGGAGTTGGTGTGTCCACAACCCAAAAGGGGGGAGGCCGAACGTCCACATCCCACGTCTCCACGAGCGGAGGGAGAATACCTGCTGGTTCCACCTCCTCTGCCATGGGAGGACTGCTTGCCGCTCCCACCTCCACCAGCAGAGGGAGAATGCCTGCTTGTTTCACCTCCACCGCCGTGGGAGGACTGCTTCTTGCATTGATCTCCACCAGCAGAGGGAGAATGCCTGCTGGTTCCCCCACTGCAGCCAGAAGGGGAGGAGCCCCTGCCGCCTTTGCAGCCAAAAGAGGAGGAGCAGGTGCTACCTCTCCTCCACCACCACCACTGGGTGAAGTGAAGCTCCTGCTGCCGCCTTCATGGCCAGGGGCTCCACTATCGCTGTCGCCTCCCTAGGGTCCGCTGTCCTGTCGCCTCCTTAGGGTCTGCTGCCCTCGTGGCCTCCCAAGGGTCCGCTGCTGCCATCGCCTCCCGAGGGTCCGCTGCCGCCTCCACCCCTCGACGGTCCGCTGCCACCGTCTCCTGGGGTCGCCGCCAACTCTGCTTCGCCTGGGGTCGCTACCAGTCCTGCATTGTAGCAGTAAGTACTGTGGTTGGACCCACATTAAATGAGAATTACCTTTTGTAATTTTTGTTTATCTTGCTTAATCTGCATTGCAAGTGTTTTCTCTGTACAAACGCAAAATGTTATTTTTCTCAAGCACACAATATAATACCACTTTATTCTTTGTATTCATTTTCTGAAGTAAATGCAACAAGTAAACAATACCTGCTTGTTTTTATGATAAATTCAACAATTAAACGATGTCTGATAATTTTTTTTAATTTACAATTATAAAGCAGTTTAAATACCATAATAGTATACCTGCATAGTATATCTATTTATTGTCGGTTTCTTATTGGTATCGTCCAATATGGGTAGATAACCATTGGCTATCGATATCGGCCAAGAAAATCTTTATCGGCATACCCCTACTTTTTTTTTTTTTGGGCGTGACCAGTGAATTGAGCAATCTCATACTGTGTTAAAAAAAATAAAAAATGAAAGGTGCATTTTTAATAAATTGATAAATCATAAGATTTTATATTAATGTGTTGAAATACACAAACTTTACATCGATAAGCTTACACACAAAATGAAAACAGACTTTAAACTGCTGCGTGATGTCACTCAAACCCCCCCTCAGAAATCTGTGCAGACCCTACACAGCCCAACGCAGCTCTGAAAGGTTGCTGTGACACTGGTTGCACCTAAGAGATGACCTGCTAATCGTAATGCAAATAACTGCTACAACTGCTGCCCCCTTCTTAGCGGAAGTGAGAGACATCAATTATTTAAACAAACATAATGTCCTAAATCAGGGATAAGTGATGTATAATGTTAGAATAAAAACAATGACATCAGACTAACTCTGTATAGGTAGACCATCCAGACAAATATACATAATTAATAAATTTAATACAATATAACCATCATTAATATTGTTTATATCATATTATATCAAAATAGTAAACAAACATGGCAGATGTAGCAGGAGATTCCTTACTGCAGCCTTTCTATTATTCAATTCATGTTGTTTCCACAATAGACGAGGTTTAGCCTCTGACAAAAAAATCTTTAGTAAGTATCAAACAGGCTGTCGGTGTATGTACGTTGTCAGCCAGGTTGAAGGGGTATCTATAATAATAATACTTCCTACTACCTGGCACCACTTCTTGCACTTGGTGGAATTCACCCAATGATAATCTTGTTTGCAGTATTTCATGCACCAAAATGCATCGTTTATGACATCTTTGGACTAACAGCTGTATCAGTAACACCTCTTCCTCCTGTCTGTCAACCATTTTCAATTGCGTCAGCATACATCCCCAAGGATCTGGCGGTTTTCCAGTCTTTTGCATAGGGTGTTGCTTCAGGTGTGTGTGGTCATGTCACTGCAACTGTATCGATGCCCGATGAAAAATCATATCACATCTGGATTGAGGTTGTACCATAATGTTTGTGCTCTACACTAGTAAGAAAACTGGAGCATTGTGTTGGCTTTGCAGTGTGAGGTAGGCAACATTAAAAATGATTATGCTGGTGACAGCTAATCTCAGTTAATAAATATCACTTCACTAAACTATCAAATTGGGAAGAATGAATGAAAGTAGCAGCTGCACAGTATTTTGTATGAAAAAAGTAACACGATTTAATATAGTATTTGAAAATATTTAAATTTGTCTCATACATACCGAATTGAAATTGCAACACTAAAACATTATTATGCCATTGTCACAAGTAGAAATACAGCAGACTTTGCTGCAAAACATGTAATGGTATATAAATGTGAGGTTTTTTTAACCCCATGAAAAAAATTAAAAATGAAAATTAATGCATTTGCTGCTGGCTCTAGTTTGAAATGGCAGGTGGTAAGTGGCACAGAAATTCTATGTAAATATGTTGTAAATAGTAGACTAATCCATTAGGTTGCAGACAGAATGCTGTGGAAGAAGTATTTCGCTTAAACATAAGATTTATGTTGTTACTTTGTGTTAAAATATAAACCTGTTCTTTATGGCTCACTTATTTCTTGCAGTGCATATACCCAAGTGCTTCCACTATTCATAAAGAAAACACAGTATTACGTTAAAATGAACCCAAGTGTCAACTGCATAGAAAAATCAACTGTCAGTCCTGGAAATCAGGTTTCACAGGGAAATTGCTCACTTCAAAATAAATCTCTATCACTTTACACATCTTATTATTTGTCCACCTTACGTCTTTATGGCAGTTACAATAAACAACAATGTCCAGCATCTCTGATCTCTGTATTATTACGTCAAATGTAATAATAATGACAATATTGTCATACTGTAATAATAATGGTGCTTATAGTTTCATGAATGTATTTAATATTTCACTTGATTTTAATCAGATTTCTAGTTTATCATTTTTGTATTTACACAAGTTTGTATTTGCGGTAGTTTATTATGGTATACTGGTAGCCCGAGGCATTCTCAGTATTTCGTAGTTATTTTGGTGACGTCACCACTGCACATGACAGCTGAAATCAGCTCAAACACAATATTTTCTAACAAAAAATTATACTTTAATACGGCTGATAAATCTGCAAACAAAAACAAAACAAAAAAAAACACATATACTTCTAATAATGTGTTTTAAATCCCATTAAGTATGCAGAAAAAAAATTACATATGGCATGCTACACTTTATGGTAGTATAGTTTAGATTTGTGTGTGTTTTCTAGCAGTGTTAATACACTGACATTAAAAAAATCATATTTAAAATAACTAAAAACTCTATAAGCCACTTACCATCAGGTGTTCTCAAAGTAATTATCCTAATCCATTTTATAGTGTTAGTGTTCATTTTATATAAGCAGTGGCTGGAAATGAACACTCATGCCCTGTTTGTATTATTGGTAGGACAGCCTACCTACACCATCTACCCTGCTCTGCTGTATTTACAGAGGAGCTGCTTTCAATATATATATTGAGAGTCAGAGGGAAGAATAGAAGCATACTCCTACAGAAGAGGAAACGGCAAGCATTAACATCTGTTTCTGTTGTTACACTGTTTTTGAAAATGATGACACAGCGATGGCTGCTTTCTCTCACCTCTGCAGTGAGGCTGGTGGGTGAGGCAGCGGTGCACCTGCACATTCTGCAGCATGTTCACTTCTCAGTTAGCTTATAAGCAAACACAATTAACCGCAACCCGGGCTTGCAGAGCTAGTCAATTTAACATCTCATTGTCAACTTGAATGTCTCTTTTATTATTTTTTCTGATCCACGGCCCTGAGTTTGTGGTTTGGTAAATTGCAAGTTGATTTGCTCTTTTCACAACAGTGAGGTGATATTTCCAGATGGTTACCATAATGGGCTAACTCCTATGCACTGGCTAATGACTAACATTACCAGCCTGCAAACCCCTGTGCATTATCATTAATGACTAACATTACCAGCCTGCAAACCCCTGTGCATTATCAATAATGACTAACATTACCAGCCTGCAAACCCCTGTGCATTATCATTAATGACTAACATTACCAGCCTGCAAACCCCTGTGCATTATCATTAATGACTAACATTACCAGCCTGCAAACCCCTGTGCATTATCATTAATGACTAACATTACCAGCCTGCAAACCCCTGTGCATTATCACTAATGACTAACATTACCAGCCTGCAAACCCCTGTGCATTATCAATAATGACTAACATTACCAGCCTGCAAACCCCTGTGCATTATCATTAATGACTAACATTACCAGCCTGCAAACCCCTGTGCATTATCATTAATGACTAACATTACCAGCCTGAAAACTCCTGTGCATTATCATTAATGACTAACATTACCAGCCTGAAAACTCCTGTGCATTATCATTAATGACTAACATTACCAGCCTGAAAACCCCTGTGCATTATCATTAATGACTAACATTACCAGCCTGAAAACCCCTGTGCATTATCATTAATGACTAACATTACCAGCCTGCAAACCCCTGTGCATTATCACTAATGACTAACATTACCAGCCTGCAAACCCCTGTGCATTATCATTAATGACTAACATTACCAGCCTGCAAACCCCTGTGCATTATCAATAATGACTAACATTACCAGCCTGCAAACCCCTGTGCATTATCAATAAT
Source organism: Polyodon spathula (assembly GCF_017654505.1). Taxonomy (NCBI): domain Eukaryota; kingdom Metazoa; phylum Chordata; class Actinopteri; order Acipenseriformes; family Polyodontidae; genus Polyodon; species Polyodon spathula. The sequence continues at coordinate 521,057 of NC_054585.1, forward strand.
GACTAACATTACCAGCCTGAAAACTCCTGTGCATTATCACTAATGACTAACATTACCAGCCTGAAAACTCCTGTGCATTATCATTAATGACTAACATTACCAGCCTGCAAACCCCTGTGCATTATCATTAATGACTAACATTACCAGCCTGAAAACTCCTGTGCATTATCATTAATGACTAACATTACCAGCCTGCAAACCCCTGTGCATTATCAATAATGACTAACATTACCAGCCTGAAAACTCCTGTGCATTATCACTAATGACTAACATTACCAGCCTGAAAACTCCTGTGCATTATCATTAATGACTAACATTACCAGCCTGAAAACTCCTGTGCATTATCAATAATGACTAACATTACCAGCCTGCAAACCCCTGTGCATTATCATTAATGACTAACATTACCAGCCTGCAAACCCCTGTGCATTATCACTAATGACTAACATTACCAGCCTGCAAACCCCTGTGCATTATCATTAATGACTAACATTACCAGCCTGCAAACCCCTGTGCATTATCATTAATGACTAACATTACCAGCCTGCAAACCCCTGTGCATTATCATTAATGACTAACATTACCAGCCTGCAAACCCCTGTGCATTATCAATAATGACTAACATTACCAGCCTGCAAACCCCTGTGCATTATCAATAATGACTAACATTACCAGCCTGAAAACTCCTGTGCATTATCACTAATGACTAACATTACCAGCCTGAAAACTCCTGTGCATTATCATTAATGACTAACATTACCAGCCTGCAAACCCCTGTGCATTATCACTAATGACTAACATTACCAGCCTGCAAACCCCTGTGCATTATCATTAATGACTAACATTACCAGCCTGCAAACCCCTGTGCATTATCAATAATGACTAACATTACCAGCCTGAAAACTCCTGTGCATTATCACTAATGACTAACATTACCAGCCTGCAAACCCCTGTGCATTATCATTAATGACTAACATTACCAGCCTGCAAACCCCTGTGCATTATCATTAATGACTAACATTACCAGCCTGCAAACTCCTGTGCATTATCATTAATGACTAACATTACCAGCCTGAAAACTCCTGTGCATTATCATTAATGACTAACATTACCAGCCTGAAAACTCCTGTGCATTATCATTAATGACTAACATTACCAGCCTGCAAACCCCTGTGCATTATCACTAATGACTAACATTACCAGCCTGCAAACCCCTGTGCATTATCATTAATGACTAACATTACCAGCCTGCAAACCCCTGTGCATTATCAATAATGACTAACATTACCAGCCTGAAAACTCCTGTGCATTATCACTAATGACTAACATTACCAGCCTGAAAACTCCTGTGCATTATCATTAATGACTAACATTACCAGCCTGCAAACCCCTGTGCATTATCACTAATGACTAACATTACCAGCCTGCAAACCCCTGTGCATTATCAATAATGACTAACATTACCAGCCTGAAAACCCCTGTGCATTATCACTAATGACTAACATTACCAGCCTGCAAACCCCTGTGCATTATCACTAATGACTAACATTACCAGCCTGCAAACCCCTGTGCATTATCAATAATGACTAACATTACCAGCCTGAAAACTCCTGTGCATTATCACTAATGACTAACATTACCAGCCTGCAAACCCCTGTGCATTATCAATAATGACTAACATTACCAGCCTGAAAACTCCTGTGCATTATCACTAATGACTAACATTACCAGTCTGCAAACCCCTGTGCATTATCACTAATGACTAACATTACCAGCCTGCAAACTCCTGTGTACTTGCTAATAAATATATATTAATTTAAAATATTGTCTAAAAAAAGCTCCTGTGTGTGGTTCCTTCCCTCTCTCGCTCTGTCTCCTTCACCATTTACTACCCTTTTCATATTAGTACCGTCACGGAAAGCCTTTCAAAGTAACCTACCCATAGGTAGTTAGTTTGAAATGTTGATGACCCCCCATTGTTAAAATCAGCTAAAGTTACCATGGAAATGTGATGACACCTCAAAACTTATGCTGACCACTGACACTAGTGGTGACAGAAAGACAGGGGAATGCCATCAAAATCACGTTACAGGGTAAAAGTAGTTTGCTTCATGTCAGCAAAATCAAGGGCAAACACTGGAAACTGGATACTGACCTTTGAGAAAAGCATAGGGTTTCCCATTGTTACCTAGAAGGGAGAAATATATATGTTCAATATATATTTAAATATAGTATTACAATTAAAGTAAAACAAATTTGGGAATAGTGTTTGTCAGCAGCAATAAAGTAACCACAACAGCAACTGAAGTCTGGTTTGAAACAAGTTGTAGAACTCAAACAACGGGATGTAATGTACATGCTGATCACAAAAATGAAACACCAAATGGGTGGAGCAGAAATGAAGCATATAAATCAATGGAAAGTTCTGATGAAGTTGTATAATGCACTGATGAGACTACATAAAATACTACGTCCATCAAAGCCAAATTATACCAGGGCTTATACCATATATTTATATTTCTGGGATAAATCAGCTTCTCCAAACTCAACAAGCATTGATGGGCAGATGGCCTCCTCTGCCTGGTAACTCTTATGTTTACAATCAGTATGCATGACCTGGGAGTCGTGGTGCCGAGTGGACCAGTACTTTACTGTGGTGAGCTGCCACTCTACCACTCGTTTTATTAAAGCAGACACTTCTCATGGGTCCTGTCCGTAACTTCCATTCATCAAGGGTGCATAGCCAGACAGCTCACAGCGCATGTGCCTCAGACACAGAACAGGCCAGTGGGCAAAAGTTTTATTACCAGTAGAAATTCTCAAAGACTGTGAAAAATGACTTAATTTATCACCCCTCCTTGTTTTTTCATCCAGTGATAAGTGATTCATGGGACAGGAGCAAGGGCTGCATGAGGAGGAACCTTGGGATTAAAAGACTAGGAAGGTGCTTGTGATTTAGAAAAGAGGGAGGGGTCTCCCTTTGGCCCGTGGAGAGCTACCCTTGGAAGGTGAGGCTGGAAATTCTGGCATCCAAGGCTGGGAAGTGAGCTTCTATTCCCCTGAAGGGAAACAGAAAATAGGATAGAAAAGATGATGAGAAGTCCAGTGGTCTCCCTGGTTTGCTAAGCATCGCCTTTGCAGAGGGAGGTTTGCACTGCTGGACTCCCCAAGGCTGAGTAGTGAGATTCACTTCCCTCGAGGAGGAGACTGGAATGGAAAAGAAATAAACGTGCAAGGGAGTCAGAGCCCTCGTTCCACCCCCCACAATGGCCATGTAGTCTTGGGTAGGTAAATAGATTGCGCAAGGTTGAATTTAACTGAATAACAGATCGCTAAACTGAGGAACAGACGGGTGGGGGATGGGGGGATGGGGATAAGATGAACAACCCAGCATCTGATCCAGGGAGCCTTCAATAATATTGCGTTGTGGAGGTAGAGAGAGTGAATTAAACACTTAAGACAGAGTCCGTGGTAAAAAGTTTGGTCCATGGTAATTTATTTAAAAAAAGTACGATTTACAATTTCTGTTGAAAAAAGACATGATTTATCTATGCACATATTTCAATTGCGATGTGAACCAGCTAGATTTGGCCTCTGCTTCTCTCCGTAAACTAACAATGACAATATTCTACCGTAACTATGGTTACTGCAGAATCTTGATGACACTGAACCGCCTACTGAAGCCTTGTTATGCGTTAGTTACGTTCACGTTGTGCACTGTTTTCTTTTTCTTAACATTGAAAAAAACATGGCGTCGAAATTAAAAAAAAGATCGTTCAACCCAATTTGGGAAAGAGAATATTTCATTTTTGAAAGACCCACAGAATGTTTTATGGAGTGCGCAAGATGTGGCCAAGTAATGTGTTGTAACTGTTTATTTGGTCCCTGTAAACGATCCATACCTTGAGTAGCACCACCACCTAGCCTTTGTTATAATACCTCATAGCATAGACCAGGGTAGATTAGAAAATGGAGTTGTACATGGTGACTGTACTAACGTAGTAGAGAGTTGTTTGTTATAATAAAATACTTGAAAGATTCACCCCTTGCTTCTTTCTCAAGTTACCACATAATGAAACAGCTCAAGTCAACAGTAGCTCGCGACCATGCTGAAAAATGGTGCAAAAAAATATCTAAGACATGTCAAGTGTAGAGAAGGGTAGAAATGACTGAAAAAATTGACCCAAACTCTGCTGCTTTTCAAAGACTGCATTGCAGTGCAAAAACTGTGTCAAGAAACACCAAGGATTTAGGTGGCTATCTTTATGTGAAACTGTTCAAGCAGCAGTAGATGCACAGTTTGTAAACTTAATGAGCGACGAGAGCACTGACCACAGTGACAAGAGACAAATAATTTATCATTGTTTTGTGAATGTTGACGCAGGTGTTTTTGAGCTTAATTGAAATAACCGAGCGTCGTAATACACAAAATCTGAGTAAAGCCATCGTTGGTTGTTTGGAAAATGACCGAAACAAGTACCCTGTAGAGAAGATTGTGGGATTTACATCGGACGGGGCATCTGTAGTACTAGCCCAACGTGAAAGTGTTTCAAGGTGATTGAAAGATCACTATGGCGATTTATTTGTCCAGCACTGTATGACTCATTGCCAAGTCTTAATGGTTAAAGACTCTGAATCAGTCATACCTGACTGTGGAAGACACGATCAAAGTGACACTGAGACATTTCAGTGGGGCTGCAAGAAAAAAAGAGTTTAGACAGATCTGTGAGCTGAATGAAGAGGAATACTCAAACCTAATTAACTACAAAAAAATTTACTGGTTAAGTTTGAGTGCCTGCGTTGAGAGGTTTGAGTTACTGTGGGATTCTCTAGTGCAATACTTTGAGAGAGAGAGGCATTTGGGAATGGGTCACTGAGTTATAGAACAAGTTGCTAGAATATCCATGACATGCTACAATCTCCTAAATTCATTCTATATCAAAGTTTCTTAAATTGGGTTTTGCCACTTCTTGCATCAATGAATCCAGCGCTGCAGAAAGAGAACTCAAATCTATACAACGCATACTGTTCTCTGGAGAAATACTGCAAGGTAATTTTGAAGCTGTTTAAACAGCCTTCAAATGAGGATTCTACATGGGAATCTTTCATAACTCCAAGCGACCTGTCTATCCCTGGTGCCAAGGTTACAGAGATACTGAGGGAGTGTGAGGAGCAGCACTACTTGTCAGAAACGAAGATTGCTAAGGTAAAAGCAACGTTCATTGAATATGCAAAAAAACTTGAACAGGCATTCAAGTCCAGGTTTCCTGAAAAAGAGCTGGTGAAATGCATGCTTTATTTGGACCCCTGCAACCAAAAGCCACCAGTCTCAGAAATTCAAAAACTTGCTGCAAGATTTATAAAGCACATTAACTCCAGCAAAGTTGAAATGCAATATACATTGTACTGCGAGGATGAGGCTGTGAAGACACTTTTCAACTCAGACTGCTGTGGCAGTGACGTTATCAAATTATGGTGTATTTTGTTTAAGTCAAGTAGTGAGGATGAATACAGTAAACCAGCAAGGCTGTCACTTCTGAGCCCTGACACCTGTTGCTGCGAACGAGGCTTCAGCCACATTAACTCAATTCAAACATCCACAAGGAATCGCCTTGAGAACTGTCGTGTTGATGTAGGTCTACGTATTGCAACTGGAACAACAAGCCCAAAGGACATCGATGTAGCTGCGGCGGCAAGGTACATTCAAAAACACTTAGTGAGTTGAATTTATTATTATTATTATTATTATTATTATTATTATTATTATTATTATTATTATTATTATTATGCCTAGATAACTCCTGTAGCTATATACAGTTGTGCTGTTCTTCATTGATATTCGTGTGCTTAGCTCCTCTATATATATGGGAGAATGTGCTTTAAATCGGACTGTGCTCTGCTGTTTGCTATACACCCCCATGTCTGTCACTGAGTCCGGTAATTTTGTTAAGTGTCCGTTGCGCAACTTGGTGGTACGACCGCTGCTTGACAGTAGCATGGCTGAAAGATGTTTTTGGTGAGCATGCTGCTGCCAAGGTATTTATTTTTCGAGTGGTACAAAAATGATACAATTATAATATTCTTGTACATGATTATATGTTAAAATCAAATCTGTAAGGTCTACAACCTAAAACGTTATTCAAAAGGAGCTGGGGTTTAACTGGCAAACATATGTATTCCAGAGTTGATAAATACTTTATCTTCTTATTTGTAATAATGTTAAAAAAAAAAAAAAAAAAAATAATAATAAAAAAAAAAAAATCTATGTATTACTTTTTGCAAAATAACTTTAACTTGAAACAATTATAATGACTGTTCTGTGGTTACTCTCACACAGAAGAGACCCAGTAACCTGATATGTAATGTATATCTGACCCAGTAACCTGGTAGGTAATGAACCTACCACTAATTGGCTAGGTGGCTTTTTTTGAAGTTGTGATTGAAAGGACAAGGTGCCCAATTGGTAGGATGTAGCCAGATGCTTTATATTCAATCATGATTTCTGTGCCTTCAGTGTATTTTAATGGAGCTTGGGCGAGTGTAAAGCAAAACAGCATGTAAATCACTTTGCAATGCAATGTTACGGAAAATATTGCCTCCTGGATTTCAGATATATTTTTCGTACTTGAACAAATTCATGGAAATACTTAGATTGAAATGTGTTGCAATTAGCCCAGTTACATATAATGAAAGTGGAAATCAGCATTGATTCTGAAAGGATATGTGCATTTTTCAACCCTTTCTCCAATCCACTTCCACACACACCAAAGAAGCTTACACATTCACTGAGTTGCATCAAGTATATGTATTGAAAATCAGTTAATCAGTGTGAATTACCCATCCCATTCCTCTACAATGCTACCCGCATACTGTAGCAATAGTAGTGCTGTGCTGATGCGGAGAGCAGGGTACAGAACAATGCCAAAAAATGTTATTGTATCTTAAAGTGAAATACACATTTAGACAAACATTTCATGACATTAATCCCACGGATGAAAAATACAAAATTAGCTAACAGGAAAATTAAAAAGTAGTTCGCCGTGCCCTACATCCAGTGTAAAAATGTACAACTGAACTGCAAACAGATACCTTCATATACTCCCAGAGTCTGATAATCTAATAAAAGTAAATAAATAAATAAATAAAATAAAATATTTCCTGTTTTGGTATGTTACAAAGAAAGAAAAGGTTTGAAATGCACTTCTTTCATAAACAGGAATCTGCCTCTGCCCATGCAGCAGATAAAGCTGTATAGGTATGGTAAGAACTTCTATTCTTATCTTCTAGGACTTCAGTGGGAGGAGAATGTCAAGAACATCATACATTTTCACAAGATCAAAAACAGTTTCACCAAACATTTCAAGTTTGCAACATCCATATATGAGCCCTACTCAACATAAAATAGATCTTCTGATAAAAAAAAAATCAAAAAATTATGAAAGCGCATTTTTACTTGAAAAGAATGAAGTATAGCAGTAGTTCAAAATTAAACTTACCTTGATTAAAAGCGCATTCAATTTTGAGGCACAATATAGTTCAGTTGCATTGAATCTTTCATTATAAGCATTGCATTTGCGATCAGCTCAGGTATAAAGGCAGGTAGAAGTATTGTATGAAACTCAACTTGCTAATCAGAAGTGGCAGAATAAGATGAATCAGGTTTCTGCATTAGGGTTTGTAACTATTAGCCATTCAGGCCACTAATCTCATATTTTTAGCTTTTTAAAGATTTTTAAAGATACCAAAACAAAGAAGGAAAAAAAAAATGTTTCTTTTAAAATGTTCACACTGCATCACGATGTACAACAAGGCAATTTAATGCCACAGGAGCATTTATTTGTCAGGAAGTTGAGTTCAGGCAGGTGCATTGTGAATTCTTAACAGAGCGTGCATACCCATGCTGGCTTTCAAGTATGTAAAAAAAAGAATACACCTACAGCCAGTCTTGTGAGAAAAAAGCTAGGCTGTTTAATAATGATCCAAAAATGCCATTGAGTCAGTATGTGCTTGCAACGTAATGCAAAAATACATCAGTGATACAGACTTATCAGCTGCTTAATGTTAGTTTATAGTTTATGTATTTTGTAAACGTGTATTTGTAGTAACCCTAAAGAGAGGTGTTTACACTTTTAAAGGTGGCAGCCTTGTTACTGAGCATTTATTAATTACAGATGCACAGCCAGTGCCAGTGGCATCTGGGCACAATGCTATACCTACACTTCCCACATGAAGCTTATTAAAGGAAGTGCTAAACAAGCACAACATAGCAAGCTGTGTTCTTAAAGGTAGGTATAAAGAGCATTTTTAAAAAAGTGCCAGTGCAAAGCCATTTTTTTTTAGATGAATATATTCTAATTATAACAGTATAACATTTTACAGCATTTTACAGTAGCAGGAAGGAGTAGTTAAGAGTTGTTTTTTCGTTTTATACCATACTTGTTTTATTCCTCTCAGAAAAGGTTAGTCTTCAGCTTCAATAAAACACTTTTCTCAAAACAACAACATAGATTTATAATACTGATGTTTTTTTTAACTTTATAATCAGGCAAACTGTTTTATTTTTGACATGGCTGCAGGGATGGCAGGCACAGAGTGATAGGGATGGTGGTAATTGGTGCACAGAGTGATAGGGGTGGTGGTAATTGGTGCACAGAGTGATAGGGGGTGGTGGTAATTGGTGCACAGAGTGATAGGGGGTGGTGGTAATTGGTGCACAGAGTGATAGGGGGTGGTGGTAATTGGTGCACAGAGTGATAGGGGGTGGTGGTAATTGGTGCACAGAGTGATAGGGGGTGGTGGTAATTGGTGCACAGAGTGATAAGGGTGGTGGTAATTGGTGCACAGAGTGATAGTCCACATAGGGGGTGGTGGTAATTGGTGCACAGAGTGATAGGGGTGGTGGTAATTGGTGCACAGAGTGATAGGGGTGGTGGTAATTGGTGCACAGAGTGATAGGGGTGGTGGTAATTGGTGCACAGAGTGATAGGGGGTGGTGGTAATTGGTGCACAGAGTGATAGGGGTGGTGGTAATTGGTGCACAGAGTGATAGGGGGTGGTGGTAATTGGTGCACAGAGTGATAGGGGTGGTGGTAATTGGTGCACAGAGTGATAGGGATGGTGGTAATTGGTGCACAGAGTGATAGGGGGTGGTGGTAATTGGTGCACAGAGTGATAGGGGGTGGTGGTAATTGGTGCACAGAGTGATAGGGGGTGGTGGTAATTGGTGCACAGAGTGATAGGGGTGGTGGTAATTGGTGCACAGAGTGATAGGGGGTGGTGGTAATTGGTGCACAGAGTGATAGGGGTGGTGGTAATTGGTGCACAGAGTGATAGGGGGTGGTGGTAATTGGTGCACAGAGTGATAGGGGGTGGTGGTAATTGGTGCACAGAGTGATAGGGGTGGTGGTAATTGGTGCACAGAGTGATAGGGGTGGTGGTAATTGGTGCACAGAGTGATAGGGGTGGTGGTAATTGGTGCACAGAGTGATAGGGGTGGTGGTAATTGGTGCACAGAGTGATAGGGGTGGTGGTAATTGGTGCACAGAGTGATAGGGGGTGGTGGTAATTGGTGCACAGAGTGATAGGGGGTGGTGGTAATTGGTGCACAGAGTGATAGGGGTGGTGGTAATTGGTGCACAGAGTGATAGGGGGTGGTGGTAATTGGTGCACAGAGTGATAGGGGGTGGTGGTAATTGGTGCACAGAGTGATGGGGGTGGTGGTAATTGGTGCACAGAGTGATAGGGGTGGTGGTAATTGGTGCACAGAGTGATAGGGGGTGGTGGTAATTGGTGCACAGAGTGATAGGGGTGGTGGTAATTGGTGCACAGAGTGATAGGGGGTGGTGGTAATTGGTGCACAGAGTGATAGGGGGTGGTGGTAATTGGTGCACAGAGTGATGGGTGGTGGTAATTGGTGCACAGAGTGATAGGGGTGGTGGTAATTGGTGCACAGAGTGATAGTGGGTGGTGGTAATTGGTGCACAGAGTGATAGGGGTGGTGGTAATTGGTGCACAGAGTGATAGTGGGTGGTGGTAATTGGTGCACAGAGTGATAGTGGGTGGTGGTAATTGGTGCACAGAGTGATAGGGGTGGTGGTAATTGGTGCACAGAGTGATAGGGGGTGGTGGTAATTGGTGCACAGAGTGATAGGGGGTGGTGGTAATTGGTGCACAGAGTGATAGGGGGTGGTGGTAATTGGTGCACAGAGTGATAGGGGTGGTGGTAATTGGTGCACAGAGTGATAGGGGGTGGTGGTAATTGGTGCACAGAGTGATAGTGGGTGGTGGTAATTGGTGCACAGAGTGATAGGGGGTGGTGGTAATTGGTGCACAGAGTGATAGGGGTGGTGGTAATTGGTGCACAGAGTGATAGTGGGTGGTGGTAATTGGTGCACAGAGTGATAGGGGGTGGTGGTAATTGGTGCACAGAGTGATAGGGGGTGGTGGTAATTGGTGCACAGAGTGATAGGGGGTGGTGGTAATTGGTGCACAGAGTGATAGGGGTGGTGGTAATTGGTGCACAGAGTGATAGGGGTGGTGGTAATTGGTGCACAGAGTGATAGGGGTGGTGGTAATTGGTGCACAGAGTGATAGGGGTGGTGGTAATTGGTGCACAGAGTGATAGGGGGTGGTGGTAATTGGTGCACAGAGTGATAGGGGGTGGTGGTAATTGGTGCACAGAGTGATAGGGGTGGTGGTAATTGGTGCACAGAGTGATAGGGGGTGGTGGTAATTGGTGCACAGAGTGATAGGGGTGGTGGTAATTGGTGCACAGAGTGATAGGGGGTGGTGGTAATTGGTGCACAGAGTGATAGGGGGTGGTGGTAATTGGTGCACAGAGTGATAGGGGGTGGTGGTAATTGGTGCACAGAGTGATAGGGGTGGTGGTAATTGGTGCACAGAGTGATAGGGGGTGGTGGTAATTGGTGCACAGAGTGATAGGGGTGGTGGTAATTGGTGCACAGAGTGATAGGGGGTGGTGGTAATTGGTGCACAGAGTGATAGGGGGTGGTGGTAATTGGTGCACAGAGTGATAGGGGGTGGTGGTAATTGGTGCACAGAGTGATAGGGGGTGGTGGTAATTGGTGCACAGAGTGATAGGGGGTGGTGGTAATTGGTGCACAGAGTGATAGGGGGTGGTGGTAATTGGTGCACAGAGTGATAGGGGTGGTGGTAATTGGTGCACAGAGTGATAGGGGTGGTGGTAATTGGTGCACAGAGTGATAGGGGTGGTGGTAATTGGTGCACAGAGTGATAGGGGGTGGTGGTAATTGGTGCACAGAGTGATAGGGGTGGTGGTAATTGGTGCACAGAGTGATAGGGGGTGGTGGTAATTGGTGCACAGAGTGATAGGGGTGGTGGTAATTGGTGCACAGAGTGATAGGGGGTGGTGGTAATTGGTGCACAGAGTGATAGGGGGTGGTGGTAATTGGTGCACAGAGTGATAGGGGGTGGTGGTAATTGGTGCACAGAGTGATAGGGGTGGTGGTAATTGGTGCACAGAGTGATAGGGGGTGGTGGTAATTGGTGCACAGAGTGATAGGGGTGGTGGTAATTGGTGCACAGAGTGATAGGGGGTGGTGGTAATTGGTGCACAGAGTGATAGGGGTGGTGGTAATTGGTGCACAGAGTGATAGGGGTGGTGGTAATTGGTGCACAGAGTGATAGGGGGTGGTGGTAATTGGTGCACAGAGTGATAGGGGTGGTGGTAATTGGTGCACAGAGTGATAGGGGTGGTGGTAATTGGTGCACAGAGTGATAGGGGTGGTGGTAATTGGTGCACAGAGTGATGGGGGTGGTGGTAATTGGTGCACAGAGTGATGGGGGTGGTGGTAATTGGTGCACAGAGTGATAGGGGTGGTGGTAATTGGTGCACAGAGTGATAGGGGGTGGTGGTAATTGGTGCACAGAGTGATAGGGGGTGGTGGTAATTGGTGCACAGAGTGATAGGGGTGGTGGTAATTGGTGCACAGAGTGATAGGGGTGGTGGTAATTGGTGCACAGAGTGATAGGGGGTGGTGGTAATTGGTGCACAGAGTGATAGGGGTGGTGGTAATTGGTGCACAGAGTGATAGGGGTGGTGGTAATTGGTGCACAGAGTGATAGTGGGTGGTGGTAATTGGTGCACAGAGTGATAGGGGTGGTGGTAATTGGTGCACAGAGTGATAGGGGTGGTGGTAATTGGTGCACAGAGTGATAGGGGTGGTGGTAATTGGTGCACAGAGTGATAGGGGGTGGTGGTAATTGGTGCACAGAGTGATAGGGGGTGGTGGTAATTGGTGCACAGAGTGATAGGGGGTGGTGGTAATTGGTGCACAGAGTGATAGGGGGTGGTGGTAATTGGTGCACAGAGTGATAGGGGGTGGTGGTAATTGGTGCACAGAGTGATAGGGGTGGTGGTAATTGGTGCACAGAGTGATAGGGGGTGGTGGTAATTGGTGCACAGAGTGATAGGGGGTGGTGGTAATTGGTGCACAGAGTGATAGGGGGTGGTGGTAATTGGTGCACAGAGTGATAGGGGGTGGTGGTAATTGGTGCACAGAGTGATAGGGGGTGGTGGTAATTGGTGCACAGAGTGATAGGGGGTGGTGGTAATTGGTGCACAGAGTGATAGGGGGTGGTGGTAATTGGTGCACAGAGTGATAGTGGGTGGTGGTAATTGGTGCACAGAGTGATAGGGGGTGGTGGTAATTGGTGCACAGAGTGATAGGGATGGTGGTAATTGGTGCACAGAGTGATAGTGGGTGGTGGTAATTGGTGCACAGAGTGATAGTGGGTGGTGGTAATTGGTGCACAGAGTGATAGGGGGTGGTGGTAATTGGTGCACAGAGTGATGGGGGTGGTGGTAATTGGTGCACAGAGTGATGGGGGTGGTGGTAATTGGTGCACAGAGTGATGGGGGTGGTGGTAATTGGTGCACAGGGTGATAGGGGTGGTGGTAATTGGTGCACAGAGTGATGGGGGTGGTGGTAATTGGTGCACAGAGTGATAGGGGGTGGTGGTAATTGGTGCACAGAGTGATAGGGGGTGGTGGTAATTGGTGCACAGAGTGATAGGGGTGGTGGTAATTGGTGCACAGAGTGATAGGGGGTGGTGGTAATTGGTGCACAGAGTGATAGGGGTGGTGGTAATTGGTGCACAGAGTGATAGTGGGTGGTGGTAATTGGTGCACAGAGTGATAGGGGGTGGTGGTAATTGGTGCACAGAGTGATAGGGGTGGTGGTAATTGGTGCACAGAGTGATAGTGGGTGGTGGTAATTGGTGCACAGAGTGATAGGGGGTGGTGGTAATTGGTGCACAGAGTGATAGGGGGTGGTGGTAATTGGTGCACAGAGTGATAGGGGTGGTGGTAATTGGTGCACAGAGTGATAGGGGGTGGTGGTAATTGGTGCACAGGGTGATGGGGGTGGTGGTAATTGGTGCACAGAGTGATAGGGGTGGTGGTAATTGGTGCACAGAGTGATGGGGGTGGTGGTAATTGGTGCACAGAGTGATAGGGGGTGGTGGTAATTGGTGCACAGAGTGATAGGGGTGGTGGTAATTGGTGCACAGAGTGATAGGGGTGGTGGTAATTGGTGCACAGAGTGATAGGGGGTGGTGGTAATTGGTGCACAGAGTGATAGGGGGTGGTGGTAATTGATACACAGAGTGATAGGGGTGGTGGTAATTGGTGCACAGAGTGATAGGGGTGGTGGTAATTGGTGCACAGAGTGATAGGGGTGGTGGTAATTGGTGCACAGAGTGATAGGGGTGGTGGTAATTGGTGCACAGAGTGATAGGGGTGGTGGTAATTGGTGCACAGAGTGATAGGGGTGGTGGTAATTGGTGCACAGAGTGATAGGGGTGGTGGTAATTGGTGCACAGAGTGATAGGGGTGGTGGTAATTGGTGCACAGAGTGATAGGGGTGGTGGTAATTGGTGCACAGAGTGATAGGGGTGGTGGTAATTGGTGCACAGAGTGATAGGGGTGGTGGTAATTGGTGCACAGAGTGATAGGGGGTGGTGGTAATTGGTGCACAGAGTGATAGGGGTGGTGGTAATTGGTGCACAGAGTGATAGGGGTGGTGGTAATTGGTGCACAGAGTGATAGGGGTGGTGGTAATTGGTGCACAGAGTGATAGTGGGTGGTGGTAATTGGTGCACAGAGTGATAGTGGGTGGTGGTAATTGGTGCACAGAGTGATAGTGGGTGGTGGTAATTGGTGCACAGAGTGATAGGGGGTGGTGGTAATTGGTGCACAGAGTGATAGGGGTGGTGGTAATTGGTGCACAGAGTGATAGTGGGTGGTGGTAATTGGTGCACAGAGTGATAGGGGTGGTGGTAATTGGTGCACAGAGTGATAGGGGGTGGTGGTAATTGGTGCACAGAGTGATAGGGGTGGTGGTAATTGGTGCACAGAGTGATAGGGGTGGTGGTAATTGGTGCACAGAGTGATAGGGGTGGTGGTAATTGGTGCACAGAGTGATAGGGGTGGTGGTAATTGGTGCACAGAGTGATAGGGGTGGTGGTAATTGGTGCACAGAGTGATAGGGGTGGTGGTAATTGGTGCACAGAGTGATAGGGGGTGGTGGTAATTGGTGCACAGAGTGATAGGGGTGGTGGTAATTGGTGCACAGAGTGATGGGGGTGGTGGTAATTGGTGCACAGAGTGATAGGGGGTGGTGGTAATTGGTGCACAGAGTGATAGGGGGTGGTGGTAATTGGTGCACAGAGTGATAGGGGTGGTGGTAATTGGTGCACAGAGTGATAGGGGGTGGTGGTAATTGGTGCACAGAGTGATAGGGGGTGGTGGTAATTGGTGCACAGAGTGATAGGGGGTGGTGGTAATTGGTGCACAGAGTGATAGGGGTGGTGGTAATTGGTGCACAGAGTGATAGGGGGTGGTGGTAATTGGTGCACAGAGTGATAGGGGTGGTGGTAATTGGTGCACAGAGTGATAGGGGGTGGTGGTAATTGGTGCACAGAGTGATAGGGGTGGTGGTAATTGGTGCACAGAGTGATAGGGGTGGTGGTAATTGGTGCACAGAGTGATAGGGGTGGTGGTAATTGGTGCACAGAGTGATAGGGGTGGTGGTAATTGGTGCACAGAGTGATAGGGGTGGTGGTAATTGATACACAGAGTGATAGGGGTGGTGGTAATTGATACACAGAGTGATAGGGGTGGTGGTAATTGATACACAGAGTGATAGGGGTGGTGGTAATTGGTACACAGAGTGATAGGGGGTGGTGGTAATTGGTGCACAGAGTGATAGGGGTGGTGGTAATTGATACACAGAGTGATAGGGGTGGTGGTAATTGGTGCACAGAGTGATAGGGGTGGTGGTAATTGGTGCACAGAGTGATAGGGGGTGGTGGTAATTGGTGCACAGAGTGATAGTGGGTGGTGGTAATTGGTGCACAGAGTGATAGGGGGTGGTGGTAATTGGTGCACAGAGTGATAGGGGTGGTGGTAATTGGTGCACAGAGTGATAGGGGTGGTGGTAATTGGTGCACAGAGTGATAGGGGGTGGTGGTAATTGGTGCACAGAGTGATAGGGGTGGTGGTAATTGGTGCACAGAGTGATAGGGGGTGGTGGTAATTGGTGCACAGAGTGATAGGGGTGGTGGTAATTGGTGCACAGAGTGATAGGGGGTGGTGGTAATTGGTGCACAGAGTGATAGGGGTGGTGGTAATTGGTGCACAGAGTGATAGGGGTGGTGGTAATTGGTGCACAGAGTGATAGGGGGTGGTGGTAATTGGTGCACAGAGTGATAGGGGTGGTGGTAATTGGTGCACAGAGTGATAGGGGGTGGTGGTAATTGGTGCACAGAGTGATAGGGGTGGTGGTAATTGGTGCACAGAGTGATAGGGGTGGTGGTAATTGGTGCACAGAGTGATAGGGGGTGGTGGTAATTGGTGCACAGAGTGATAGGGGTGGTGGTAATTGGTGCACAGAGTGATAGGGGGTGGTGGTAATTGGTGCACAGAGTGATAGGGGGTGGTGGTAATTGGTGCACAGAGTGATAGGGGTGGTGGTAATTGGTGCACAGAGTGATAGGGGTGGTGGTAATTGGTGCACAGAGTGATAGGGGGTGGTGGTAATTGGTGCACAGAGTGATAGGGGGTGGTGGTAATTGGTGCACAGAGTGATAGGGGTGGTGGTAATTGGTGCACAGAGTGATAGGGGTGGTGGTAATTGGTGCACAGAGTGATAGGGGTGGTGGTAATTGGTGCACAGAGTGATAGGGATGGTGGTAATTGATACACAGAGTGATAGGGGGTAGTGGTAATTGGTGCACAGAGTGATAGGGGGTGGTGGTAATTGGTGCACAGAGTGATAGGGGTGGTGGTAATTGGTGCACAGAGTGATAGGGGGTGGTGGTAATTGTTAGCAAAGGCTTTTTAAGTATGTGCCTTTTCAAGAAAAATAAAATGGCCTAAGAGTGACTGACCTGTTTGTTGTTTTATTTATACACAAATAAGCTTACTTGATTTGAACCATCTTAAATAATGAACAATGCAAACAAATTGAATGATAGCTTGTAGTGTTTCCAGTTAACAATTAATGTAGTCTACTTCGCTAAAGTTAAACCAGGCTTCTGTTATTTAGAAATGCCACAACTTCACATTAGTACTACTAACAACTGAAGAATTGACAATATAACAGCTTGTTCTGCCGGATAATTTACCTGCTAACTTCCATTTAATAATTTTTAATAACAGCTTGATTCTCTCTTACCTTTTTGATGAACAGAAAAATACCTGACAACTACCAAGCCCATAAGATGAAGTTAATGTACTTCATTGTTTCCGCTGTACCGCCCACTGGCTTCTTTCAGTCACTCATTACTTCCTCATCCACTAGCTCTAGTTACTGTCTGTGTGTAACACAGTGCATACCATGGCTCAAACCAACCAAAATGTTAGTGTAGTGTGTGTGTTTCACTTTGATTTTCTATCAATGTGGCTTTTCTGGCATCCTTTGAATCCATCTATGTGTTTGTTTTTTTTAAACCATTTAATAGCAAAAGCAAAACCAAATGTAGAATTGGAAACACATTTCGTGTGGCTTGTGCTACTGAATTGTAGAATTCTCTGACACAAGTTCTGCATTTACCTTGCAACAGCCTTTTCAGTGAGTGTTTATCTGAGAATCACAAAGGAAATGAATGACGACATGCTAGTGCAGGTGTTGCCACTGAGACTTTACGAGAAAAGGCATGACTGGCAGTGCTTCGTCTGTAACCTCACACCTTAACCACTGTAGGATACCGACATTGTCGAAGTCTTGCTCAGTTTCTTTTAAATAAAAACACATGGTGCAGATACTGCAAAGCAGCAGTACCGAAAATACAGAGACGCTGACCTGTAAGCAAACATGTGCGTCTATAGGGTTAGATTTTCATGTCAATTGTAGTAAAGCCACCTGATGTAGAATGTTACTAATTCTATGTTCCATTGAAAGTAGATGCACTTAGCAAACCAGCAAGAATGAACAGGCTAGTTTGAGGGACTTTGGTTCATTAAATGACAAAGGCAGTTTGAGGAAAATAAACAGGATTAATTTAGTTGTTTGTTTTTAAATTGTTATTTTGATTACTTTTAAAATAAGGTAACAATACAGCATGTTTAGAAATGCAGTGTGCTTTTTATTTGCTTGTGAGACTGTAGTATTTTGCTTTAGTACTTTTAATATGATTTATTTGTTTATTCATTCTTAACCAGGAATAAAGCCATTGAGACAGAGACCTCATTTACCAGGGTGGCATAGCAAGATCACCAGCAGCATGCAGCTGGAATTTCACATCACTGACACAAGCGCACTCTAAAAGCACGATCATACATTCATCTGGGATCAGAAACATTTACACTTCCATAGCTATTGGAAGACATAGCTGAGACATTTGGGGATGCCCTCTCATATCTGTAACTAAATGCTGATCGGCAAACACCTAGCTATATTAACTTTTAACATAGAGCTAAGGTAACCTGGCAAAAGACCTATTACAGTTTTACACACTAGAAGTAACCAGTGCAGTTGCCTTATGCAGTTCAGTGACATTGGAATTAAAGAAGCCAGTAACTGGCAGTGGTGAGTCTGAGGCTGGCATTCCAATACAAATCTGGCTGATTTGTTCATGAGGAGATCCATACTCAAACAAAGAAAAAATACAGCTCTTAACATGATTTCTACAGTACTTTGCGGCGTAAAACTTTGAAGGGGTCCCCATCACCAGTCACCTGAATCACCTTGAAATGCTTGAAGTAAGTGAAACACCAAAGTGTCACTAATCCAGTCTACAATAAAAATAGATACAGGAACAGAGTCTGCTCAGCTCCATGGTTTGATTGGAGTACAATTCTAAGCATGATACTTTTATTTCAATATAAAATACAGACAGTTGCAAATGTTTCTACAGCTTCTATCAGCATGCATTTCATTGTGATCAGATGATTCAGATTATAGTGCCGGTCAATTGGGACTGTGGTTGTTTGGATTAGGGGGAGTGTACTGTAACAAAAAGGACAATAGTCTTTGAACAATGGTGTTATATTGTAAATTCTTCACTTATTAGTAGTACAATTTTGCTGCAACTACATTGGTATCACTAATGAATTATGTGGTTCAATTCTAATCTATATTTTGCCACCTCAGCAAAACTATATTATGTGGTACAGCTTTTGTCCTGTGAGGTCAGGAGAGCTGATAGAGAGGTGAACCTTTTTATATTACTGATGGCTCTACATTTGAATTAATTTTTTTAATTGTGTTTTTTTTTTTTTTTTTTTTTTTTTTTTTTAAAGTTATTTGCAGTTTCAATGTCACAGTGTTCCCATTTTCCAAAAGAAAAGTATACATCATGTTTTAAAATCCCTTTTGTCAGCCCGCTATGGAAATAACAAACATAAAAACATATTTAAGTAGGACGCAGAACAAAACTGATAAAATCAGGGGAAAGTATGAATAGAAACACCCACATATAAAATAATGAAACCATTCATTTCAAACCACCTACTCTATAACATCTACATTGAAATATTAAACCACCTGGTTATTAGCAGTCCCTTTTATTTATGTATTACAAGTTTACCAACCTGGCTTGGGTTTGGAAGGTGGGTCTTGATTGATTGCTGACGGTTTAGTATCTCTCTGAAATGGAAAAAAAGAAAACAGAATGAGCCCAACCCTTTTAACATGAAATCTCAAACTGCTTGAACCAATTTTCCAAATACCCTCTGTACACTTGTGTGAAATACTATGAAATACTTTTACAGTGACTCATTATGGAAAGCGAGCTCGACATTACAGTTTCGGATGTCGAAATCCCGAAATCTGGGGGTATTTGGATCCTGCCTGTATGTCACAATTACATTTTAACATATATCCAGAGAGCTCTTTATGGTGAAGCTTTTAAAGGACATTATTCAGTTACTAACAGTATCACTTTTAAGAAGAATTGCGTTTGTCTTTTGAATTGATTTCCGCACTGTCTAGATGCTGAGTGCAATGAACGATCAGTCACCCCACTGAGAACAGAGCCCCTATAGAAGTGTCTTAGAGCTACTCTGCTTGCTGTTTTTCAATCACTTATTTATCCACCTTGCATACCCACTGATTTCAAGTCAAGAATTAATCTTTCATGCAGCATTTTGTCAAGGGACTTTTGAAAGTCCAATATTAAGTTATACTCTATCCATCCTTACAGTAACTTCTCCAAAGAGGTTTATTATGCTATTAAGAATCGCTATTGGTTGTCACCCATAATGTTGTTACTGTATACTCTTCTAGTTTGATTTCATGCTTTTAAATTAATCTCCTTTCTTTTTTTTATTAAAAAATAAAACCGTCTGAAACTATGAATCCAGCTCAATGTTTAAAGCAACACACACAGTTTAGCTCAATCACCACATATTGAAAACTCCTTTTGACTCCATCCAATAATGTGAAAAGCCTGGGAATCACTATGGATTCTGAACTGTGTTTGGACACCCACATTAGCTCAGTTATAAAGGCTTTGTTTTATCATTTCAGTTCATTGCTAAATTAAGATCCATTCTATCTGATAAAGATGCTAAAGGGGTATGGACAGATAAGTAAGTGAATTCAACTGAATTAAACCAAATCAAGTTTGTTAGTGTCCTGGATTGGAGTCCTATCGACAGTCAATGGTAATAATGTTCATTATATGCAGTGCTGTTTATTTACAATTATTAAAATCATCACATTTTCCACTTCAAATAATTAGGGGTATACTGGGGAACCGATGAAAAAGCAGCTCATTGAATGCCAACAACTGTCTTGAATGAATCTGTAAAGCTGTTGAAGTGAACCTGTGTCAGTATTACAATAAAGCAGACAGCCTCTCATAGCACTTTTCTTCAGCACAAAAACAAGAAAGAATGACACTTAAATGGGCTAATTAATGATTTGTAGACACGCAGTTTTGAAAGAAGCATGTGGCACTGCAGACATGTATTTCAAATCAAGAAAGCTCTCCTGTGGTCTGGTTTAGTTTCATTTACACTTTCTACAGTTCATTGCATGCAACTGCCTTCTTCCCTGTCATTAACCAATCTGCTGCTTTCACTAGTGGCTAATAAGCTTGCAGCCAGTGTCAATGCTGAGGTGAAACCACGCATGGCATAAAAAAAAAAAAAAAATAATATATATAATTTTCAATAAAAAACACAATGGCTAGAGCTGATAGCCACAAAAATGTCCTTGTAAATGTTTATTAACTGCAGTGGTTACATTCAAGCTGGGGCCAAACATATAAGTAATATACATTACAGCCACCACCAATATTTACTAGCTGTTATATATTAGTTATCATGGAACCTGGAGCCACACAATGAGCAAAAGACAACAGGGAATTTTGCATGTAGTAATACTCAGTATTAACCAGTATTAGGACCACATACATCTAACAAGTCATATCCCTTTCCATTTTAGTATTGTACTTGTTTGTATAAACTTCTATAGTATTGTACTTGTTTGTATAAACTTGTTTGTATAAATTTCAGCACTGTAAAATTAATAATGTGCTGCATTACCCGTGCCCACAGGAGGGAGCTGAGAGCTTGCTAAACTATATTGTTTCTAAATAAAACCCAACTCACCTTAACAGATTACTAAAATATACAATTGTCTTGACACTCACACTTATGTAAGTATCACAAATACCAGCAAAAACATGAAAAAATAAAACAATGAATACATATTGTAGCATAATAAGCTAAGATCCACATTGCAGGCTTCCCCTTTATTTTCAATGCTTTATGATATTAATGGGAACAACGTGTATATTTTAGTTTTATGCAGTTTGAATGCAGTTTGAAACTGGTTATTAATTCATAGAGCAAAGATACCACTTTTGACAGTCTTGAGAGATACAGCATATTAAAGGGTTGCTAAAATAGCTTGCTTCCTGTTATTATTGATTTTTTATGAAAGCATTTTTATTCTAAATAATTACTGAACTTATAGCTTACATTTCTACAAACAATAAAACAACTTCAGCAGCGTTTTTTTTTTTTTTTTTACTTACTGCTTAGTAAACAAAATTCTAACAACATCCTCCAAAAGATGACGGAGCTCACCATACATTCACTATCTTGTGCTAGACAATGCTATCATTTCACATATCAGCATCATGAATATGTGGTTCACTACGACGTGCACCCACAGTATTCACACAAAGGATATAGTGTAGGTATGGCCGGATGGACAGGTTCCTCCAGATATCTCCAAACTCTGATACTCTTGATAACTCATAATTACATTTTTTAACAAGAATATATATAACAACATCTTAAGTGATAGAAGTGTGTAGGTAAAGACAGGGAGAGACGCACCTCCTGTACCTCAAAATTCAGATATTTTCTACAATAAAGAATATTTTCAACATATCGATAGCTGTTCACTGGATTACTTAATGGCAAACGTACCCTTAGAAAAGTTTAACATATCAAATCTGCATTGTAATTTTCCACCTGTTTTATTAGTTTACCAGGTTTGCTAGAACTGGCAGTTTACTAGGTTTGTCCTTGCTTTACCATGCATTCACTATCCATTATATCTTTATATCTATGCCGTTTACATAATGGGAAAATAAAATCTAAAGTTCCTTAGAACTGTCTAAGAACTGTCTATGAATTAGAAATCACAGGTAGCTTATCTGTTGTACCTGTAAGGTGTGGGTAGGACTGTTAAAGAAGCACTTACTTGTGATAATACGATGCCAAGTGTACAGGCTGCTACAAGCAACACAACCAGAGTCACAGCAGTGAGGCACATGTGGGTCCTGTGAGACATCACTAAGCGTCCTTCTTCAGGGTCAGTCATTCCTCACTACTACTCCAAACTGCAAGTAGTAATAGTTATCAACGCATTCGCTAATAAAGAGTCTCCCACACATCCTCTTATCTCACAATCTTTTAAGAAAACATTTTTACATTCAGGGTGTGAGTTTGTCGGTCCCAGCAGGATTTTCCCTCCTCCTATTGGCTCACCAAAGCTGGAAAATAAAGGTTATCTGTGGAAGGTGAGGGCGTGCGTCTGTAAGGAAGACAACAGAAAGTGCATCATTTTGTGAAGAGGGATTTCTCCGAGGTGATCCTGCCAACCCATTGAGTGGGTGATTGCACGCTGACCAAGGCTGTGGGGTTTTTGTGCTTCTCAGCTGCAGCTGCAGAATGAGTTTACAGTTACTTTGTTTTGGTCCTCTGTACTGTAATTGACAGGAAGTTTGTCATATGAACGATCTTCCTTTAGCTGCCTGCCCCAGTTCTGCAGCAGCTCAAGTGCATGTTTCAGTTGTGTGTTTTTGTAAGTAATGGACAATGCACGGCAGGAAGTAGAATAGGGTTCAGATCATTTAGCATTGAATAATAATAATAATAAATAATAATAATAATAATAATAATAATAATAATAATAATAATTTAAAAAACTGGTCATCTTTTTTTTAATAAAAAAAATCTAAATAGTGCTGTTTCAGCAACATGACCTCCATGAATTGTATCATAGTATAAACATGGAGAAATTGTAAGTCAACATGAGGATGAATGGACTGGTGCCATCATACACCTCACGTGACTATCAATCGCTTATACTAAACTATATCCAGACCAATTTAATCACAATTGAAAAAGCTTTACAGTAGATACAGGGCTTCAGTTTTTATTATCTATATCTGTTTTTTTTTTTTTAATATACAGGCTTTTTCTAGAGTCAGAAATAAGTATTTATCAGGGTCTTTTTTTATCCTGTCTGAAAAGTAAATAAACTGGTCGTGCCCACTGGTACTTTTCTGGAGTTGTGATGCATTGAGGCATTCTGAAACAGGCCCAATTCAAACAAGTATGCCCGTAACTTCCATACCCCATCACGGCTGTAAATTCAAAAGAGAGTCAAGATTTTAAATTATAAAGACTATACAGACATCACAGTACAAAAAGGTGCGTGTTGTCTTTGTAAGCTTTCACAATTATTTTTAACAAAATCGAGAGATCTTGCTAGGAACACAGGAGGGAGGCTAGTGCATGTTGTGTGTTGCTTTGTCATCAAGTCTGTCAGATAGTGAACTCCAGACCTGTGCATCCAGTAAAGGCACTCTGCCCGGAGTGCAGAATGCACCCTGCAGTTTAGAGATTGACGGTTCGAATCCAATCCAATCTATGCCACTGGTGACCATGGACGGGAGTTCCCAGAGTACCGTGCACAATTGGCCAACCACTGCCCGGGCGGGGTAGGGGTTAATTTGGCTAGGAAGTCCTTGACGAGTTAGTTCGTTGGTGCACAGTGAGCCAGGTTGAATAATAATTGGACATTCCAAAAGTGTGAGAAAATTGGAAGTGAATACAAATAATTGTTTTAAAAAAAAAAAAAGTGTCGGATGATAGTATTTAGTTGGTCAGTTTTGGAAGGTAAAAAAACAAGGCCAGCTATTATACTCATTTTTACTTTGTTTATTTTAGAAATGTCTTAACGGAATCAACACATGTTATGTTTAAAAAAATTGAAAACAAAAAGCAATCGCCCTCTAAAAAACAGCTGCCACGTCAATTTCAGTTCCCGATGCCGCTTGTTAATTTGAGTGCAAGGAAAAGTTGCGTCGGGAACATTAAACAATGAAGTACTGGGGAGAAATAAAATAGGCCACTATTTACATCCACCCCCGAGTCTAATACTGTTTTGATGTTTATTATAAGTCATATCCCCATTGGAACCTATTAGCAGCAACTACACTAATAATTTCCCTTAGATTGTAGATCTCACTCTCAGAATGTCAATGACAAAGTATTCTAACGTTTAAACCACAACAGAGTTTACCAAAAACAGATTGAGTATGTTAACATCAGATTTCCGTCTGTTTTTAATTTAGATTTAATGGCTTCTAATATGTTCCTAATTGTTCGGCGGCTCCTCTAAACTTGAGAGTGTATTTTCTCTTGCGCTCTGTTTGACAGAAAGCCTGACAATGCATAAAGTGTGCGAGAAATATTCACGAGGCAGGAGCCAGGCCTGCATAAGGGACTACTGAATAAAGACAAAGTGCTGGTGACTTAGTAACAGAATAGGGGTTTCCCCTTGACTACTCAGACAACCATCCTCTCTGAGATGAGGCCGAACTGATTGACCTCCAAGGCCGGGAAGCGATGACTTCCCCCAAGGGGAAACTAAGGAAGGATAGAAGGACGAACCAAGGTCTCCCTGGCTTATTAAGTCGTCTAGTCGAGAGAGGTCAGACTCGGCTGTGATCTACGCAGGGAAAACAAAAGCGCTGGAAAAAAGAATAAGAAATTAACACATAAAGAGGGCCAAGCTGTAAGAGCCACCTTCGATAAGCAGAGTCAAATGACTAGCTCGAAAGTGGGAGCAGCTTGCTCTCTGAAGGGGGTTGCGGATGCAAATGAATAGATTAGCAGGAGAATGGAAAACAAAATATAGTTAAAGTAATTTGGCCAGCGGGAACCTTCCTCTCAGAGGACAATGCTACATAGTCTGCTTCTATGGTCGGGAAGTGAGCTTCACTTGCCCCCAAAAGAGGACTAATCTAACCACTTGGTGGAAAAAACTCTCCTTTTGTGGGAGGAAACCTCTGGTGGTCCTGGCAGAGGGAGGGACCCCACTCCGGGCATGCAAGCAATGCTTTGTTTAGTGGAATAATATTGAGGAGAGAAGAGTGAATGTAAGATTCTACCACTGAGGAAGGACTGGTTAATTTTAAGGTTGGCTGCTGATGTTGCTGAACCTATACAGAATGAATGGAAGAATGTGATTGGGGAGGAAGAACGGCTTCAGAATGAGCTGAAGACAGAAGATTGCAAATGTACATTTTAGTCAGTTCTCTGGATGGAGGGATGGGTAGAGGGAAAGGTTTGAGCTGAGAGAGCCAGACGTCTTTCTAAACTAGAAAGAGCATCATCAATGTTATTAGAGGTACCTAAAAGTTGTAGGGCTTTCAAAATTAATTATTGATAGATTAAATCCAGACTAGCCGGCAAAGAAGTTGCACAATTAGAAGGGAAGCGGAACAGCCTTTATTAATAATATGAACAGTAGATTGATTATCACAAGAGATTAAGATGGAAATGCGGAATGAGGAATTGAAATTATTGCACAGGTGACTGATGCTAGAATATTTGGTCTTCCAAGATGATCTTTGCTTGTTGAGAAAGTATGAAGAATGAATAGAAGAAACTGCAGATGCATGATTCCTAAAAAAATGAGTGTTGTCGAGAGCAGGGGGGGGGGGGGGGGGGGGGGGGGGGGGGGGGGGTAATTTGAGGCTGATGAGGAGACTGAAGAGGAGGCTGCCTTTGAACACAGAGAAGTAGAATGGGCGGTGGAAGCATGGAGACCACTGAAGAATCTATTAAAGAGATCGTGATCAGGTTGAGACCAGATACTAACCGAGATGCTGCTTTGGCATAAGAAGCTTTACTATACTATACATAAAAAATGGTACCGCCATATCTGACCAAGTGAGCAACAATGTTAAATAAATATGAGTCCAGTACTTGTTGTCGGTGAGCATAAACTTCACAAAAGTCATCGTGAAAAACAGAAAATGCAAGCACAAGTTCACCAAGAGTGAGATTTTTACACAACTGAGGATCACTTTGTTGCCTAATAGACATAGAAATTCTGATCCAGAAACAGGTAAATGAAGTGATTCGACTGATCTATGAATAATACTAATAAGTAATTACAAATGAAATTAGTTAAAAAGACATTGTATGAAATAACGAATATTGAACCAAAAATAACAAACGAAAAAATTAAATGCATAGTTTAAAAAAAAAAAAAAAGTCATACTACTAGTGTAGTTGATCAATATACCAAGCACACTGTCGGATGGTCAATTAAGAAAAGTCATTTTTCTGTGCAAGCGGTACAAATAAAAATAGGCAGTGATATAGTGTGGATGACAGATAACAGTGTGAGTGAACAAGTGTTATCTAATAATTGTGTGTGTGTGTGTGTGTGTGTGTGTGTGTGTGTGTGTGTGGACGTGGATTTGATTACAATGGGGTCAATAGTAAAAAGGAAGACCGTCTCACTGACCCTCTGGTTGGACTGGGACGAACAACGGTTGATATATGGGGTCGCGGTGTTGTAGACCAGGTTGCTTTTTGGTACAAAATAGCTGTTTTTCCACTAAAAGGAACCCTGAGTGAAAGGAAGTTACAAGAATGTAGAAAAAAGTTAGAAGATTTTGAGAAGACAAAGAAAGAGAAAAATAAAAATAAAGTTGACTGGGATAGTTATAGGAAATGGGAACGAGGAGCAGAAAGACAAACAGTATTGCAGACTAAAGGCATAATGGTAAAAGCAAGTCAGAAAAATAGTACTGAGGAAGAAAAAAGAGACAGCAATGAAGAAAGGGACTGCCACCCCAGCCCTGCCCCCCCCCACCGTATTATGTTCCTATTTCCACAGCCCCTGCTCCTCAGCCTGACTGGCCCGTCCAGGTACACCAACAGCCCCTGCCCGTAGCAGAGACTCCGTCACCCACACCTCCGCCTCTGATATCCACCCCAAGCAACCCGACAGGTTTCCAAGGCGGTTCCCGATGGACTTGGTCCCCTTGGTCGCCCCCTGAACTGAGCTTCTTATCATCGCCAGAATCCCCTGAGACATCAGGATATTCCAGCACGCTCACTACACGGTTGGGACCAAAAGGCAATCCGAACAACGCCATTATCATGGCCCCCCCTGACAGCATACCCAAATCCACAGCCAATACCGGCAGAAGGACAACAGGGACATGAAGACTGGCTGCCAGAGGTCCTGATTCAGCGCACCTGGAGACAAGATGAGATTAAAGACATTGCTAAAGACTTGCCCGACCCAACTAAGGATGCAGTTCAGTTCAGTGAGCAGATGACCCGTCTTGTGCACCAATACAAACCCTCTGCCGCAGAAATAGAGCACAGTACGTGCTAACTTTTTCTGAACCACAAGAAGCCACTGTTGATCTCTTCATGAATGGCGAGTCATTTGAATTCTTAATTGATACTGGTGCTGCAATGTCTGTCATAAATGCTAGAACTATACCCAACCCAATGATATCAAATGAATCAGTAAAAGCAAATTAAAGCTTCGCTGGGAGGACATCGATGAGAACTTTGATGAAAATCTGATGTGGAAACCGACAGGGGATGGAGAATATCAAGTGCAGTTTGAGCAGGTGCTGGACAGATTGAAACAGCAATACCTTGCTAAGACCGATTGGGACACTATACATGGCTGCACACAGCACTCCAAAGAGTATGTAGAGGAATATAGACAAGGATTGGAGACGTGCTTTCGCAAACACAGTGGACTCTGACCAGGCACCGATGAATACAACAGTCTCCTAAAAGCAGCCATAATAAATGGACTCATACCTGCCCTGAATAAGCAGGTACAGATGATATGCATTGGATGGGAGACGGCTCCCCTCATTCAGGTTATCGAACATTGCAAGCACGCTGAAAGACAACAACAGAAGCAAGAGAGCTATCAAAAGAAAAACGCTGAAAAAGAAGGAGTCAAATTGCTAGCAGCTCAGCTGGCTTATTATCAGGGCGAAGGACCAACCCGAGGCGGATGCCGGCGCGGACGGGGCGGGCGTGGTGGGAGGGGTTGGGGAGGGGGAAGCGGAGGCGGTGGCAACAGAAACCTTCAGAACCAGAATAAAGACACTAGTTGCTATAATTGTGGCCAGGAAGGACATTTTGCTAGAGATTGTCAGACACAGCAGCAACAACAGCAAACCAACAGGAGTAACTGGCAGAGCACTCCCCCACCGCAAGTATCAATATACAGACCAAAACCAGAATGAAACGAGGCAGGGACAGCTGACACCAACACAGCGAACAAGCAGTACGTGCTAACTTTTTCTGAACCACAAGAAGCCCCCACCGTTGATCTCTTCATGAATGGCGAGTCATTTGAATTCTTAATTGATGCTGGTGCTGCAATGTCTGTCATAAATGCTAGACCTATGCCCAACCCAATGATATCAAATGAATCAGTAAAAACAGTGGGAGCCTCGGGGGTAGTATTGAAGGAAAAAATTATAATGCCTTTACCCGTACAATATGAAGGGAAAACGTTTATGCATCAGTTTATTTTCTCTGAATGCTGCCCTTGTAACCTAGCGGGGTGAGATCTACTATGTAAATTCAATTGTGAAATTAAATGAGAGCAAAAGGAGTTACTGTTTCATGTCCCTTGATGATGGCCCAGATGGTTGAGACCCGTAGTTGGTTCTATTCATGGGATATACAAAACGGAGGCGAACAAATTGAGGAATTATTTAAATTGGCTCGACAACATTGGGGTCATAAAACTGGGTTTATATCACCTTATGCTTTACATTGCACTGCCCTGTACTCACTTTTATCAAGAGATTATGAACTTGAGAAAACGTGGTTAGCACAACCTCCATCTAACGAAACAATTACGTGCACAGCCTTGTATATAGGTTTACGCTTTTGTGTTGCAGCCATTAAACTAAATAGCGATCAGTCTTTACTTTACCACACAACTGACTCTGTGCCACATATAAGCATAGCAAAAGCCGATAATGTAGAGTGGAAAGATACTGGCTACTGGCTTAAGTCTGTGTTGCAGGTGACTGACTGGCACAGTGAAGACGGGTTCAAATTCTCCCCCAATGCTCGCGCTGTTTGCGCTCCTTTCTTTTGGGTCGTGCCTGTCCAACGGGGAATCCATGGGGCAGAGAACCGAGATGTGCCCCCTGGGGAGGCACTGGGAGGCATGTTTTCACCCTTGCTGATCGGCTTCCCCGATTCTCTATGAGCAAAAGTATGATATTGGCCTTATGAAAGGGGCAGAGCCCCTAACAGTCACATCGAAAAGCACACACCAGCCTAGCTGCACCCAGCATCCTCTCAGCAAGGAAGCAGAGGAAGGCATTGCTCCTGTGCATGCGTCTTTCGTCTCTAGAGGAGCCATTGTGCCATGCCCAGATTCGCCTTGCAACACCCGCCTCGCCTTGTAACTTACTGTTATTTATTTAGCAAATACATTCTTCAGCATCCCTGTTGCAAGGGACTCAAAGTTTTGGTTTGCTTTCATCTTTATGGGGAAATGATGGACATGGAATGTTCGGAAACTCAGCATGTGTGCGAAACTGATACAAGAGCTCTTTTAGAGTACCTAGCTTGTAATGGCCATAAGGTATAAAAAAAAAGCTGCAGCTGGTGTCACCATCTGTAAAATACTTGGGACATGATATTACACCGGAAGGCAGGAAATTGGGCCTGGAGTTTGTCACTGCAATTTTAACACTGCCCCAGCCTGCCACAAAAAAACACATGATAACGTTGCTAGGTATGGCTGACTACTGTAGAGCTTGGATTCCAGATTACACTGAAGTATGCTTCCTTATGACTCACTCAGCAGAGAAACCTTTTCCCTTATACCCAGTAGAAGTACCTACTAACACTCTTGGGCCAGCCATGGCCATAGTCACAGTTACCCGAGGGGGCAGCTTTGGACAAATAGAATTCATAAAACATATGAAGCGCATGGGGAATGTCAGCCAAAAGATTAAACATTTTTAGAGGTGCTTATGACAATAGTACCATAGCATTATATACTAGCTGGTGTGAGAAACTAGTAGGAAGTCAACAAAAAACGTTGTTGGCCCAAGTTGTTCCCCGAACCGTTCCTTTTATGAATAAAACCCTCAGGGGTAACTTGACTGAGGGGAAATATATGGGATTATCTCGTTGTGGAAGATATGTATATTATGTGAGCCAGTCTACCACAAGCATATTGACAAACCATGGCTCTGCACCTCTCAACTTTGGCGGCACAATCATATATGCTTTGCCCATTAACCTAGGACCTAGCAAAAATGGAGCAGGGACATTTATGGGTCATTATTGGGTATGTGGACAGGCAGTACATGTCAGCCTGCCTAAACATTGGTTTGGTTGTTGTGCTTTTGTTACTCTTAATACTACTATGAAAGTCTTTAGGGTTAATGAATTCCACAAAGTACATAAACAAAGAGTTAAACATAGTCAGTTTTTCTCTCCTAATGATGTTCCTTTAGACTCATGCAGGTCCTCCAAATGGGATAAGCTGGGAGGTGCACTCTTCCCCTGGTTTGGGGTTTCTCAAAATGCACACTAAATTGACAAAGTAGCATATGAATTGGAAACATTGACTAACCTGACCACTGAGGGTTTGAAATAATGCAACCTGAAATGAGGGCTATCAGAATCATAGTGATGCAAAATCGAATGGTACTGGACATGTTATTAGCTGAGTAAGGAGGTGTTTGCCACATGGTAGGTGAACATTGCTGCACATACATACCTGAGGGAGACTGATCAGCGAGCATGCCCAGGATACTGACTGGGACCCTTTCTCCTGGATCCAGTCTCTGCTGGGAGTCTGGGGAGCAAAGTTGTTTCACTGGGTTATATATGGCGTAGTGATATTATTGTTGTTTTTGCTTATCATAACCTGCGTGAAAAAGTTATGTACTAAAACTGTTGGCACTGTTTTAAACATGCCCTTGCTTACTAATGATGGCCAGTGTAATGATCCGAATGATGAACCTTTCAACAAAATGGCAGATAACTTGTTTGATTATGTGGAAGGGGTGTGGGTAATTCACTGACCAGGAGACACCACACAGGTGCCCAGTTTTATTTTAGACCGGTTCTTATTTTTCTCCGGCAGAGGGCACTGTTGACTGTGGGCTGCCTATCAACGATGATAGACAGCACCACGGAAATACCACAGCTGGTACACGAACAGCAAGTGCACTCGCAGGTGCTCAAAGAAATAATAATGAAAACAGAAGGCGAAAAGAACAATGGAAAATAAAACAGTAATAAAACTACAAATAAAAGGTGCTGCACTCGGCAGCGTTATCCCGGTCGCTGCTACCCGCACGACCTGGATCACCGTCCTATTCTGTCGGCTATCTAGCCTGCTCTTTTACAATACGCCGGGGTCTGCCCAAGGGTTCCCCGCTCTCTCTTTCTCGCTGTGAATCTTTCTTTTCTCCCGGCTCTGAATCAAAGCTTCCGCACTCTTGGTGCATCTAAGTGGGCAGACCTGAGGAAACAGCAGAGCGTTATTTTATAGGACCAACAATCACCCAAGACCCGCCTCTCACCCATTCAGAGAGGGGGAAAGTCCACACACCCACTTTCCCACCTCCCCGTGTCACTGCCATGACTCACAGGCGGTTGTTGGGCGACTGCCGCCCTCTTCCTGCAGCCCGTAAACACGCCAGCAGAGTCAGTACAGATCTCTCCCTGTTAGAGATTAAGATAACAGGGAAAATCTGCAAGCGGGATACGTTGGGTCATCACTTTGTTTATATTACACTGTATGTTAAACTTTGTAAATCTCATTTAACTTATACTATTGTGTATTTGTTTGGGTAGAAAATGTGCTAACATTTTTTTGTTAAAACTACCTATGCAGTACTTAACTTACCACTCTTAATGCCTGTAGAAAACCATGATAATCCATTTTCTGAAATGATATTGTAATGTTGAGACATAGTCTCAAAAGGGAGGGAATGTAATAGAAATTTTATAGAAAATAGGATTGGCTCAAAATGGAAAAGTACTGGCATCTTACACTCCTATAACCTTGCTCGCATAACCTTGTATGCTTTGCTTAAGATAAAGTTTTGCCTACACTGCAGCTGGATTAGGATATAGGATTAGCCAGACATGTCTCTTTGTACATACACCCAAAGCAGCCATTCTGTTATCTGCTTGCTTAGCTATAAGCCACCTATGCATAGTTATAAATTGTTTCCCTTATATGCTAATATCTGAATCATCATTGACTAACCCTCTGCCGTGCTGACAGTTTTAAGGTATATAAGAAACTGATCCAACTCTGTATGTTGGAACACTACTCGAAGATTATCTAGCACCCTGTGTGTTGAGAGTGTTTTCAGTTTGCAAACTTAAGAAATAAAGGCCTGTGTGTTTGGAGCTCACAGTCTCTCATCCTTTTATTAGAATATCCACGACAAGGATCAGATGAAATTGAAAAGTGAGGGGTTGTATTCCCTGACTTGGAGGCGAGGGAAGCTTGCAATGTAGCAGGGGAGAAGTAGGAACTGTCTAGTTTGGATCTCTGCTTACACTTTTGAGGAGGAAAGGGCTCGGCTGATATGGATTTGCAATATGAAACAATAAAGCAGTCCGATCGCTCCTGCTTCAATGGGCAATCCTTTTTTGAAAAGCACTTTCACAAGTTTGTTGATGGGCCAGTCTTTGTGAAAAAATTTTCGCTGGAGAATCACCCTGAGGTCTAACTTGTTTAGAGCAGTGAAGAGGAATGGCAGTGGGCACAGCTTATTTGTTAAAGGAAGACAACCAGATGGAGAAAAAGATGCTTCATCTGAGTTAGATGGAAACGAAAGCTGCCTCGGGTGAGGAGTCATTTTTTAACTGAAGGTTTATTTTAAGATTTGGTCTGCTAGTCTGTGTGGTAACCTTAAACTGAAAAGCAAGACAACAATTGGAAGCTGGCTACGGTTTAAATAGGGTGACTGACAGGCAATTAAAAGTTGACTGATAGATATTTTAGTGTGATGACTCAGGGGAAGACTGACTCCAGCTCCCAAAATACACTAAGGATCTGCTAGTCTTGACTTGATTAGCGGTAGCCACCGTACACTTACAAACATACACAATCATTCTGTTGTCCTAATTTTTAATTCTAATGTTATTTTCTGTGAGTGCACCTGGCATTATATTATGTGAGCCTGTAGAATTCTAATAACGTGGTGACCTTTGAACTCACCCAATCTTCTCCAAACTATTGCTATGGATCCAACAAAGAATTCCAGAAATCCTACCCATCTTGCACTTGCATTAGCTATTTTGGACTGAAATGTGCAGTTCTTTAAGAATCACACACACATATTCTAAGTTACATACTAAGTTAAACATACTAAGTTAAACAAAATGTACACAACTCAGACACAAATGCCAGGCTGCTGCAGGACCGACCGGAGTAGGACCTTTATAGCGGGGGAGCTGGTCTGGGTGTACCAACCCTGGTGACCCAGAGTCAAAGGTTCAACTACAGCAGGTGCTCAGGGACGTCAGAGACGGAAGCATCGACACCAATCAGAAGCTTGGCTTGCCATGTAAGCAGGACCCAGGTGCATCATTGTTGCCATAAATCAGGGGATAAGGTGTTGCAACAATCAAGGGATCGAGAGCGGGCATGCTTGGGGTTTGTGGCTGGTGCACCAGGGGGGGATAAGTTGTGGGCTGCTGAGACGAACGGTGTTGTGCGAGATGAAAGAGAGCTGAAGAACAGAGAGCAAGAGAATGGAGCAGGACTAAGCAAATCAAGAAAGAAACTGGAGATTGCACTTAGTTGGCCTTTTCTTTTATTATTTTGTCACAGTCTGAGTAGCACTGCGCTGCTCAACTGCAGTTTTACCACTGGCTGGTCAAGTGGAGAGTCCCGGCTTAATAAATTGTTGCATTGAAGAACCTGAAAAATCTGTGTGAGTCTGCAATAATTTCCACGTAATGCTACAATATAATTAGTCATCGAAATGCAAGTCAAAAAATGAATTAAGATTCTTGAAAGGTTTCAGTGCGTAACATCTAGAGAATGTTATTGAAGCTGACACAAACAGATACAGCCAGCCTCCTGGTATGAACCACCAAAGTTAAAATAAATCCTGTCATTACCACAGGCTTAAATTTGAATCTATCTGTAGGAATGCAGTAGACCATAAATTGCTAAGATGTGGGCCAAAGGAGAATACAGGCACACTGAACACATTATACTGAACACCTTAGGAGCAGGGTTACTGAGTTAGAGTAGCTGCCGCTCTGTATAATACAGGCTGAATAATTGGTAAGCTAACCTCTCAGAGACAGGTGTACACCACTGGCAGAAAGCTGCAATGTGCAAGCATGCAGAGGTAGAGGAAAGAGCTGAAAACATCCAACAGGTACAAGTAGTAGCATGGATTCATAACTGGTTACAAGATAGGAAGCAGAGAGTTATAATTAGAGGACAGGCATCAAACTGGAGTAACATAAGTCGGGTACCACATGGATCAGTATATAAATGACTGGGACCAAGACATAATCAACTATGCAAATCTGCAGATGACACAAAACTTGGAGGGGTAGCCAACTCCCAATCAGCAACTTTAATAATACAAATAGATTTAGACAAGATTCAAGCTTGCACTGACACATGGCAGATGTAATTTAATGTGAATAAATGCAAAGTCTTGCACATAGGGCACAAACACAGAGGAAAGTAGAGCACGAACAGTAATGAAATAGAGGAGGCTATGTATGAAAAGGACTTGGGGGTTGTAGCGAATGAATCTCTTAAGCCAACTAGACAGTGAGGAGAAGCTATAAAAAAGGCAAACAGAATGTTAGGTTATATATTCAAGACAGCTGAATTAAAATATAGAGAAGTTATATTAAAATTATACAATGCACTGGTACAACCACAACTAGAATACTGTGTCCAGTTCTGGTCCCCATATCATAAGAAAGACATTGAGGCATTGGAGAGAGTACAGAGGAGAGCAACACGATTAATTCCAGGATTGAAAGGCATGTCATACGAAGATAAACTGAAACAGCTGAATCTGTACAGCCTAGAAAGAAAGAGAGCCAGAGGCAACTTAATAGAGGTATTTAAAAATGTCAAGGGGTTTAACAGAGTAACTGCTGAGAATCATTTTTCACAGGTCACAGAGAACAGAATCAGGGGCCACAGGTGGAAGCTGAAGAAGGGCATATTCAGAACCAAGGGAAGAAGGAACTTTTTCACAGAAAGGGTGGTGAACCAGTGGAACAGGCTGCCAGGCAGAGTTGTTGAAGAGGAGACTATCAGATCCTTCAAGAATAGACTGGATGCTGTCATGAACATATAACACGCTTTGTGATATAATACCTTTAGCTAGCCACCTGGAGGAAGGGAAGTCCATTTAACCATGGATTCCCAGAGGTTTCATTTCCCCTACTAACCTGGTTAGGGTCTTTTTTGTTTTTACCTCTCCTAACAGACCACGTTGATATTTCTTAAAAGGAGCACCATAGCTTTTACTGAGATTTAAAAACGTTTACAGCAAAGTATAAGAAAGCATAGGTAAGCATTGTACTGTATAGAATCTTGAGGTATGGTAAATCACATTAATAAAAATGACAACCCAGTGTAAACGATGGTAAATGCGGTGTAAAGCTAAAAATTCAGTGGTAAACTTAAGGATTGTATTTAATATATTGAAAATGGATTCTGTTGGATAACCACAGGAGTACTTGTGAAATCTTGTAGTCTCTGTACTGGCATGTGCTCAGGATGATATAGCTGTACATATTTAATAACTTGCTGTTAGTAATGACCAAGCTGTTAAATGTGTACTATCATACATGTGCTGAGGGGTTCATTGTGCTTTCTTACAAACCTAAACCAGCTCAATAGAATTTAGATCAAGACATCATCTATAAATCATTAATGCAGATTATTCTGTGCACCTACACATGACTCCTAACAGATTCAAGAAGTGTTTAAATTGTGCAACACACGGCTCCTTTTAAGAAATATCAAGCAGTCTTACATTGTCACTTACACTGACATTGTCAACAGGGCAAACATAAAAAGAACGTTAGTAATAGTTCTGAGAATCATGCTTGTGGTGACATCCTGCAAAGAAAGCTTAAACTGCAGAAGCGCTAACCTGCCATAAACCATAACTGAAATTAACCTTTCTCTACCCGAGGTACTGAATCTTAGTCTCAAACCACACTGAATAGCAAAAACAGATTTTCCTGAAATCTATCTATCTATATATCTATACAAACCTAAGAGTATCACAATACCTTTTCATTTTTCAGGTCTGTCTCTTCTCCTCCACCCCCCCCAAGGGAGGTAGTCATGCACCAAATCCCCCAGACTGCATCTTTCCTCCCCCTGCTGTGCCACAATATATTATCCTGTGCAGTAGTGCCACCACAGTGCATGGGTTGGGCGCTCGACGTTAAAACCCTAACTTTGCACTTTAATAACTTGGTGTGGTTTGTCATAATTGCCCACAGATTTGCATGTTCCATTGACTTCAATGTTGTGAAAGCGTGGGGAGTTTCATGATGCCACCTTGTGCAGTTTTAAGATCTGGATACCTTTTTTTTCCTCTATACTTAACGTTTTTTTTTGTTTTGTTTTTTGCTGTCAGGTACAGGCTACAGCTGCTGAATCTGCACCAAGCTGAGTAATGTACGGTCTGTGCTGAGGTAGGCCCTTTAGAAG
This sequence comes from Polyodon spathula, assembly GCF_017654505.1. Taxonomy (NCBI): domain Eukaryota; kingdom Metazoa; phylum Chordata; class Actinopteri; order Acipenseriformes; family Polyodontidae; genus Polyodon; species Polyodon spathula. The sequence goes on from NC_054585.1 coordinate 557,845, forward strand.
GTTTGGTGAAAAAATATGAAACCGTTCCTGAGTTATTAATAATAAAAAGATAACCGCCTAGCATCCAGGACTCTGTCAAATCCTCTTAGTAAGGAATCCCGCCCCTGCATGCAGCACACATACATACATACATACATACATACATATATATATATATATATATATATATATATATATATATATATATATATATATATATATATATATATATATATATATATATATATATATATATATACAAAAAAACAGCAAAAAGCTTTTATCCAAGGAGTGAAAACTCACTATTTTAATAATTAGCTATTTACATTCACAATGTGGACAATGTTCACAATGTGGTTGAACTGTTTTTACAGCTTGTCCGTCTGGTCTCTTCTTTTTTCCTCGGTAACTACCAGTATTTAACCCTTTAATTCTCAATGTATCACACCTGTTTAACCCAACTATCACACACAGCTGTGTATCAATAGTAACCTCTTTTGTTGTTTTAATTAATTTTACTACAACTTTTTCATGTTCATGTTTTTAATTTTGTTTTAATTCATTTTATTGTAGTTTTTGCTTTTAATTGACCTGTTAAGTGCTTGAGATACTGTTGTATGAAAGGTGCTTGTCACAAAGACGGCTGCAGTGGGTGACGTCAGACCAGAAACCAGGAACCAGGAAATAAACAACAGAGGTGGAGTTTGGTGAAGCTGAACGATTGCTTTCACTCAGCATTTAATAATGAACAAACAGAAAATAAAAGGTTACAAAGACAAACAAAAGCACAGTCACTTTCGCCAAAACAGAGACAAACAAAATAGACTACACAGACAAAAACGGTGAGCTGATATTTTAACTATTATTATTATTATTGTTACCTTCATCTCCAATCCCGTTCTCCACTCGCCCAACACACAACCCCGACTGAGTGAAAACATGCTGTTTTTATGCAGCTGTACCGAGACTCGATTGCTAATCTCATTAAATTGGAGTCTCGGTACAACTGCACGTGAATTAATAAGTGCAAATCCCCATGCTCATATAGTACTACATTTTACCTGCACGTGAAGTGCTGTGCAATCATCGTGCCTAAATACAAATAGGCATTTTAAACCACTCGTGTTACACAGACCCATTTATATCCTGTGTACCAATGACTATACACCAACATTAACACACTGCATGTAACATACAACACAAATAAATAGCCAAGGAGCAGGGCACTTTGCCACAGTGCTATATAAATAAAAAAACATACTTATATCTAGTTCTGATTCTTGAAGGAGTGAGTACTAGGGGTCAATACCTGGGTACCTGGGTCACAGTCCCACGTAGTGTGAAACCACATACCCAGCAGTGACCCTCCTCAGGATGTGGGTTGACACATGCTTTGACCGAGGTGAGACAAAATGCATGATGGGAGTTCATAAGCAGCCACGCCTGCGTGTTTATTCTGTTGATTGAGACACACCATGAGACAGATTGCTGCAGGAATGACGTGGAGCGATAAAGAAACATTTGCTCTAATCAACATTTGGGCCGACGATTCAATCCAGAGAAGCTTGGATGGAAGCGTCCATAGCAGGAATGTCATCTTGAAAGCCTGAACAGTGCTAAGCCTTTATAAAAAGATAGGGTGTACAGACTTCAAGTAATTCCCTTTAATATGTTTTAAGTCGAAAACCTCTAGTAACTGTTGGATGTTTGCAGCTGTTTCCTTCTACCTATGCGTGCTTGCACATTGCAGCTCTCTGCCACTGCCACACAACAGCAACGATGCTGGCTCCAGGGATCAACCACAGTGCAGCCTCCCTAGCACCTCAGCATGGCAACCATCTGGAATGGACTGGGTGAAGGACTTCACAGGGATTGTCAGCTGGGCACTCCGGTCTGGAATGGACTGGGTGAGGAACTTCACAGGGGTCATCAGGTGGGCACTCCCATCTTCGGGGTTACTGTTCAGTAAAGGTATTTGCTATGAATACCTGTTATAAAGTAAACGTTTTAGTAAATAAAAGGAATTATTTAAACAATTCAGTAATTATATTAAAAAAAGAAAGTAGAGGGCAAGTTATAAACATGAATAGCCAATTTGAAGGTTAACAACTCTGGCCTGTGTGTTTCCTTTTCCTCGTTTATAGCCCTCAGTGGAGAACATCTAAATCTGCTATCTAATTTAAGATTGTTTAATGAATCCAAATATACTTCATAAGAAAATAAACAGTTTGTGCATAGAAAACAACTCACAGAACAAGACTTTCTTATATGAGTAAATTGCATGGTTGACCAAGAACAAGTAAGTATTATTGCAGCCTTAGTAATTTCATTTTCAGTAAAACTTTCACCAGTAAACTGTGGGAAGTGACAACGACCTCAGTGTATCAATTTTAGTTGTAAAAAGTGAATAGCATGGTTTTGTATGACAGCCTCTTAGGTGGCACAGCCACAAAATCTTTTTTTTTTTTTAATGATCATTTGAGTCACGGTTTTCTACAAAAAGCAAGTTTTCCACACACACACACACACACATATATATATATATATATATATATATATATATATATATATAGTATATATATATATATATATATATACACATACAGCTCTGGAAAAAATTAAGAGACCACTGCAAAATTATCAGTTTCTCTGGTTTTACTATTTATAGGTATGTGTTTGGGTAAAATGAACATTTTTGTTTTATTCTATAAACTACTGACAACATTTCTCCCAAATTCCAAATAAAAATATTGTCATTTAGAGCATTTATTTGCAGAAAAAAAGCAGCTCGGCTTTGTTTGATGGCTTGTGACCATCCATCTTCCTCTTGATCACATTCCAGAGGTATTCAATGGGGTTCAGGTCTGGAGATTGGGCTGGCCATGACAGGGTCTTGATCTGGTGGTCCTCCATCCACACCTTGATTGACCTGGCTGTGTGGCATAGAGAACTGTCCTGCTGGAAAAACCAATCCTCAGAGTTGGGGAACATTGTCAGAGCAGAAGGAAGCAAGTTTTCTTCCAGGACAACCTTGTACTTGGCTTGATTCATGCCAAAGCTGCCCGATTCCAGCCTTGCTGAAGCACCCCCAGATCATCACCGATCCTCCACCACATTTCACAGTGGGTGCAAGACACTGTGACTTATAGGCCTCTCCAGGTCTCCGTCTAACCATTAGACGACCAGGTGTTGGGCAAAGCTGAAAATTTGACTCACCTGGGGGTGCTTCAGCAAGGCTGGAATCGAGCAGATTTGTCTTTGTGAAGGGCGCATGAATCAAGCCAAGTATATTTATATATATATATATATATATATATATATATATATATATATATATATATATATATATATTAGGGGTGGTACATAGAGCCATTATTTGTATTCAATGCAACACACATGCAAACTTCACTGACACAGATAACATGGAATGCACCAGGGTGCACCATCCAGCTAATGCAATACAATTAATGGTAAAGTCTATCAAAACCCTCTTACAGGCTATTAGGGATAATGTTAATGTAACACAACATGAAGAAAGGTGTTACCATATGGGAATGGCCACGGTGAACCATTTTGACCAAAACACACTTTTCTTTGGATGTTTACCAGTGTCGCATAGAAAAACCCTCCAACATGTTAAGGCAGGTGGTTTAGGTATCGAATGGGCTGCTGATGTATCTGATGCCATCCTCACCCACCAATATCGAGGCTTGTATCATACCACTAATATCACATATTAAATTTGAATACCCTCAGGAACCTCTAAGGTACCTGCAGTGGTAAAAGCGGTTCAACCATTGGGACAGAAAGAAGGTAACCATGTATATACTTTGTATAATGTGGGGTGGGTAGGAAATGGTAGTTTGTACAGCCTTGATTGTTGTATACAATATAATGACATTGTAATGCATTGTAATGTATATATACTTACGCACTGACTATAGCACACTTTCTCCTTGCTGCTGTTTCCACTTAACCACTTAAAGGCTTTGAACAGATGACACATTGGTGCATCACCTCTGACTGTACACACACATCTATGGGAGCAAGATATATGTGAACCACACAGTCATACTGGGGTCCAGAATAATACATCCATTATGGCTGACAACAATAGATCACAATTCAGCAGAAGTACATCCACGTATGGCTCAGAACATTGCAAAGATTGTCAAAGCCTGGGGCTCGAGTCACGAGTGGGGTTTTGGTTTGGAGTTGTTGATAATGATTCAGTTTATTTTTTGCCATATGAAACGTGCCACGAGGCGCCAAAGATGAGAACGCTGTATTACTCAAGGAGTAAGGTCGGCATTAATGATTTAAAAGAGGATACCTCAAGGCACGTACTGGTGACCTCTGCCTTGAGGTACAGAAGACAGAGAACAAGAAAAAGGAAGAAGGTATGGCCCTATGACTTGTACAGCCAATTTGCTTTTCTGGCTCACTGCACATGCGCACAAGACTAAGAACAGAGGATGGAAAGATACCAGCAATTGACTTGTACAATGACTTGTACAAAGAGTGCAAGAACAATGGAAGGTTACAAAGTGTGGAATGTGTGCAAAACTGTTCTGGTTAAATAAAAGATACATAGATGAAAATGCCAGCACTGAGTGATGCAACCCCTGTGGAGAATGTTCAAGGTTACTTATGCAAACTGTTAATATGCTAATAGTGTTATTGCAAATTTACTAACATAGCTGCATACAAAATGCTATATATATTTGTTACTGATAAAGACATATAGGGGCAAGTGCTGGTAACCTCTGCTTCATGTCGTGGACCATCTCTGTTTTCAGCTATTCGAAGGTCCAAAGGAGCGACTGAAGAGGCAGCCAATACCCAGGTCGGCACTTGCAGGGTTAAGGAGGATCACATGATGTTTCCAAGGCAGGACAGTCTAGTGCAAGATCACTGTTTTGCCTTTCATAGCCCGCTTTGCTTGTCGTATATTGTTTTGCTACTGTTTTGTTTTTGCTACTGTTATGCTTTTCACACAAAATGTTCTAGTGCAGAGTGACTATTTTGCTTTTGATGCAGCTGTGCTTGAAAAATGTTAGGGAAAGAATGTGTTCAAGATCGCTGTATTTGTGTGAGAGAGTTAAACTGTTTTCCTGCGCTTTGAGCAAAAACAACTCCTTATAGGAAGGACTTCGAGACTGTTCCATAATATTGTTGACAAATTAATCTGCTCAATGTTGCTATGCTAAACTTCTGTAAGTACTGTGCCACCTTGTCTTAAAACTAAGAGAGAGTGTTTGTTTTACTGCTGCGGTGTGTTCCTGTAGCTGCTTCTCTTCCCTTACGTGCACTGTAATAAACTTCTTGAACTGAGTCATCAGTCACTTCATACAACAGGAGATTTTCCCCCTATTGCACTGTGTATAATATATACTGTGCAAAATTACTATAAGCAGGGCTCTTCATTTTTGATTTTCATTTCTGATGACGTAATGTCCCTTTGACTTTGTTTTTCACCGACATTGTTTCTTAAACTCTTGTTGAAGTGTTGATTGTAAAACAAGATTGCTTTTGTTGTTGTTTTCTTCCTGTAACCTGAATGACACACACTCTGTTTGATTCACTCATAATCAGAGATTCACAAAACACAATTAAAAGAAAACTTGCATAACTTTGCACAAGCCACTAGGATTTCAAAATTGGAATTAAAACAATTTAACTTTGCTGGCTTTTTGGTTTCAGGTTGATTTAAAAAAAAAAAAAAAAAAAAAAAAAAAAAGTTGTTAGCAAGCATTGTTAGCTACGAAATGAAACGAGAGTTTTAGTCAACTTACAGGGGAGAAAAAACCTAACAAAAGCAATGTTTTACAATCAACACTTCTATAAGAGTTTAATTAAGACATCGAAACAGAATTAAGGGACATTATGCCATCAAAAATAAAAAACGAAAACAAAAAGTCCTAACTATAGCAATGGAACCACAATAACCACTAAGAGTGTAATGAAAGAAAGATAATGCAGAAAGGTGATTTTTTTTTTTAATCGTTTGTGCTATTTTAAACTGAACAATAATGAAAATAAGTACACAATATTTTTAAGGCTTGTGGCCAGACAGCAGTTGTCTTTATGTGCAATCATTTCACATGTGCAAACCAATATCTGTGCATGCGTGCAAGCAAAATTCACAGTGCTACATATACAGTATATACTTAACTGTACAGTTATTTACACATTTTACTGCACTTTTCAACAAATATCTACTAAAAACAAAGGAACTATTTACAGTAACCATTAAGAACAGCAAAGTTATTATGAATGATAATGCATTTTTTTTTTGTCAAATGATTACAATGCAGAGAAAGCAGCACCAATATCAAACAAAAGATGCAATCAAGACTATTATACACCACTAGAATAACTACAGATTAGAACTTTGTAAGAAATCCTTAGTTTATTATTATTTAAGTAAGATATAAACCATGATGGGCTGTGTGGTTCCCATGTCTGGGGTGGTGATAACGCCCGAAGCGTCAGCCAGGGGCCTTTAACCACCCCAGAAGTGGAATATATCATCGGAACCGCGTGGCCCGAAATGGTTTATACCGCTTATAACACGGCTATCTGTCATTTGTGGGAAGAAAAACAATAACAAATAATTAACACATTTAAATTAAGACAAAACCAGAAGCTTTTACTGTGTATATATCCACAGTGTAGTCCCAAATTTTATTTAATTTAATTCATTGTTTGCTTATTAAAAATAAATTGCACATGTTCGTTTATTGTGAATTTCTGCATCCAAAGTGCCATCTCACTAGAAACTAGAGGTCTGAGTACAGCTGAATGATGGGTGGAGATTCAAATGACACTAAGGAAGTAAGGAGAGCAGACGATAGAGAGAGACTGAAGTTGGATCTTGAAGCGATTTTGTTAACTTGTTACATGCAAGCATTTACTATAAAGTTTATATATATTCTAGTAGGTTTTCATTCTTTTAGCTCTCAAAATATGTTTTTGTTATTTGTCAGACACCCTCACGTCCAAGTCATGCCACATTAAATTGATTCTAACCAGTTTCCCGCAGATGTTTAAAATCCGGGCCAGTAATTTGGCGGGCCTTGTCGTTACCTGCTTTTCTAAGAGTTTTCCTGACTGACATGAATACATTACTGCTGGTTTTAAACTGTCAGCAGAGATGTTAAAACTTCTGCTGTTAAAATATGTGTTTCGTCCAGCTGAGCGTTATAAAACTAGAGACTGAATACTGGTCCTAGTTGAACTTCTTGCACTGGCATAAAATTCCCTTATGTTGTTGAGATTTTTGGTGGATTTATTTCTATAAAATGAATGTCCATATTTTTCTCTTTAAGTACATTAACCAGCCTATGCTGTAGTTTTTTTTATTGTGTTTTTTCAATCTTCTATTTCATTTAGCTGTTCCTCATCAACTGTTGTGTCTGTTCTTGCTGGTGTACTTATTTTATTTTTTTTCAGATGGACTGCTGTTTAACCAATCAAAGGTGGTTATTTTTCCAAGCCGTGTTATAAATAGTCTTCTCACAATCATCCAGCAAGTGAAATGTAGCAATCAAAATGTAGCAATCAAAACGTAGCGATCCAAATTATTTAATAAAAAAACTGCAAAGAATTTACTGAGGCTAGTGTAGGCAAAGCAAGAAACGCTGCCTTTTTTTTTAATAAATATAAATAATTGAGATTGTGGGGTGATAAAAACAGCACTGCCAAACTCCACTATGCTACAGAAATACCGTATGGAGTGACTGCAAACTCTAAACACAGGCAGCCCCGGAGCCGGCATAACTATTAAACTTTTTTTTTTTTTTTTTTAAATCTACTTGGACTTCTAAAAAGCCATCGTGCCACATGATTTGCTAATCTTCAAGCTGCAATATATGGAAGCACATGCAAGTGGATACTGGTTAGAACATAGGAAGCAGAGAGCACTTACAAGAAGAAAGTTTACAAACGAGAGGAGGCCATTCCGCCTATCTCATCAAGCAGCTTCTTGAAGGATCCCAGGGTGTCAGCTTCAACAACATTATTGGGGAGTTGGTTCCAGACCCTCACAATACTCTGTGTAAAAAAGTGCCTCCTATTTTCTGTTGTGAATGCCCCTTTGTCTAATCTCCATTTGTGACCCCTTGTCCTTGTTTCTTTTTTCAGGTTGAAAAAGTCCCTTGGGTTGACATTGTCAATACCTTTTAGAATTTTGAATTCTTGAATTAGGTCGCCCCATAGTCTTCTTTGTTCAAGACTGAACAGATTCAATTCTTTTAGCCTGTCTGCATATTACATTGCTTTTAAGCCCGGAATAATTCTGGTCGCTCTTCTTTGCACTCTTTCTAGAGCAGCAATATCCTTTTTGTAGCGAGGTGACCAAAACTGAATACTATATTCAAGATGAGGTCTTACAAATTCATTGTGCAGTTTTAACATTACTTCCCTTGATTTAAATTCAACACTTGTAAGAGAGGGAACCCCTAACTGATGTAGTGTACTCACTTTATTTTCTTTTTTTAAGGAAAACATGTAACATTTGCAGTAAAGAAAGTGTGATTATTACATAATTATTTGACCTTACTAAATTAAATAGCCCAGTATCTGTACTGGCTCTAGTCTTTTACATTCCCTATCCACTGTCACATCAAGCTCCTCCCTCATGACCTTTCTTGCCACGCCTTTTTTTTTTTTTTTTTTTTTTTACAGGGTGTTAACCTGGAGTCAAGTGTGTCTGACAAAGGCTTTCAACAAAAGAGCAGATGATAGAGGCGTTTTATGAATACCATTGGCAGTTTTGTTGAAAACTCCTTTAGTCAGACACTTTATTTACATTCATGCAAATGCAAGCAGGTTAAACGTGCATTACAAGTTGTCACAGTGGTAAAAGGAGACTCAGTGATTTCAGTTACTAAGGGAAAACAATGAGAAACAAGTTTCAGTACTGTGTTTTATTGCCTATTTTTATTTTGTCTTATCCCAAGACACTATTACTCCTTTTCATGGTTCAATATTCCTCCACAGACACATGCATGCAAGTCAGAATCTGACACACTTTGGTCTCCGATTAAAAACTGATCAAACATGGTGTACAGTAGATTACTACTACTACTAATAACAATAATAATAAAATTACTAAATTACATAGAGCTAACAAAATAATTTCAGTAAATCAGCAAATATGTATTGCCATCATTTGTAAATACATTTTTCATTTTTATTTAGTGTATCCAATTATTATTTTACCCCACAGCCCCCCATTTTGAAATGCACAATCACTTTTTCCCTCAGGGCAGCAATTTCCTACATGGCTCAGGAGACCTGAAAGTTCAGTGGATGTCCTCCGATCACACGACCAAGCTAGCATCCTCTTTTACACCCAGGAACTACAAAACAGATGTCAGCAAGCTACCGGCCTGCGGAGGACAAAGGTTAGCCTTGCAGGCATCTGCTCTGTGCTTACTGGGTGCCTGGCCAGCAGGGTTCGCTGTAGGGCAATGAGGATGTGATCCTGTACTGTGTGACTTCCCCCTAATGCACCATGCGGCTGCCCTTGTTCCAGATGAGCCACTCTGACCCCCTGTGGATTAGATTTAATTTTTGAAGCTACTGATGAAGAAAATGTATCAATCACTCCTTGCAGACACCTCAATGCTACTTTTTTGGTCAACTTCAGAGGTTGCTTTAAGGATGCAGTTGACATTGAAAATGCATCAGTCATATACAAATAGGGTGATCAGGGACTATATTTACCCTTCTAAACCGTGCATATGCATATTCAATAAAAGCATGTGATTTATTAACAAAGATGTGTACATGGGAATGTTTGTAAACTGACACACACTGTGGACCATGCGTTCGATCATTTCCTTATGTTTGAATGACTGTATTGCAAGATAAGATCAAACACCTATTAAAATCATCTGAAGATCTGCTCCCAGTGCGATATGTAAAATAATAATGTTCTGTGACGGAAAGATGAGTTCTGGTGATGAATCTTCCTCCCAACCTGTGAGGGCGCTAAAGAACGAGAGGAGAAGTATCTGGAAGGGCTGGCCTGACAGTTCGTTTCCGGGTCAGGGAAGTGGGTCAGCCTGGAGGGAAGCGCGACTCTGTTGTAAGACCGTATTGATTTGAGAGGTAAACGAGAGGCAGCTGCAAGTAATAAGGCAGCTGCAACCGTTTATCTCGATATCATGCGGGATTACATATAGGGGCCAGGGTAACGCTGGTCTTCTCCTTCGTTTGGGTTAACGCTTGGAGAGAGAAGGATCGAGAGAGGAGCTCTCGTTGTAAAGAGGAATTACGTGTTGTGTTTGTTTGTAATTGTCTGCGTTTTGCACCACCAGACAGTTAACTCACCGGTCCGGAGCTGTCGACCAGGGTCAGCACAATCCGGATCACCACTGCACGGAACCGTCACGAAATACAGTGTCTTCACCCACCACAAGCACGTCTGCACTCACCCAGGACTGGTGACCGTGTGTTCGTTTTGTTCGGGACTGTGTCCTATTATTGCTATCCCCGTGCTTTACACATTGTTGTGTATAGCCGGGGATTTATTATTTAACGGTCACCAGACCTGGATTATAAATAAAAGCACCTTTTCACTGGAAACTGTTGTCTGCCTGTCACTCCTGCATTGCATCACCGCTATACCTGTTCCCCTCCACTAGCCACTTTGCCACACGTGGTGTCAGAACACGGGACTATGGACCGCAACGCGCTGGCGGAGCTGCTGCAGGCACTGGAGACCAGACGGGATGCAGAGGAGAGACGGAGGGAGGAGCGCTATACGGCGCTCATTGAACGGGTAGGGCTGATCGTTGCTGCAGGAGCGACCCCTACCGGAACATCATTGATGTCGGCCCCGAAGGCACGGGCCATGAAAATGACGGCGGAGGATGATCCGGAGGCATTTTTGGTGGCGTTCGAGCGGCTGGCAACCGCGGCGGGATGGCCTCGGGAGTTCTGGGCAAGCCAGCTAGGACCTTGCCTGGTCGGGGAAGCGCAGGCAGCTTACCAAGCCCTGAGCGACCAGTACGCCACTGACTATGACCTAGTCAAGCAGGCTATCCTCCGTCGTCTCAACATCACCGCGGAGACCCACCGGACGCGGTTCCGCGAGTACCGGAGAGCCCCGGAGACACGCCCCAGGGTGGTGGCACAGCGGTTGTGCGACCACATGGTCCATTGGCTGACCCCAGAGAAGAAGACCGCTCAACAAATGGGGGAAGCCATTGTGGTGGAACAATTCTGCCATGTGGTCGGCGCCGAAACTCAGGCGTGGGTACGGCGCCACAACCCTGACACCCTGGAGGAGGCGGTCAAATTGGCCGAAGATTTTGAGGATTGACGAGCCCGGGTCGGGATCCTGTCAGCCCCTGCCCTGCTCAGGAACCAACCTCTCAGCCTCTCCTCCAACACCACCAGCCATCACCCTCGGTCCCGGCACCCAGACCTCCCAGACCGCCGACCCCGTTGGGCCCCCTTGCCTCCGGTCCCGGCACCCAGACCTCCCAGACCGCCGACCCCGTTGGGCCCCCTTGCCTCCCCCCCATGGAGACCAAGGTTGGCCCCCAGCTGGGGTAGAGGTGTTGCCCCTGCCCCGTTGCCCTACCAGCAGCGGGACAGATATTTAACCTATGCCCCCTCTGTCCCTCCACTCTGTTTTAGGTGTAACCAGCCAGGACATAGGGCCAGGTCATGCCCCGCTGCTATGGAGTGTGACGTGGCTGCATGCAACTGGACACCTGGAACGGGTAAGCAGGGGGAAAACGGTTGGGAGGGGCCCTGTCTGATTGACGTGGTTTTAGGGAATGTGAAAACCCACGCGTTAGTGGACACAGGGTGTGAGCAAACCTTGATCAGGACAGCTCTCTTGGGCGGTGTGTCGTGGCGGCCACAAGGTCAGGTGGCCATCTCCTGTATCCATGGAGACACGGCGGCATACCCCACCCTAAAAGTATATTTATCGGTAGGACCGATAAAACGTCACCTTGTAGTTGGGGTGGCGGAAAGGTTGCCGCACCCAGTTATTCTGGGCCGAGACTGGCCAAAATTCAAAGAATTGGTGCAAATAATGGCAGTCTCAGCCACACACGTAAACGTGGCAGAAAAAGGGAAAAAGGAACGGATTGGTGATGTGTTTCCTTTTCATACTGAAATGTTTTCCCCTCTGTTCCGTCCTAGAAAAACAAATAAGGAGAGACGGACCGCGAAATGGGAGGGAGCGTCTTTGAGACAAGGCTGGGGTCTGGTGGGAGAGTGCTGTAATGGTAACAAACGCCAGTCGAAGGGAGTGGGAACGCAGTGTGACCGAGAGAGCGAGGTTACTGGGCCGACTAGGGCAGAGGTTATTCCAGCCCCTCTCAATATACCGGACCCGTGGTACTCAAGCGCGGACCTAGTGTGGGGCCAAAAGAACGACCCGTCACTGGTGCACGCTTGGGGGCAGGTCCGGTCCATTGAAGGTAAGGATGTTGATGGCGCTGGGCCGCTAGTATATCCACATTTCAGTATAAAGGGGCAATTACTATATAGGGTAAACCTAGCCGCGGGCACAGGACAGCCTGTAACCCAATTATTGGTTCCCCCGTCTTGTCGGACCGAGGTCATGAGGCTGGCGCATGATATCCCTTTTGCGGGGCACCTCGGAGCCGAGAAGACGAGGGAGCGAATATTGGCTCGATTCTATTGGCTCGGTCTTCATACTGATGTGTCGAAATATGTAGCCACATGCCCAGACTGCCAGCGAGTAGCGCCAGGTCGAGTGCGCCCCGCTCCTTTGGTCCCACTGCCGATTATTTCCACTCCGTTCGAGCGCATTGCAATGGACATAATGGGCCCGTTGCTACCTTCTGACTCTGGGATACGCATATATTAGTAGTGGTGGATTATGCAACGCGATACCCAGAGGCAGTTCCATTGAGGTCCACTAGTGCAGCTGCAATAGCCACCGAGTTAGCGCAGATTATGGCTAGAGTAGGGATCCCCAAGGAGATTTTGACTGATCACGGAACCAATTTTTTGTCCAATACGTTACAGCAGGTGTACAAAATATTAAAAATACGTCCCATCAGGACGTCCGTTTATCATCCACAATCGGACGGTTTGGTTGAATGTTTTAATCAGACCTTAAAGTCGATGCTGAGGCGATTTGTAACACAGGAGCAGAAACATTGGGCATCGCTTCTTCCCTACCTCCTTTTTGCGGTGAGAGAAGTGCCGCAGAGTTCAACGCTCCTGTACGGCCGGCAGCCTCGCGGCATTCTCGACCTGCTGAGAGAGGGGTGGGAGGAGCACAAAGGCTCGTCTAAAAATGTAGTGAAGTATGTGCTCCTACTACGAGATCGGCTGGATTTGGTCGGTCGTTTGGCCCAAGACAACCTCAGATCGGCTCAGCACCGACAACAGCAGCATTACAACAAAAATGCACGGATTCGAACCTTTCGACCAGGGGACAAGGTAATGCTGCTACTTCCCTCATCTGAATCGAAACTGTGTGCTAAATGGCAGGGGCCGTATGAGGTGATTCGGGCTATAGGGAAAGTAAATTATGAAATTAGACAGCCCGATCGCCGAAATGAACGTGAAATTTATCATGTCAATTTGTTAAAGCCCTGGCAGGCAAGGGAGGTCTTATTTATAGCCCCAGGCAATATGGAGGATGATTTAGGTCCCTGTTCAGAGACCCCGAGCACAAGAGCGATTTCTATGGGGGAACAATTGGTTCCGGATCAGCAAAGAGAGCTGCGTAAGCTTATTGAGGAGTTCAGCGATGTTTTTTCTGACGTGCCCGGCAGGACAAACTTAGTTGAATATGACATTATCTCTCCACCAGGTGTCACAGTGCGAGAGAGACCGTACCGGATCCCGGAAAGTCGACGAAGTGGCGTTTGCAAAGAGGTATGGGATATGCTCGAGCTTGGGGTGATTGAGCCTTCCAGGAGCGAGTGGTGCAGTCCGATCGTCATAGTGGCTAAGAAAGACGGCACCAACCGCTTCTGTGTGGATTTCAGAAAGGTGAACGCTATTGCTAAGTTCGATGCATATCCTATGCCTCGGGTCGACGAACTTTTAGACAGACTGGGAAAAGCGAGGTTTATTTCCACTCTGGACCTGACGAAGGGATACTGGCAAATCCCTTTAACCCGCAGCTCCAGAGAGAAAACCGCATTTTCAACACCAGAAGGGCTGTTCCACTTTAAAACCATGCCGTTTGGGCTACATGGTGCGCCCGCTGCCTTTCAGAGACTGATGGACCAGGTTTTACGCCCACATCATGAATATGCAGCAGCGTATATTGATGACATGGTGATATACAGCTCCACCTGGCGAGAGCATTTGGCTAGGGTTGCAGCCGTTCTTCAGTCTCTAAGGGCAGCCCGGCTGACAGCTAACTTGAGGAAATGTGCGTTTGCCAAAACAGAGACTCAATATTTGGGATTTTTAATGGGGAATGGAAGGGTGAGACCTGTAGTCACCAAAATCCAGGCTTTGGTTGATGCAGCGATCCCTTTACCACATGTTCTTATTAGGGTTATGTTATTGATACAAGTGCGATGCTTGTCACAATTCTTACACAAATGATTTACCAAATATGCTATTAATATTGTTAGTAATATTTAGGCAGTAGTATGATATAAATATTGGTTGCTGCATTTGGGTGTCCACAGAATTAATTCTAGAGGGACAAGGTGTTTAAAAGTAATCAGATAATGTGGTTTTGTGTTTCATAATGTAAATAAGGCTCAGAAGAATTAACAACTTAGACTTAAGCTAAAATCCGATGAAAACCAATATTGTAAATGTGCCTCCATTTGGGTTGTTGTGGGAGTGGGGGGGGGGGTCCTGTTTGTAATTTTCTTTTAATATAGATGCTCAGAAAACGTATCCTGCGAAGGAGTAAATTACAAAAAATAAAAAATAAAATAAAAATTTAACATTAAAGTAACATTATTTAATCTAATTACTAATAAGATACCTTGCTGGTCCGGGTTTCTTTGCGCTCCTGGCTGTTTGAAAGTTTGAGTTTTTTAATGTCGTGCTGCCTCTCTCCCTGTAGTCTGCACACTAAACGAACAAGCTATTTCTCACCAGCGAAAAAAAAAAGGTCCTTCCGAAGAATCTCTGGACAGCCAGCTTGTTATCGTTTTGATCAGTTTAGTGTGCTTTCCTATAGCTTTCAAAAACATTGTATCATCACGGGAATAGATGACTCCTCTGTACTACTGCGTACCACTAACAGACAGTTAAGCTTTAAAAATAACACATAGATTTTTTTGTTTTGTTTTCTCACTAATTAAGATGTGTAAAGTAAATTACTAACAATTATGATTGGGTCATTTTATATGGATTATGAGACCAAAATAAGGTCAAAGGTCATATTTTAGAGCAATGCATTTTAACAAGACCAATTATCTATTTACATATTTGTTCTTAACCAATTTTTTTTTGCATGAAAAAAGATGACTGCACATTGAGTTTTGTTTTATGAGCTTCAGCAAATACATTTTTTTTTAATATATAGATTTGTCTGCTTTCTTGAGCCTTCGATGTCTATGGCATACAGAAAAAAGTGAATATGGTGACCTTTCAATTTTCTAACTTTAAAACATTTCTTTATATCTATTCTTTGAAACAAAATGAAAAAAAAATTGCAGGTCTTTGCAAAATATTAAGATATAATTATATACAGTAAAAAGCCCTCATAAGGGTCAGTCAGCACACAGATTTCCTTCAACAAATCAGTCTCTAGGAATCTAGAAATGTTCTCTACATGTGCGCCTCATAGTTACGCTGTGTTTTAAGCAGTGTCAGCCCATTCGGTCCGTTTTTAACCACCTTTCACACTTACAGGCAGCACATTTCATGTTGACGCTGTAGCAGGATTTCTGAGAACTGCCTGCTGTAGAGGCATGGTTCTTTCAGTGTCATTTTGCATATACGGGATATGATCGCTAGTTGTGATAACTTCAACTTCCTCTGCTGGTACATGTGTAATCAAGGACGTTTTTGTAAAAGGAATGACGTTTAAAACACATTTGGAAGCAAACTTTCCTTTCACTCTGGGTGCTGGCATCATCACGCGCTGTCAGAACTGCTATAAATATAGAAAAGTTTGAAAACTTGTAATGATTTGTCAGGAACATGTGACCTTTCCTTAGCGCTCCCTTAATTTAACAATATTCACCTCAGGAGTCATTTACTCGCCAGCATCTGTGTTTCCGTCGTGTTTATCTGTAACTCCCCTTTTTAAATGACCCTGATCACTGTTTAATGTGGTTTAGTTTCTGAATTAAAATAGAGAAACAGTTAACTATGAAATTAATTTGAAAAGGACAGGCGAAAAGTCGGAAGAAAACACCGAAAGCCACAAGTCCTAATGCGTGCGTGTATAACTCGTCTCAACACGTAAGAGAGGGGGGATAATTCTTTGTCTCAGAAAACTGGAGGTAGTCTGTTTTTCTTTGTTTATTTAAAAAAAATATATATATATATATATATATATATATATATATATATATATATATATATATATATATATATACATACTGAATATATATATTTTTTTACGAATGCAACATTGTCTAATAATTTTCCTGAAAAACACTACAACTTTTTTTATTTATTTATTTTTTGCAAATTCGGATTCCAGGGTGTAGAAGGCCCCCCTCCCTTGCACCTATCTGCGGTCGCCCCTGTTGCCGTGTCACAGATGGCTTTGTGTTGGTGGCGACGTCAGATTAGGAAATTAAACGAACACGGGTTGTACGGGGTAAAATGGTGCTGTTGTGCTCGTATTTAATAAATACAAAAAAAAAAAAAAAAAAAAAAAAAAAAAAAGATTTAAACAAAACATACACAAAGAAAGGGGCAATCTTGCCAAACCAAAATAAAAACTAACAATTATTTTAAGTACACGAGTGCCTTGTTCGGTTTGCCTTGTAAGGTAACCAGCCCATGCCAAATAACAATAATGTCGGCGTTTTCGCCGGCCACAAATAACAAACAATAACGTTGGGCGGCTTTTGTATGTCGGTACGAATACAACAACAACTGTAATAATAATAATAATAATAATAATAATAATAATAATAAAAAGAGCGAGCATCTTAACACATGTCGTCACCATGATTATTGCTTAATAAGCAGAGGCCATGTTTTTGTGACTCATGTTGCTGCTGTGCACTGCTAATTACACACAAGTTACACTATGATACTGCAAGTTGTAGCAGCTGTGGAGGATATTAAGAAAGAAACATGTTTTCTATAAATTCACATACGGTACTACATCAAAACATCATTTTGAAAATGGCTGGAAGACTGCTTTCCAAAGGCAGTGCTACTGGAATTGTGTGAGATGTCGGGTCCCGTAGAACAACCAAGCACGCATATTCCAACCCTACACATATTCAAGTTTTGTCTACTGAGGTTGGCTTTTTGGCCACTGGTAGCTTTCAAAGGCAGATCGAAAACATAACTGGAATTTCAAGAGCCTTTTTTAGCGCATTGATACCTGGGGTTTTGGGCTCAATCATATTACTCTGTCCAAGGCACATTCAATTTCCTTACAGGGAAGAACAGCGGATTCAATTGCTGGGCTCCCCAATAACGATCAGTACTATAGACTGTACTCATGTAGCAATTTATATGTTGTTAGTGAGCAAAAGATGTTTTAATATGATCTTTATAATTGAACACATACACTTTTAAATATTTGACAGTTATTATGTTTAATTTAATCTGCTATCATTTTACATAAACTATTAAAAGAAACTACATTTCAATGACAAACATATGACTTAAAGTCTTTTCAATGTCTTCAAAGATATATAAAAAGACTTCTAACCGAAAGGGTTGTGTTTGAATTTTAGTATTTCTAAACAATATAATGCACTTCTTTAATTCATGTTAAAATGACAGATCATTGGTACCTGCTCTAATGTATATTACAGTTCATGTAACATTGTATAATCTGTAAGCCTTTTCGAAACTTAATGCATCGTGGATCAAAACTGTATGTTACAGGATAGCAGAGGCCGGATTAACGAATGGATAGAAACAGTGACGTTGCAGTTCCGTAGGTCATGTGTTATCTGGTGTTTTGTAGGTCATATTTCCCGATGCAGAAACATCGAGAGTATGTGTGGGCAAAATGGCAACATTTTCTGAGACGCAGAGGGGGGTGTTTAGGAAATTCCTGACCTTAAGGCATCCAGATTGTATTTCCGTTTTATTTGGACATACTAACGATGACTAACTACCTGGGTATAGAGATGGGCAGGACCACCTATTATGAAACTGAAGGTTAGTCCACAACTTTAAATCATAAATGTTCAGCTTGAATTTATTTTTCATAGTGGTTTAGGTAATGACAGTAAATTATCTTTCCCTGTCATTTATGAACTAGAATAACAATACAGATTTAAAATAAATATTTAGTTAATGGCTGAACAATACATGTTTGAACAATCGAAATGTGATGACATTTTCAGACAAGTTTTTCAGGTGATGAAACCAGTGCCGGTTTCACAGAGCACTGCTAGGACTTAGCAGGCTGCTAGCTAGCAAACTACCTTTATTTTTGTCTGCTTAAAAATTTTTTTAAGATAGAATGATGAAGTGTAGAAATCCACTCATCAAGTCTATCATAAATGTGTTATGGTCTTATTTTTTATGCCAGTGAATTGGATTTAGCAGATTGCTACCTAGAACTGCTTTGTGAAACTAGCCCCAGGTTTTCCTCTAACTAGATGATGACAGGTGGTAAGTGAAACTAGCCCCAGTTTTCCTCTGATTAAGTGATGATGGCTGGTATATGAAACTAGCTCCAGCTTTCCTCTGACTTAGTGATGACAGGTGGTATGTGAAACTAACCTCAGTTGTCCTCTGACTAGGTGATGATGGGTGGTATGTGAAACTAGTACCAGTTGTCCTCTGACTAGGTGATGATGGGTGGTATGTGAAACTAGCCCCAGTTGTCCTCTGACTAGGTGATGATGGGTGGTATGTGAAACTAGCCCCAGTTGTCCTCTGACTAGGTGATGATGGGTGGTATGTGAAACTAGTACCAGTTGTCCTCTGACTAGGTGATGATGGGTGGTATGTGTCACAGGGTTCATCCTGACCCCAAATACAGACTAAAGTGGCCTGTTCTGAGACCATGGGAAGCATTAGACTGGCCAGTAATGA
Source organism: Polyodon spathula (assembly GCF_017654505.1). NCBI lineage: Eukaryota > Metazoa > Chordata > Actinopteri > Acipenseriformes > Polyodontidae > Polyodon > Polyodon spathula. The sequence continues at coordinate 577,000 of NC_054585.1, forward strand.
CAGGAAAGAAGACATCAGGCAAATGCAATCTTCTTTAATCTAGTGTGATAACATAGAATACAATAAAAATACATGTTTACTATCATATGTGAGAATTACATAGAAAATAAAAGTGCACCATAGTTAAATATGTATGGATTTTTTTTAAATGTTCTATTTACACTCTCAGGCCCCCACACTTGTCTCTCCCCTGTAAAGGGTGGTATAGCCACACTAAATCTCCTGATAAGACTACCTTTTTGGTCCTCTACTTGTTTTTTTGTTTTAGCCTATTTAGCCCAGTACTACCACACAATTCTTATTAATCAAAATCAATCAAAACCTTTATTTATAAAAATGAGTCACCTGAGAATAAATTGTTATTTACAATGTTGACCTTACAAGAAGCTCACAATACTTTTGCATAGGGAACATGCTTTTGTTTTAAATGTTCATAGAATTGTTTTAAGTACTGTTGTATTATATGTGAACAGGATGTCTGATTCATATCTATTTCTTTTTGATCTCTCATTCTGCTGAGACCCCCGCCTTAAACTTGCTGACTGTTAAGTTATTGACTGATTTACAAGGCTGCAAAACCATTTATATATGCCCATTTGTTTAATAACGTAACTTCACATGTTCCATATGGCTTCTTGCATTTATTAGTTATGGTTTTCGTTTTCTTATATTTCTGCAGTGTGCAGAGAGGAGGGGTTGTAATGAGGGGGAGAGGGTCTAATGTAACTTCTGGGGTTTTATTCATAAGGGTTTTTTTTTTACCAGGTCTTTATCTTAATGTGTTAAAAAGTTACACAGCGCAAACTGGGGTTAAGTGTCACTGGCTGAAAGGGCTTTCAACCCAACTTCAACTGGGAATCACAAAATGCCTTAAAACCCCGTATAGTTATGCATGGCTATATGTGTAAAATAAGCACAGTTCTCTATGGTAATGCAAATACGAGTAAGCTGTACAAGTCTCACCTGCTCCCACTGTCACATTGCATAAAGGTAGCTTTGATTTCAGTTAAGTAAAATCATTTCAAATGAGAGCAATGGATACCTTTCAGATCTTTCCAGATGTTTATTTAGTCTTTCAGCTACACTTTATAATGGTTTAATATTCTTTACCAAGACCCCACAAGAAATACATTTTGTCCCCGAGGTGGATCTAAATTTAAGGCTAATGCAGCCTCTGTTCTGAGGGTATAAGATTTACAATTCAAAACTCTGCAATCTCAAATAATTATAAGATGCATCAACTCCTTATCAGTGCATTTCCAATCGTAATATAAAAATACTAATTTGAAACTTGTAAGAGACAGGGGATCTTTCAGAAGTTCAGTCACATTCTCTAACCTCTAGGCTGTGAGGGCAATATTCCTTGTATACAAACTCCATGACTGACTCCAGCAACTTCAACCAGAGGACAACGATGGGACCTGAGTGGCGTCGAGACCCTCAATGTTGACACCATGTGCACAGTGGAGGTCCTGTTCATAGCAGTGCAGTGCCGGGTCCCAGTTGTTGACCTGTCAGTATACTTCGATGCCAGGAACTGTAACCCAAACTCACAGTAAACATTTGCTTTGCACAAATGTGTTTGAAAGAGCAGAATAGCAACTTTGATCCCCACTTTTTTTATTTATGTTGCTACTAGAGCTGTGCAAATGTATTAAATTATCTTAAGTGTTAAGGGAATTATTCAGAAATAATATGAAACACGACACAAATGGTATATATGCTTATAATAAAATATATCAGTTTGGAATTAATTACTTCACCCAAGTATGAAGTAAGAGCTGTATATCATTTAAAAAAAACAGGTTTTGTTTCATTCAAAGCTGTCATGTCCAGAGCCAGTTTAACAAGCCAGTTTGTCACACAGAGACCCTTGTAAGTACAATACATGGCTACTAGTTTGCAGATGTGGGGCAGGGACATATCAAAAGCTGTATTGTAGAATTGTATATGTGCCGTCTTCTCAAATAGTAGTATTGGGCTGAGCCCCTTTGAAACGGCAGTGGTGTGTAAATCTGTGAAGCATGCGTGTGCTGAACTGCAAACATATTGTAGTGAAATGGTTTATTATTATTTTACACATATACGTTACATTAAACTATTTAACATAGAGGATAGACTTTTGCCATGTCATGCTACATGACAATAAAAAAAAAGATATATTTTGTTCACTTGAGTTATTTGTTAGTTTTCTCTATTTTGTCGCATTAGTCAAAACATTTTTATTTATTGTGACTACAGTAGTTTCCTTGAGATGGTGTTTGCTCTTTGAAAAGAAGAGGCTTGTTTAGATCACAAAGGCAAATCTGTTCCGTCTTCAAAATCGCAATGATAATGAGGCCATTCCCCAAATGCTTTTTTATTAATGTAGGGTTCCTAGTATGAGATGCATTTTCCTCTGCAGCTCAGTATTTTAGTCAACCCCTTTAGTTCAATTGTCAAAAGGGGATTTACCCAGCCCACTTGGCAAAAGTGTTGGAAAACTGTGTGAATTATTATTATTATTATTATTATTATTATTATTATTATTATTATTATTATTAATAATAATAATAATAATAATAATAATAATAACAGAAAATTGCCTTTTGGCAATGTAATTAAAAGCCATGAAAAGAAAAATAATTTCAGTATGTACATTATCATAATCAATATTCTGCCTGTAAAGATAATATTGCTTGATTTTAAGTTTGTTTTTCATGTTCCCATAATTTCTTCTTGTTTTTGAAAATCATGAATGTACATTAGCAGGATCATAGATTAGTGAGAATTAGATAGATGGAACCTTATCTTCTGATCACAAACCCACTTTCCCTACTCCTTAGACATCAGGGCTTTGAGTCAATGATTTGTTTATCTTGTCTTGAACTGAGCGATCCATACGTGACTGGAAACAGCGGTGGAAGGAAATTGCATCCTAAATTCAAGTGACCTAAATAAACCATACCCTGAAAAAGAAAATATACAGCTGTGGCCAAAAGTTTAGCATCACCTACAATTTTAGGATTGGGATGTAATTAAAACAAACAAAAAACTATATGACACAATTATGATGTCACATATTTCCCTTTTTGTCTAATTTTCATTAAGTAGATGGAAAACTACAAAACGGTATGTAATTCAATATGTTAACGTAACATTATTTATCAGGTTTCATTCAACTTTATGAAACAAAATTTGTAAATTCTATGGGGTTATGACAAACTGTTGGCCGTGTGTATAGAGTACTGTTTTTTAAAACCATACAAATATTACAAAGGCACAATATTCATATCAAAATGAAAAACAAAGTTCTGATGGCAAGACAACACCATCAGCATAATTATATAAGTTTCTAAGAAAACATTCCAATGGGGATGTGACTTAAAACCTTTACTAACTTGAATAGAAATCTAAAGTAAATATCTAACCTTACTATAAATATATTTTTCAATAACTAGATGGACACTAAATGGAAAATATGTGGTTGTCTGGTGCAAATGGAACAATTCTTTTAAATGAAGTGTTGTCTGAAAAGTGATTATGTTCCCTGCTACTGCTTGTCTTGAGATTAACTGTTGGAACAAGAAGCAAAAAAATGTGTAGGGGGTTTCATCTGGTGCAGAGTGCAACATATCTTGTGATTGAATTAACCAGTGCAGGCACATCTGAGGGTCCTCTTAACATGAAATAGCCCACAGCAAATAAAAGGTTAAATATCTGTATACTTCTACAGCAAAATACAATCCAAAATGTCAATATGAGGCGTGTGTGGTACATTTTCTGTGCAGATCAAGTCTGTTATCGTCTTCACCATGTATAGTGTGACAGACATAAGTACATAAGGAAAGGTAAAAACGAGAGCAGGCCATGCAGCCCAGCTAATCTCATCTAGGTTCTAGTAGCGGATTGATCTCAGAATGGGGTCTTAAAGTAATGGTTAGGATTAACTATATGAACATTTTTGAATAATTTAAAGACTTCAGTCGTGTTCCCCTTGATTCTTCTTTGTTCCAGGCTAAATAGACCCTGATCTTTCAGGGATTAGGGAACCTTTCTTCTGGGATTAGTCTGGTTGCTCTTCTCTGGACTCTCTTCTAGGTCACAATATCCCAAGCTTTGTGTCGTTGATCAATAAACACGAGTGGTCTAAGGACAGAGCCCTGCAACGCCTCACTGAGTATACTGCCCCAGTTAGAGGTGTCCCTCTTTCATGTACTCTCTGCTTCCTGTGTTTTAACCTGTTTTGTATCCCCTTGTACTACCTTGTATTCCCACAGATTTCATCTGAGGATTAGGCTTTTTCGATGCCATAGATGCTTTTTGTGTACCTCGTTGTATGAGATTTACAGATTCAGTCGAAAATATATATTTTTTAAATGAAGCTTGATGTGAGGAAAGAGGTGTTGTAACTGTATTAATAATGATTCTGAAAAGTGTTTGTCTTGTTGCCGGGAATATCGTGCTGCACCTTCTCAAAATGACACACATCCATCTTGTCATGAAGTGATTCTATATTTATTCCTAAGTGGAGTCTAGACAGAACACAGGTGATAGGCTTGATAAGATAATTTCAACAACTCAGTAGGGTATTGATGGATAGATTTGCAACAATCATGCAAGTGTGTACTGTGCTGTATACAATATTTTGTCCGAACTGCTGGTCAGCAACACATGTTGCGTGCAAGGTTTAATGAAAGTCAGCAAATAAAATAGTTTCTAAGATACTGTGGCAGCAGCAACATTATAAAAAAATTGGCATGAAAGGATTAATTTTTCTTCTACAAGAACCCGTAATTGAACTTGACAGAAAAAAATCACAGAATACAGGTGCCACTATAGTGTCCATATTAGGACATCTTTGTACATCAGAGAAAAATGAGTCATTATGTGCTCCCTCCTCTGTAACTCCCTCCTCCCTCTTAGGAGTTTCAGAGGAGGGAGCACATAATGACTCCTAATATGTCCTAATATGGACACTGTATTCCACACTGTGGGATGATTTCTTAATGAAACACAATGTATTAACTCTATTGTCTGTGAGATGATTTCTTAATGAAATTGGGATGCATTAACCCTTAGGGTCTGTGGGAGGATTTCTTAAAAGAAATTTGGAACTTTACTGCATTGGCCATAAAATCCACTTGAAGGAAGCCAGCCTGCAGTAATGAAAAAAACAAAACAATTTGACATTGAAGGGATATACATATCAAAATAGAACTAAGGTTTCTTTATTTAAAAGAGGTATAGAGTATAATGTGGGTTTAGTGTAGAACAGTATCATTACGCTGCTGTAGGGGTGCTTCTTTCTTCTTTGTTCTTGACTCAGTTTTCATATAGCATAGCAATAAATCAGTTTAAGGAGACTGACTGGGTGAATGTGATGGATAATAATATATCCACATTCATCATATACAGTAGGACAGACCAAAGACAAAAATGGAGCTAGATAAACAGGAACTCGGTTAACTACAGTGTCAAGTACTGTCATAACCCTTACTGCATAATCCAAGGGATAGAAACTTATAATGAATGATCTACAATGAACTATTGAATAGAAGCCAGTCCCAAAAACAACAAGTGTGTGCAGTGCAGCATGTTCAGCAGAAGCACAAGCTGTTAGACAGCATGAATACAATGATATCTCAAAACAATGAAATCCAACTTTAGAAGATACATTGTTTTTTTTTTAAGTAGCATGTGGATTGATCAAGGACGATCAAATACTAAAATTGCTAACTCTGGTTCCTTCTTTTGTGATTTTGAGTTTTCATCATTTTCATTGTTGTAGTCTTTTCTTTTTTTCATTTGTTAATGGAAATCAGACTCAAGTCTGTTTTAAGTATTGAAAGGTTTACTGATAGGTGCATTGTAATAAGATATGTCAGTCTTGTATTTTAGACAACAGGTAGAATTCTGGTGCCTCAAATTTGTTTGATGTGATGCAGATAGTTTTGAGGAAATTGATATTGAGGACTTGGGTGTCAAGCACCTTTTTAAGGAAGAGAGTTCATTTTTTATTTTTAACCTAATAAACCCCCCCCCCCCCCCCCCCCCCCCCCCCCCCCCCCCCCCCCCCCCCCCCCCCCCCCCCCCCCCCCCCCCCCCCCCCCCCCCCACACCCCCCCCCCCCCCCCCGCCCCCCCCCCCCCCCCCCACCCCCCCCCCCCCCCCCCCCCCCCCCCCCCCCCCCCCCCCCCCCCCCCCGGAAATTTCACAAACAAGTAAACAGGGCCAGTAAGACAGTTATTAGCTGCACCCCGGTCAGCCAAGTCCTTCTGTCATACCAGCCAATCTGAAATAATAACAAAAATATCTTTATTTGTATATAGTGCCTTTCATAGTGGATTAAATGCAGAGTCACTTACAATAGGACATTGATTTAACATCTTATTCGCAGGATGAGAATCCTGATTTCTTTTTTTTCTCGTTTTGGTTAGTGGTCCCCTCTGACTCGTGTAGAGAACCTTCCTTCTCGGAGGATGGGGTGGCTCGGCCGACCCAAGGTTGGAAAGTGAAGCCTCACTTGCCTCCAGAGGAGACCGTTGCAGAGGTGACGCAGCATAGGGAAGGAGGTTGGGAGGAGGAGGAGAAAAATGAATGTAGACCAATTGAGTCTTTATTTAGTGTTTACTGTCCAATAGATGTGAACTAAGTTTAACAATACAGCACTGCTATTGTACTTTGTTTTAAAGCCGATAGGAGTTTATAACAGAGGCTTGCCTCCTCGGAGGCTCCTCCAATTTAAACCTGTGCTCAGATTACATCATCTGCTACTGCTAGGAATGTGGGTGCATTCACAGAGATCATTGTGTGCAGATTCTGTGCAGAATGTGACCAATTTAGCCAATAATCTTCTAAGAATGATCCCTGTGAACACACCCATTGGCTAAATTGGTCACATTCTGCACAGAATGATCTCCACGGAATAGCAGATAGGAGTTTTTTGGAAGCTTGTCTCCTCTGAGGAAAAAAAAAAATGTCTCTGGCCTCCTATCAGCAGACAGAATCTCTGTTAATATAGGGATGTTTAGGTTCAAATAAAATGTTTTTTGACATTAGTTGTATTTTGTTTCATATGTTTGTATTGTTATATATTTTTTTACTTTTACATTTTGAGGAGGCACTGCCTCCCTCACCTTCTCTGAGAGCCTCCACTGGACTGTATATGGCTAGGTCCCGCAGTTGTCTGTTCGCTTCTGTTTATATTCTTTGTAGAGAGCAGAAAATAAAAACTGATGGTTTCTTTAGTAGTGATTACAAAGTCTAAACTCTAATTTAAGGTAGTTTTGGTTGGCTTAGTTTTTTCTGTCCTGTTGTGCCCCTAATCTAAGTATGTCACTTTTATATAAAAAGTAAGATAATGTTCTATGCGGGCACACTTGGCTTATCTTATAGAAATGCTGCTGTTGTGCAGTATGACTTGGTTAGCCACAATATTTTTCTTGCTTGTATTCTGGTGTGAATTCTGTGTTTTCTAGTGAAGTGTTTATCTGTGTTCTGTTGGAGTTTGTTTGCAGATGAGGAGTGTTTTCCATATGTTTTCTTGTCTCGTTTTCTGTTTTAATCCATGAGTCTTCTATTTCATATGAACATTTACTAATGCAAGGAGGACATCTATGCTTGTCTGGTTCCTAGTAGCTGATTGATCTCATGAGTCAGACAAGACAGTGACAAGCAATACCACAACTAATAATAGATAGCCCATTCAGAATGAACAAAATAACACTATTATACCTGTGTGTGTCTCTTAAGATCTCGCCTAATCTTATCTCCTATCCTCTCATCATTTTCTTTTTTCTTCCTTTTCTTTATCTGTGAGGCGAGAGTGTATTAAATGGAATGTCCAGACAGTAATTTATGTGTACAGAAATAAAATAATTTATTTTTATTATCTATACACAACAAAATAATTAAATAACAAAAGAAAACAAAATGGTGTGAGGGAAGGAGTGCAGGGGTGAAATCCAAAACAGACCGTGATGACTCGTCTTTAATCGTCTTGGTGGCGAACCATACATAAACAAAAAAAGACAAAAGAAATGGTAGTGTTTTAAAAAAATCCCGCCGCACCAAACTAGTCTCTCCCTCCACCCATTACTCCGCCTATTTTACTTTCGGACCCACCCCGAACACAGTAGTGCGTTCCCTTTAGTATGTAATGTCCCGCCTCTGTAGTCAGTGGAACACCAATCCCCAGCTGACAAGTGTCCTTATCCTTCACTTGACTCCAGTGGCTGGAATTTACATACTTGTACTTCCGCCCCTCACCAAGGTGCCGCCCTTCAAAAAGATGACTTTTGCCATGGTCACGAGATCTTGGTAAGGGAAGTCCCGAGTTGGTTTGATGCCATCTACTGTCGGGAGGCTGAATCACAGACCAAAATCCCTTTGACTCATCACATTATCTTTTTCTAGTTTTCCACATCTTCCCTTTTTTGTAACTATCCTCCACACCGCTGCAAGGTTAATGTCTCGTTCATATAGATTTAGTATGTGAATATGAACTCATTTTAACATTGAAGACATTGCGAAAGACTAGAAACATTTGTAGCTGAATTCCTTTGTATCTATAACTGCCTAACAATAAAAGTCTTGAAATGAAAAGGTCTTGAAATGGTTGTTACAACTGCAACAAATTTAGTAAAGAAGACATTTGTTCTGATTTGGATCATCTTAAATTTCTCTTACTTTTGAGATTCAACAATACAAATGTATCATTTTATATGTGATCCATAGACATTGAAATTCATTTTTACAGTAATTTGTAGAAGCATTCATCCCTACCAATAATGTCACATTTTGTTGAATTACAAATAATGTGTGCACATTTTTTTATTCAAAGCTGTAGTGGTTAAACTGAACAGTTATATGAGGGGTTAAATGTCAGCAAAACTTGCAAAGAAATTGCACAAAATGAAATTTTCTGGTTGCATAAGTATTTAGCCCTCTAAGTCAATACATGGTAGAAGCACCTTTTGCAGCAATTAGTGCTATAAGTCTTTTTGGATAGGTCTCTACTTGATTTGCACAGTAGGATGCTGAAATCTTTGCCCATTCTTCACAGGAAAATTGCTCATTTTGTTGGGGATCGTTGCTGGACTGCAATCTTCAAGTCTTGCCATAGATTTTCAATTGGATTCAAGTCAAGACTTTGACTGGGCCACTCAAGAACTTAGGCTTTCTGCTTCGGGTCATTGTCTTGCTGAAATGTAAATTTCCTCCCCAGTTTCAGTGTCTTGGTTGACTCAAACAGGTTTTCCTTAAGGATTAGTCTGTACTTTGTACCATCCATTCTCCCCTCTATCCTGACAAGCTTCCCAGTCCCTGCTGAAGATAAGAACATAAGAACATAAGAAAGTTTACAAACGAGAAGAGGCCATTTGGCCCATCTTGCTCGTTTGGTTGTTAGTAGCTTATTGATCCCAGAATCTCATCAAGCAGCTTCTTGAAGGATCCCAGGGTGTCAGCTTCAACAACATTATTGGGCAGTTGATTCCAGACCCTCACGATTCTCTGTGTAAAAAAGTGCCTCCTACTTTCTGTTCTGAATGCCCCTTTGTCTAATCTCCATTTGTGACCCCTGGTCCTTGCTTCTTTTTTCAGGCTGAAAAAGTCCCTTGGGTCGACATTGTCAATACCTTTTAGAATTTTGTATGCTTGAATTAGGTCGCCACATAGTCTTCTTTGTTCAAGACTGAACAGATTCCATTCTTTTAGCCTGTCTGCATATGACATGCCTTTTAAACCTGAAATAATTAATATGATGCTGCCACCACCATGATTGACATTTGTCAATTTTTGCCTTGTCTGACCACAAAACCATTTTCCACATGTTTGCAGTATCATCTACAAGCTTTTTCACAAATTCCATACATGCTTTAAGATGAGGCTTTTTGAGTAATGGCTTCTTTCTTGTCACCCGTCCATACAGGTCAGCTTTGTGTAGGGACTGGCTTATTGTTGATGTGTGAACACTGACTCCCATCTCAGACACAGGACTTTGCAGGTCAAGTTTATGTTGGCTTCAGAGTGACATCCCAAACCAGTTTCCAGCTTGCCCGGCTGCTCAGTTTGGGAGGGTGACCTGATCTGGGCAGTGTCTGGGTGGTATGATGCATCTTCCACTTCTTAATGATGGACTTCACTGTGCTGAGAGGGATAATCAACGCCTTTGAAATTTTCTTGTACCCTTCTCCTGCTCTGTACCTCTCTAACACTTTATCCCTGACTTGTTTTGAAAGCTCCTTGGTCTTCATGGTTGCTTTGTTGGATCACTATGTGAGTTGCAGTTTGAAAGTCTTTATATATCTGAGGGAAATTATCTATAAGTTAAACCACTTTGAGTACACACAGGCCAAAACCATTTCACAAATTTTGTGACCTTTCAAACAAATCCTTTGCACCTGAGCTGATTCAGGGTGGCAGTAGCAAAGGGGTTGAATACTTATGCAACTAAGATTAATTTGTTAATTGTATTTATTTATATTCTATATTCATTTTTTTACTTTATCAATGTGGAGTAGTTTGTGTAGATTTTACATGTAAAGTCTAATTTGAAAGCGCTGTGTAGTACACTCAGGTGCCAGGAGAAACTCAGGTGAAAACTTTGCAGGGGGTGAATACTTCTGCAAACCACTGTATTTAACTGCTCTAATTTCTTAATTAGACAGCTAAGGCAGTTAGATTGGTATCAGGAAAGAGTTAGCTACCAGCTTGTTAAACCTTGAATCAAACATACTGTACTGAAACTTCTAGGTGTAGGTGGCAGAATGACCCAGATAGAAAAGGAAAAATATCTTGCGCATCGTTAGATAGCCCATCAAGGTGTTTAATCAGATTAACTAGGTTTACCAGAACAAAAATACCAAAACCCAGGGTGCTTGAAAATGGAACCTAGTCTTAGTCCATTTCCTATATGATCGATACACTCATTTTAGTACAGTCCATCAGAAGAAATTACATAAGCAGAGTTTACTTAAAAGGAAATTATACATACACTTTACATACCCCACTGGAAATGTATAATTCTAGAAATTTCTCAAAAACAAATAATTATAGGAAAAATCTTTTGTAGCAAACGTTTTGCTTGTGGATGAGGAAAATAAAGTTACAATAATAGATGTGTACAATTATTTATTTCAGCAAAAATGCCAATTCAAAAGTATTCATACCCTGGAAAGGAAAATTAAATTAATAGCTAGTTGAGGCACTTCTAGCAATAATAACCTATTTTAAATGATTAGGATATTTGTTAATGAGCGTTTGGCATGATTCTTTATTGATTTTTTGACCGTTCAATGCAAACCTGTTCCAGTTTGATCAAATTCAGAGGACTTCTCTTGTGCACAGCCTTCAGCTCATACCAAAGATTCTCAATCGGATTTTGGTAAAGACTTTGAATAGGATATTCCAGAACCTTGATTTTATTCTTCTTTGACCATTCTGAAGTAGATTTTGATGTGTGCTTTGGATCGTTGTTGTGTTGGAATGTCCAGTTGCACTCTAAACCAAGTTTTGTAGCAGAGGGTTTCAGGTGATTGGCCAGTATCTTTTGGTATGCTATGAAAAAGCCAGTTCACTTTGAATATCTTTGGCAGTCAATCTTGGATTGTTATTAACCTTCCTCACAATTCTTCTACTTGTTCTTGGTGAAAGAACCTTATTCCTTCCAGTACCGCCAGTACCATGAGTCTTGTACTTCTTGATAATAGAAACAATAGGTGAAATTGGGATAGTCTTGCTTGGATGATTAACAAGCAATACAGCTCAGACACAACTGCGTAAAAGAGGCAGGAACCTCTCAGTCTAGACTGGGCATTTAAGGCGTAAGAGCGAAAGAGAGATGTGAGCATTAATGCCCGACACAGCATTAGAAGAGGTACAATATGACAAGTAAAATTAAAATAATCTTCTGCATTTACATGTGATTCTCAAATAACCAAGCTAGGCTCTACTGGAAAACTAAGCCAAAAGCAAACCGGTCTACAAGCTTAGAAAGGCGGATTTTGTACAATGAGCCTATGGCAACACACTGGAAGACAATTCAGTGAAGGATGATTGGATGAATTCTAGGGATATGAAAGTCCAGGATAAATTATCCAAAAATAATACTTAATATTTCTCAATAATTTACTTTTAGTCATTCCCAATTAACTTATCACAGGCCTATACAATATTTTTTTTCATAGATGCATTAGTATTCTAGATAAATGTAAAAACATATTTATCTGAAACTAAAGTAAAACCATAACTATATATGGTTCAGCATTTGTTTCTGATATGCCTTTGCATTTGCTCCCAAATAACCCCTTTTTTTACAATTAGTGTCCTAGGCAAGCCAGCAAATTATTTAATTTGTCACACATTTTACCATAAAAACAGTACAAGACTTCTTCCTGTAATTATTAAGAAGTAGGAAAGAGCACATTCTGCCTTGCTTACTGGTACAGGAAAAAAGCTGTGTTAAAGACCTCCTGTTGTGAGACCACATGTCAAAGCCATATACTGTGGTCTATAATTTACTCATTTCTAGAAAAAAAAAAAAAAAGCATTTTAATATTCTAAAATGAGTAAAGGTCTTGGTGATCAGTTAGAGCAGAAACTTTCATTTTTCACATATGGTTTAAGTTTAAGTATTTTTGCAAATGAACCCATTTTGGCCACTTGCAGTTCTGTGAAAAGAATGAAATGTTTATTTTCATATTTTCACTTTAATTAAAATCTCTTGCTTCCCAGACACTTGGCTTCTTGACAGAAAACAAGAATATAGCGTGGTGACTGAAGCAGAGACGCTGCTAAAAGGAAGCAGGTTTCTAAAAGAAAACACACTCATAAGCAGCAATGTTAAATAACTATGCGGAAGGATGTTTCTGTACAGTTATTTAAGCCAATCAACTTTGGAAATAAAAAACGAGCATGAACACCTGTCCATGCAACATAACATAATTATTATTATTATTATTATTATTATTATTATTATTATTATTATTATTATTATTATTATCTCACAAAATACCTTTGTTGAAAACATTATTACAAACATTGGATGGGATTCTTTGGAGTTGTTAGCTGCTGTATTCGACTAACATTTTTGTGTAAATAGCTTTTTAAAGCCAGAATGTCAGACTAATAACATCTTAAACTAGTTTTGCAGTCAGATTCATGTAAATATGAAAATTAGACACCCCTCAAGATTGTGCCTTATCTTAGCGCTGTATGTTAACATATGCTGAAAAGAAACATTGAGAAGCGACCAATGTTTCTGTATTCTAACAATAAAAGGCACATTAGGAAAATATTATATCAGCTGTATTGTTATACAAGTGAGTACAAACATGTTTTGACATTTGAGGCCAAAGATTCCTCAACTGTAATTACACAAGTCATTTTCAATATGTGGGTGTCACAAAGACGGTTGAGTGGCTGACGTCAGAACCAGAAAAGGAATGAACTCAAAGACAGGACCATTGAAGTGAAATGATGGGAACACTTGCCTGCACCGGTTTATTGTAAAAAAAAAGGTTTAAACAGACACGAAAAACACAGGACACGGCACATTCGCCAAAATAAAAAGACAAACAAAAACGGACTAACACTTAACAAACGGTGAGTTTAAATAAACAAGTATCGTGCTGGTCCCACCAGCACGCAATAACAAAAACAAAAAAAAAAAACTATCAACATGGTCTTCAAGCCAGTAATCTGTGACACCTGCATGATGTGGGAAATCCGAGAAAACCCAGCAGAGCTAAACCAAGTGTGCGTAAAGTGCTGCGCGATCCAGGACTTGCATAACAAGGAGTAAGCAAACTTGTTAAATTTGCAGACGACACAAAAGTAGGAGGAGTGGCAAACACAGCAGCAAAGGTCATTCAAAATGATCTAGACAAGATTCAGAACTGGGCAGACACATGGCAAATGACATTTAATAGAGAAAAGTGTAAGGTACTGCACGCAGGAAATAAAAATGTACATTATAAATATCATATGGGAGATACTGAAATTGGAGAAGGAATCTATGAAAAAGACCTAGGAGTTTTTGTTGACTCAGAAATGTCTTCATCTAGACAATGTGGGGAAGCTATAAAAAAGGATAACAAGATGCTTGGATACATTGTGAAAAGTGTTGAATTTAAATCAAGGGTAGTAATGTTAAAACTGTGCAATGCACTAGTAAGACCTCATCTTGAATATTGTGTTCAGTTCTGGTCACCTCGCTGTAAAAAAGATATTGCTGCTCTAGAAAGAGTGCAAAGAAGAGCGACCAAAATTATTCCAGGCTTAAAAGGCATGTCATATGCAGACAGGCTAAAAGAATTGAATCTGTTCAGTCTTGAACAAAGAAGACTACGCGGCGACCTGATTCAAGCATTCAAAATTCTAAAAGGTATTGACAGTGTCGACCCAAGGGACTTTTTCAGCCTGAAAAAAGAAACAAGGACCAGGGGTCACAAATGGAGATTAGACAAAGGGGCATTCAGAATAGAAAATAGGAGGCACTTTTTTACACAGAGAATTGTGAGGGTCTGGAATCAACTCCCCAGTAATGTTGTTGAAGCTGACACCCTGGGATCCTTCAAGAAGCTGCTTGATGAGATTTTGGGATCAATAAGCTACTAACAACCAAACGAGCAAGATGGGCCGAATGGCCTCCTCTCGTTTGTAAACTTTCTTATGTTCTTATGTTCTTAACTAGTAACCATGTCAGAAATGAAGCTGGAAGACATGAGACAGCAAGGATCTTGAGGAGCTGGCACACCCACAATTCATGGAAGTCTGCACCACCCCTAACAGAATGAAAGCCACCAGGGAGATAGAAGAAGGGTCAGAACAGCTGGGTTCAGTTAGGCAGAAGCAGGGAAAAAAAGAAACTTCGTCAAACCCAACCACCAGAAATCAAAACAACCAACAAATTTGAGTCGCTTCAAAATTTTGATGAGCAAAACCAACAACAAGAGAAAGAAAGGAACAACATCCAGGACCCTATTGACAGTGGTGACCAGAAAGCAAAAAGAAGGGAGGTCATGATTGTTGGGGACTCCATATTGAGAAACACAGCAAGTTCAATTCACAGTTTAGACCCCCTCACTACAACAGTGTGCTGCCTTCGTGCACAGACTCCTAGAACGAACAGGAGACGACCCGGTAGTAGTCGTCCACATCGATACAAACAACATTGGAAGAGACAGACCAAAAACCCTGCAAAACAAATGCAGAGAGCTAGGAAGGAAATTAAAAGACAAGACCAAAACTGTGGTATTTTCTGATATACGACTGGCACCTTGCAGAGGATCATATGGACAGCTGGAAATAATGAATCTAAACGCATGGCTGAAGACGTGGTGCACATGGGAAGGCTTCACCTATCTTGATCATTGGACCATATTGTACAATGAGGACTATCTTTATAGACGGGATGGACTGCACTTTAATAAAAAAAGGGAACCAGCCTACTTGGAGAAAAGATCCTCGAACAGGTTCAGAAGCATTTAAACTAGAAAGGAAGGGGGGAGAAATCAACAAAAAAACAGAAGGGAGACCGCATCAAAACAAGGACAACTCAGGTAAGACAACCATTAAATGTATTTATCTAAATGCTAGAAGTATCGGAAACAAAATTTTAGAACTTGAAGCTTACTGCACTAACAAGTAACTATGATGTGATAGGTGTTACAGAAACTTGGTTGTCTGAGAGTGATGGGGACGAATATAATATTTGTGGGCATGCACTGTATAGGAAAGACAGGCAGGACAGAAGAGGTGGAGGGGTAGCGCTATACATAAAACAAAGCCGAATCAATATGGGTCAGAATAACGGACTAACGGACACAAATTCAAAGGGCATAATAATAGGAGCATGCTATAGACCGCCAGATTCAGATGGTGAGCAAAATAATCTGTTATACATTGACATTAGAAATGCATGTAGCAAAGGAGTAGCCATACTAATGGGGGATTTCAACTTCCCCCAAATAAAATGGGAAAACCCGGTGGGGAGCACGACGGATGAAATAGAAATGGTGGAAATGACAAATGACTGCTTCCTAACACAATTTGTCAATGCACCGACTAGATGGGAGGCATGCCTTGATTTAGTCTTTTCAAATAACGAAGACGGAATAACTAAAACAGAGGTCAGAGAACCACTAGCAAACTCAGACCACAACATGGTCTCATTTGAAGTGTTTTTTAAAACCCCAAAAGTAATGACTAAAGCTAAGGTTTACAATTTTAGAAAAGCAAACTATGAAGGTATGAAACAGAGACTAACAGAAATAGAGTACAGTTACATCTCCAAAGTAGACAAATCTAAATGTAAAACTAAATTGCCAAAATGGTTTAATAGATTAATTTAAAAAAATATTCAGCGAAAAAAGGCATTTTACAGAGTCTTAAAAAGGGACCAAAAAGAAAGTACACAGAAAGAATACATGGAACTGCAAACGCAAGTCAAAAAGGAAGTTAGAAAGGCCAAGAGAGAAATAGAAATGAACATTGCTAAGGGGGCTAAAACCAATTCCAAAATGTTTTTCCAATATTACAACAGCAAGAGAACATTCAAAGAGGAGGTTAAATGTCTAAGAGATACAAATGGCAAAATCGTAGATGAAGAATAAAAAATAGCAAATATATTAAATGATTACTTTTCACAAGTTTTTACAAAGGCGGATACGGACAACATGCCCCACATGTCATCCAGTTCCTATCCAGTTTTAAATAACTTTAGCATAACCGAGGCAGAAGTGTTAAATGGACTAGGAGTTCTTAAAATAAACAAATCCCCTGGGCCAGATGAGATCCTCCCAATAGTACTCAAAGAAATGAAAGAAGTTATTCACAAACCGCTAACCAAGATCATGCAGCAGTCTCTTGACACAGGGGTGGTACCGACAGACTGGAAAATTGCAAACGTAATACCTATCCATAAAAAGGGAAACAAAACTGAACCAGGTAACTACAGATCAATACGCCTGACTTCTATTATATGCAAACTTATGGAAACTATAATAAGATCCAAAATGGAAAATTACCTATATGGTAACAAGATCCTGGGAGACAGTCAACATGGTTTTAGGAAAGGGAGATCGTGTCTAACTAACTTGCTTGATTTTTTTGAGGATGCAACATCAATAATGGATAATTGCAAAGCACATGCCATGGTTTATTTAGATTTCCAGAAAGCTTTTGACAAAGTCCCGCACAAAAGATTAATTCTCAAACTGAACGCAGTTGGGATTCAAGGAAACACATGTACATGGATTAGGGAGTGGTTAACATGTAGAAAACAGAAAGTACTGATTAGAGGAAAAACCTCAGAATGGAGTGTGGTAACCAGCGGTGTACCACAGGAATCAGTATTAGGTCCTCTGCTATTCCTAATCTACATTAATGATTTAGATTCTGGTATAGTAAGCAAACTTGTTAAATTTGCAGACGACACAAAAGTAGGAGGAGTGGCAAACACTGTTGTAGCAGCAAAGGTCATTCAAAATGATCTAGACAAGATTCAGAACTGGACAGACAAATGACATTTAATAAAGAAAAGTGTAAGGTACTGCACGCAGGAAATAAAAATGTACATTATAAATATCATATGGGAGATACTGAAATTGGAGAAGGAATCTATGAAAAAGACCTAGGAGTTTTTGTTGACTCAGAAATGTCTTCATCTAGACAATGTGGGGAAGCTATAAAAAAGGCTAACAAGATGCTCGGATACATTGTGAAAAGTGTTGAATTTAAATCAAGGGACGTAATGTTAAAACTGTACAATGCATTAGTAAGACCTCATCTTCAATATTGTGTTCAGTTCTGGTCACCTCACTCACCGAACACCCAACCCCGAGTGAGTAAAACGTGCATCTATATATACTGCTGTGCTGGGATTCAATTACTATTAATTATGTGCAACCTCGTGCCCACATAGTAACTACTTTAAATGCACATGAAGTGATGTACAATCCAGTGACTGAATACAATTATACATTTTTTATGTTAATACAACGTAAAACCCAAGATTTGGTGTGCACTTTGTGTCTGGTAAATATAGGGCACATGGTGCCCGGTAATGTGGTTGTACCATTTGTGTTGTGTGCGTTGTATATATACAGCACAGTGTACACAGGGGTGAAGGCACAGTGTCACCCGAATCAAAATTTAAATTACTGCCCTGAAATTTCTACTGACCTGAGATATACACTGGATATATATATACAATGACAATATATATATATATATATATATATATATATATATATATATATATATATATATATATATATATATATATCATATAATGCTATCCTGTATATCATATAAGTTATAAAGGAGTTATCTTTAAATTATATAACCTAATTTAGCATTCTTCAGCTCAACAAAGATAATTCTCGACTGAAAGGGTTATAGGGTGAACACACTGGAGTTAATATTTTCAATATTGCCTCTAGTTGTCTTCAGAACATACTGAGTCAATTCCAATAAGCGCACCTCTTATTGGAAAGCACATTCATCCAAGGGCTGTTCATGACATGTTTACAGTTTCCTCTATACAGGAACATTGGAAAAAAAGCCTGTTGTTGTTCTTTGCCGAACAACACCTTCCTCGGACTAAGAAAAACCTATGACAGGCTGAAAAGCGTTTCCTTTTCTCCAGTGTGGTATTCCTCGTTGTGGTATGAAAACTACTTAAACATGCAACAGAGAGTTCCTCTGCTCCCCCAGATGTGTGAGCGTCTTTTCAGAGAAATGTGACTTACAGTGAACTGTGATCCAAGGTGAAACTTACATTGATATGAATCATTAGGGGAAGTACCTGAACGTAACTGAAACCTGCTTTTGCTTAGACTAGGTGTCAATATTTGCATTTACTAAGCACACTCTTAATCTCAGGGGGACATAAAGATGTTTCAGACTCCTGTAAGTGGATCGTTCATGCACTGGCCTTGCAACTTATCTAGATGATCGTATCTTTTAAACAATCAAGAAAATCACACAAACTCATTCAATTTGAAGTTTTAATGAATCGGAGTAGTATCAGTACTCCTTCAGTTTATTAAATGCTTAAAAATGGATTGAGTAGTTACAGACTACGTCGAATCCCAACTGACAGGCAATCTGGGAGGTCCAGTGCCTTAGCAGGTATAATAACATTAATACTTCAATACGTTTATGGTTCTAACATGTTTTACCCTTAAGCTATGTATGCATAAAAAGTTGAAAATGCCCACCTGTAAATCCTAGAACATTCAATATATACAACTAACAACTAAACAACTAAAACATAAATCCTATACCTTATAGCGATGCATCAATATAAAAGAATCTAATGTAAGGACAGAAACTGACTTCAAAGACCAAAACCTCTAAAATATGATACCAACAGCAATCAGCTTGATCAGAGATCTTCAGAACATGGATCACATCAGCTTGTAGTTAACAAGTTGAGTGATGCTTGGACTATGATTTTACCTTGGTTTTTATAGAGTTTTTGCTTCGCTTTTTACATCAGAAGTCTTAATTAAATCTCAAAAATGAATCAGCCTTAACACCGCTTGTCCTTCAAGTTAATAACATTTTCAAAACACCTGGTAACTCCTTCTATTAGGTTAATTAGCCATCATCCCTAGTCCACCTCTCCTACATCTCCAAAATATGTAAGGTGAACTTTTGAACTGATGTTATTCTTTTTTGGTACCAGGGAGTTCCTGAACACAGCATGCAAGTGAATACAGTGCAAGTATATGAAGAATACATATATAAAGATATAGGGTGGCTTTGTTACATGTATAGATGTGGTTTATCAAGGTTGCTAACCTTCTCTTTGGCAAGCCTACTATATGCCTGACACAGACTGGTATCGTTCTGTTTTGACTGAAGTTTTTACTTTAAGTTCATTTCTGCACTGTATTCTCTTAGTTTCAAATGCAACAGTTCTTCTGTTATAATAAAGCATTTACACTTACATTCTGTTTGAATCATTCTAGAATACCTGTGTTTAGCTTAAAGACCACTTTCAGATCAAGCTTACTTATTTTTTCTAAATAAGAAACTTGATGCCTTTCTGCTCAAGGTTATAAGCCTTGACACCAGTAGCTCAGACAAAGACAAGCTTAGCTCATTTCACAGGTGTCATGAAGTGTATTTTAACATTTTGTTTAGTATTTATGCTGGTTTTATATTCTTTACAACACAGTTATTAGAACATTTTAACACACATACAGTTTCACAAATGTTCAATTTGCATCCCAAAGATCAGCCTGCTTCAAGTAGCTGTCACAGTCTTGGGTCAGTTTCTGCTTTCAGTGAGTCTGTCAAAGCCACCACAGGTGTGTCTTTAAAAGCCTGATACCTGGAAAAACTCACATCATCAGTGGGAAGACTTCAAATAAAGTAAACTGTTTCTATCAAAGAGCCATCTGTCTCTGCGATATACACCTTTCATTCAAAAAAGGTGATTGCACCTTGTACAAGGGAAGACAGGTTTTAGGTTAATTCGTGACAAAGGTATTCAATAAATGTACACTTTAATGAAGTACTATGTAATATGTTCTTTAGCAATAGCCTTGTATTCTCAGCATGCCTGTTGCATGTATTCCCAGTACAAGCATATGCCCAATTTAAATCACTTATAGTAATCTATTTCAACAGCATGCTGTGTTCAGCATTCTCATGTGCTGTTCCTTTAGGGTTAGTTTGAGGTATTTCAGTTTCAATGCTAGCAGAGGTTTGTTTTTATCAATGCCTGTGCCGGTGCTGTCTCTAGTATGGTGTCGTGCCTTCCCACAGCTTACTTGGGTGCAGCATAAAGCAACAACATTCTGTTTCTTTTTCTAAGCCTTTTTCAAATACAATCCAGATGACTATCCAGGAGGACTACAGCTATCGCTTTTAAGATTTTATTTTGTAGTTTCAAAATAGGGGCCTAGGATAATACAAATGCATGTGTTTTCCTCTGAAATGCATGTCTCTGAATTCTTTATGGTTTCCCTGGTGTCAGTGAGATATCGACATGCTTATCTTGGTGCTCAGACCCAGGATTCCTCACTAGACAAATGGATTACCTGTAACAGATCTCCCTCTATATAAATTGTGAGATCCCTATTTTATGGCACAAAAAGTGGAAACATGATCTTTATATAGTATGTCCTAAATATTTATTGAAAGAAGAAAAGCAGAGTAGTTTTAATGGTAAGCTACCTACATATTAATTCCCTATAGACTAAATGAAAATCTTGACTGGATAACTATGACTAATGAGAACTATGAAGATTGTTAATATATGCTACAAATACATTAGCTACATTAGCAATACCCACAATGGCTACATTTCAACACTGTATGCTGCATACTAAACTGGCAACAATTTAGCAATGCTTAATTGCCATATCCCACTTCTAATAAACCGTGTGATTTTATAATATTCTTACTCAATGCACAGTTGATGCTTATAAGTCAGTGTTGGGAAAATGTGTGTAGGTGACACAGTTCTGTGGAAAAACAAAATGTGTTGTTTTCAATGTATAACAGCCTGCAGAAGAATGTGTTCCATTACCGTATTAGTGAAGTGATAGACATGGTGAAGAGAACTGTTCTGTTTGACTGGGGAACAGCTGGAGATGATGACATCAGGACACAACAAGGTGTAACTGCCCAGTACTGGGAAACCAGCTTGAGAAGGCTACTGGGGACCGGTTTACATTACTGTGAGCCCTACCTTACTAAATATCTTGATAGCCTCATCCCATCCTTAAAAACAGGCACAAGATTTGATTAAGCAAGATGTCCCATCCAAAATGCCAGCATTTTACTACTAATGCAGAATAACTGGGTGAGATTTGTGTTCACCATTCTTCCCAAAGGATGATTTCCAAGACTGGGAAAGCATTGCAGAAAATCATTTTTGAGGGCAGTGTCAGATTTGAATAGATACATGCCGAACCAAACCAAGCTTGGATCTTACTCAGTCCGCAAAATACTGCACTACTGTATACCTATTAATTTATAGTGTATTGCCTTATGTTATCCTTCTTATTAACAAGTGGAATGTATGCACGTTGCCAAGGTTACTTCACTGCAGTCCATCTATTATTTGTAACATCTGGTACTAACATTTTTAGTATTTTAATATACTTTTTAAAAATCATTTAATCGACTAACTATTTCTTGCTGATAACTGAACTAGTTCAATACATGTAATGGTTGCTAGGGATGGGTGAAAGTGCTATGCAATAGGAATCTTGTCTGCTTGCCTGCCTGCCTGCCTGCCTGCCTGCCTCTGCCTCTCTTTCTCATATGAGAAATGTGCAAGCATAGGGTGGAGGTTGGAGAATGTACCTATTGTGGGGTGGGGTTTTGGGTTACATGAGATCCTTACAATGTTAAACTCGGCAGTTGGAAAATGACATCGCGCCAACTGTTCTCCACCTGGCAGGGGTGTATCATATGAATAGCCTGTTTATGCAGCAGAGCTGCTACCTCCTGAGACACCACATCGCATTCTGTGGAGAATGTGCCCTGGGCCTGTGGCCGCTGCTCACCTTGTGGCTTTGCCTGAGGCTCTTGCCCCTGTTTCGGATGGTGGTCTGGCCGTAGACACAGCTGGCTGTGCTGGTCCCTGAGGCTGCTGGCACAGGGATTACACAAATAGCAAGCAATGTACAGTAAAAATGTGCTGCTAAAGACAGTAACTGGACTGTCAACAAGGCCTGCGTGGTACCACACTGAGATGTAAAAACTGGTCAGTAGCAGACCTGAAACTGAGGAAACTGCTGCTCAAAGCTTCGCTATTGCCGGGTGCTTGGCTCTCCCTTGGCACAGAGCCATGGGGTGAGGACACAGCCACCTCTCTAGGAGAGGGTGATGGGCAAGAACGCTGTACAGGTGAGGGTCGCAAAGCGCTCTGCAGAGCTGAAGGAGGAACGTTTCTCCAACGTACGTTTGGAGAATGCACACGAAACTCACAGAAAATGCAGTTAACCAGTGCCTCCTTTGTATTCTGCTGCCTCAGGCAGGAAGAGCATCTGCTTGTTCACAGGCAGACTGCCCTTGCATGTGTCACAGGGATAGAACCCAGTCATTATGCAAATAGCAAGCACTGTACATTAAGAATGTACAGTTGCTGCCTCAGCTTGCTAAAAACAGCAACTGGAATCAGCACTGGATGGTATGGGGCTGGTTTGGTACCAGTTTGCTGCCTGTAGCACCAGGTCGGTACAGTAATGTACAGTGCTGTTGCTGCCCTCAGAGGGCTTCTGCTCAAGCAGCAACGCCACTGTACAGTAATGCAAGAGGACGGACACTCTTTAGACCAGGGCACTTGCATATGGCACGTACAGGTGTGGTAACCTTGCCTGGGTACAACCTTGCGCTTGGGATAGATATATAGATAAGAAGCAAATATATATATATATATATATATATATATATATATATATATATATATATTATATATATATATATATATTATAGGTTGGCGTATAGACTTATTATATATGGCTAATATCCCAGCGGGTCAGAAGCTGGCTAACCAGCGCAGCCCTGAGACTGGAGGAAGGCTGCTGTCAGAGCCCTGACAGCCTTCGCAATGGCATTGCAAGCAGAAAACCAGAGCAGCAACGAAACACTGCAGGAAAGACTGCGAACAGTCAGACCCGAAGCACAGCTGAGCCCAGCAACTGTTGGTGAATCAGACAAGGTAACCTTTTTTGTCGTATAGACTACCGGCACACTATTAATCACTTTGCCACAGTCACCGATTCATTTACACAGATCCATTTGTCTAGTTATAAGTTATATTGTCAATTTAAATAAACTAATAGTATTTGATCAAAAGAAAAATCCATTATTATACACTTTTCACACAGAAATGGTCTATATCGTTGGAGCAGCATATGAATTCTAGGTAGGTATAAATGCAATGAGAATTTACACAGTACCGTATGTAAGGTACAGTAGCTTGTATGAAGAGAAGGATGAACTGTTGCAAGGAGTGGCTACTTTGCACACACTGGGGAATTAGAAAAAGAGAGGGGTATAGGATAATAATGTGCTGAATACAGTAAAAGAATTTGAAGTCTAAAATACCTCAAAATTCATGCCTCAGTTTTACTGCAGACTGAATCAAGCCCTGTTTGTTCCCATCCTACTCACTACTGCCTTTACGCAAATGCTCTTCTTTTTCCAAAAACTGTAATCCATGTACACAGTTGAAGTTATCGAAATCGTAATTGGATTAAAAGTGTAATTTTCAGAAAAACAATTTTCTGATTCAGTTTTCCAAATACATTAGTTTTCTGAAAATGTGATCTAATGTAAACATACTGAATGACAGCATACGAAAATAAATCAGTAATAATATTGTAGCGTGCACGGGGGAAGGCAGCAGCAGGGCTGGTAGGTGACGTAAACCTAATACACGCTCTTAGCAAAGGAGCCGGCTCTTTTGTACAGCGGTATCGACGCTATGCTTCAGTGCGAGAGGTCCTGGGTTCAACAACATTACTGGGGAGTGGGTTCCAGATCTTCACAAATCTCTGTGTAAAAAAGTGCCTCCTATTTTATGTTCTGAAAGCACCTTTATTTATCTAAGCTCCATTTGTGACCCCTGGTCCTTGTTTCATTTTTCAGGTCAAAAAAGTCCCTTGGGTCGACATTGTCAATACCTTTTAGAAATTTGAACGCTTGAATCAGATCGCCACGTAGTCTTCTTTTTTCAAGACTGGATATATTCAGTTCTTTAGGTCTGTCTACATATGACATGCTTTTTAAACCCAGAATAATTCTGGTTGCTCTTCTTTGCACTCTTTCTGGAGCAGCAATATGCTTTTTGTAACGAAGCAGGTTGTTGAAGCAGAGACTATTGAATCCTTCAAGAACAGACTGGATGCTTTCTTCTTCTTCTTCTTCTTCTTCTTCTTCTTCTTAATGTATTTCTTACAGGCACCCTTATCCAGGACGACTTACAGTTGTTACAAAATATCACAGCACAAAATGTCACATTATAGAATATCTCATTACAGACAAGGGCAGTTATAAAGTACAGTACAATCAGTAGAAAATAAGATTAATTTCAAATAAGAGCAAAATAAGGAATACAGTAAATAAAAGCGAGTTCGACTAAGAGCAGTTAAACTTACAGTAAAAATATTTGCTTATGTGAGTAAAGTCCATTAAGAGCACATAGTAAGTATGATAGATTGATAAGAACGATTTCAAATAAGAGCAATTACAAAAAACGTGAATACAGATACCTATCAGAGTAAGTACAAGATTCAGAAAATAGTTATAAGTAAGAGCAGTAGTAGAATATGGCAAGGTATGGAGCAGTTCACTGCAAGTACAAGCTGATGCAAGAACTGGTACAATTGGGTGCCATATAGTCCAGTATAGTCAAGAGTTGTGAGGTTTACAGATGTTGTCTTAACAGGTGTGTCTTGAGGAGGTGCTGGAAGGTGGTCGGGGACTAAGCAGTCCTGATCCGTGGGTAGGTTGTTTCACCTCTGAGGGGCAAGGGTGAAGAAGAAGTGGGCTCTGGAAGTGGGGGGAGGGGGTGGGGGTACAGCTAATCTGCTGGAGTTGGAGAAGCGGAGAGGGCGAGAGGGGGTGTAGTGAGAAATGATCGTATGGAGATAGAAGGGAGCAGAAAGGTCAAGACAGCGATAGGCGAGTACAAGATCCAATTTTGAATTGGATGCAAGCAGTGATAGGGAGCCAGCGGAGCCAGCAGAGACAGCAGAGCCAGCGGAGCCAGCGGAGCCAGCGGAGCCAGCGGAGACAGCGGAGACAGCAGAGCAGCGGTGTAGCATGGGTGAACCCAGGAAGGGAAAAGACAAGACGGGCAGAAGAGTTTTGGATGATCTTGAGCAGACAGATAGCAGAGGCAGGAGGGAGTTGCAGTATTCAAGCCAGTACCAGAACCTGAACTAGGAGCTGTGTGGAGTAATCCATGAGGAAGGGGCAAATTCTGCATATGTTGCTGAGGAAGAAGCAACAGGAGCGTGCCAGAGTAGAAATGTGCTGTGAGTATGAGAGGGAGGCGTCTAGGGTGACACAGAGGTTTTTGGTGGATGAGGAAGGAGAGAGGGTGGTGGATTCAAGAGGAATAGTGTTAGAGAGATCAGCGGCAAGGGAGGAAAGGGGGGGGGGCTGATTTAGAGAGGTTGAGTGCATCCAAGAAGCAAGTAGAGATACAGGAGGAAATGTTGGAGTCAGAGGGTGGAAAGGAGAGAAGATCTGGGCATCACCAGCATAGAAATGATGCAAGAAGTCATGGGAGGGGATGAGGGGATCCAAGGAAAGGGTGTAGAGAGAAAACAGGAGGGGTCACAGGTCTGAGCCTTGGGGGACACCTGCCGAAAGAGAACAATAGGCAGAGGGTGAGCCACGCATGGCACCCAGTACATGTGATCAGAGAGATAGGAGGAGAACCAGGCAAGAGCAGTGCTCCAGAATCCCAGGTCAGCGAGGGAGGACAGGAGAATACAGTGGTCTACTGTGTCAAAGGCAGCACATAGGTCGAAGTGAATTAGGATAGGAAGAGAGGGAAGCAGCACGGGCAGAGAGTAAAGAGTTAGTGACGGAGAGAAGAGCAGTTTCAATGGAGTGTGCTGGGCAAAAATCAGATTGGAGGGGGTAGAGCGAAGAATGTGTTGACGGGAAAGCAGAATGCTGGAGATGTATCAGTTGCTCAAGGGTTTTAGAGAGAAAAAGGAGACAGGATGGTAGTTGTGGAGAGATGAGGATTCAAAGGAGGGTTTGTTAAGATAGGGTGATATAGGCCTATTTGAAGGCAGAGGGGAAACAGCCAGAGAGCAGAGAGGTGTTGAGAAGAGAGGAAATGAAAGAGAGTAGAGCAGGGACAGCAGCCTGGAAGAGGTGAGTGGGGAGGGGGTCCAGAGCACACGTGGTGGGTTTATGGCTCTGGAGCAGGAAGCACAGATCAGAGAGGGACGAGAAGGAGGAGAAGGAAAGTAGATTAGTAGGGGTCTAGAGGGTGATGGGCATGATAAAAAACACATACAAATATATATAATCAGCAAATAAAACACACATAGAAATATATATATATATATATATATATATATATATATATATATATATATATATATATCATAAAATACGCGCATACTAAATAAATAAATAAATAAAATAAAATAAAATAAGAATGCAGAAGCGAGAGAATATCACTTTAAAAACTTTTCATAAGCCAAGCTATACAAGTGTGTTTTTAAACAAGATTTAAAAGCATTGGCAGAAGGAGCTTCTTTTATAGTACTAGGCAAGTCGTTCCATAATTTCGGTACAATGTAGCTGAAGCATCTACCACCTGAGTTTTGTTTCTGAATATTTGGTATGGAAAGTAGCCTGGCATCCTGTGATCGAAGTGGACGATTAGGAACGTATGGTTTTAAAAGATCCTTTAAATAGAGTTGAGCTAAGCCATTTAGAGCCTTACAGGTTAATAATAGCACCTTAAAATCTATCCTAAATCGAACATGGGGCCAATGCAAGGACGCCAGCACTGGGGTGATATGATCTTGTTTCTTACTCCCAGTTAAAACTCTTGCAGCAGCATTCTGTACAAGTTGTAGCTGAGATATAACATTATTACTAATACCGGCAAAAAGGCTATTACAATAATCAATCCTTGAAGATATAAAAGCATGCATCAATCTCTCTGCATTCTACTTGGAAAGCATACCTCTCAGTCTAGCTATGTTTCTTAAATGAAAAAAGGAAATTTCTGTAACATTTTGAATGTGATTCAAAGGAGAGGTCTGGATCAAAAATGACACCTAAGTTTTTTTATCTCTGCTCTAGAATCTGTACAGAGACCATCAAGTAGAAAATCAGATGAATCTATGTTCTTGTATTGCTTCTGAGGTCTCATTATCATCAATTCTGTTTTGTCTGAGTTTAGCATTTAAAAGTTTTTAAACATCCAATGTTTAATGCCAGCAAGGCAGGTATTCAAAATATTAATAGCAGATACATCCTCCTGTTTGAGAGACAGGTAAAGCTGAGTGTCATCAGCATAGCAATGAAAATGAATTCTGTGTCTACCAATGATATTTCCCAAAGGTAACATATATAGAGAGAACAGGATTGAATTGAACCCAGAGGAACCCCACACGAAACCTTTGACATAAAAGAGGTCTCCTCCTCGACTTTAGCAAACTGAAACCTATTAGAGTGATAGGATCTGAACCAGGACAAGACAGTACCTGACAATCCCACTAAATGTTCAAGGAGATTAAGACAGAGTGATCAATGATGTCGAAAGCAGCACTTAGATCCAGTAGAACAAGTACTGAAGGCGAGCCCATGTCAACAACATATCATTTACCACTCGAATCAGTGCCGTCTCGGTGATGTGATTAGGCCTGAAACCTGACTGTTAGTAGTAGACTGAATAATACAGTGGAAGTAAGAGCCTTTGGCAGAAGTGAGTGTAGAAGAGAAGAAAGAGAGGAGCAAGCAATAGAAATCCAAGGCAGCAGGGAGGTTGGTTTTGTTCAACTTCTTTTCAGCAGAGTGCAGTTCGGTACTCTGTGGCTAGTGCGGTGGATACCTCAAGATGAAATCTCTCCTACTGATAGTTTCCCTGGTGTATTCCTTATACAAAACAAATGAATTGGTGGCTTCCAGGTTCAGTAGAGATAACAACAAGCTTGTATATTTAAAAAAAAATAAAATTCAAAATAAAAACATGTATTGTAAAAGGCAGTCAAAACGACTGCTCTGGCTGTTCTAGGCGGGCCGGTGTGACAAGGTAGCTGAGCAGTGATGACGTCCCCAACCCAGAAAGCTGACAGAGATGCACACAGGCAGGTATTTGGGTGAAAAAGCACGTGTGTGCCATTTTATTGCACAAAAATAAATTAAATACTTAAAAAAACTCTGCTCATAGAGCAAAACAAGAGTTGAACAAAAAAATAAATAAAAAATCGCAAACACCAGCACGAGTAGCAATCGCTTACTTTTTACTTTCGGTTTTGTTTTTGCTTTTCTCTGCTTGCTCTCGTTCTCTCTCCCAAACAACAAAAGCTGCTGGCTTTTATACTGAAGACTATCAAACAATAATTACAAACACTCAAACAATAATTCAATAAACAGCACCAGCCACATTTTCACGACCTGACCGGCAGAGACAAGTTACTAACCGCTCCTCTGACAGAGCACATCTAAAGCAAACAATAAAAAATCATACTCATTTTAAATGAAGATAAAATAATACGCTTCTTTAAATAAACATAAAACACTACAGTATTTACAATGCTTTTGGTAAATCATAATACAGTCCCTTTTTAAATAATACATACAAGACATTTAAATCATCGTGGCTTTGCCCTACCCATTTACACCAAGAGTTTTTCTGCCCTCCCACAACAGGATCATAACTTCTGTATTTTCATTATCCTGCCTTTCAAATGCTGTCAGGGTATTCAATACATGAATTTAGAAAAGTCATAAACGGATAACCACATTCAGATATGCAGAGTAATTTAAATTTAAAAACCTCAAATCGTCAAAATGACTGCCATGGCAATTCTAGTGTTAATTAATAAAAAGAAAAGAAATGTGTGCAGACCTGGTCTGGAGTTGGAGCCTTCACGTTCGATACTTGGAAGGGATTTTGCAGCCGGTCCATGTCGGCCTGTCTTTGTTGGGATGACCACAGTTTAGACTACTGGCCCTTTGGTGAGGAGGCCCTTGAGGACGACCATGGTTTAGACTACCTGCCTTTTGGTAATGAGGCCCTTCGGTGAGCTGCCGTTGAGTGCTGGTGCACTAGGTTAGGGTTAGGGTTAGGGCAGAGGGTGTGTGAGCTGGTGTTGAGTGCTGGCGGACTAGGTTAGGGTTAGGGTGATCTGACGTTGAGTGCTGGCACACTAGGTTAGAGTTAGGGTTAGGGTGAGCTGGCACACTAAGTTAGGGTTAGGGTGATCTGGCGTTGAGTGCTGGCGCACTAGGTTAGGGTGAGCTGGCGTTGAGTGGTGGCGTACTAGGGTTGGGTTAGAGTGAGCTGGCGTTGAGTGCTGGTGCACTAGGTTAGGGTTAGGGTTTGAGCTTGCAGTATGATCAAGATAAAAATAATCTGTTGACTATAAAATGACTATATAAAACTGAGAAAGGAATTTAAAATACATCTTTAAAAAGAGGATATAAAAGAACTAATTTTTTGAGAGAGAATCACAATGGTGACAATCAAGTATAAATGATATCACAAATGTAACAATATGAAATATGTAGGAGAGACAGGTACAACATTATATAAAAAAATATAGAAAATCACCTCTCAAACATTAGAAACAAAAAGGTAAATTAACCAATATCAACACGTTACAAAAAATGAACATAAGTTTTAGAAGAAATAAAATTAGACAATGTACAATACAGAAGAAAGAAAAAATGATACAGACAAAATCATGATGCCTGAAGGTTTCGATAGAAAGGATTAGTATATCGTTACATTGTTAATTATTTATTAATTTACATCACAAACACTAACAGATTTAAATAGAAATAAGTGAGTGCAGTTACCATGGCATCCAAAGCCTATAAATACTTCCACTATTTGTTTTCAAACACACTTTCTCTTGACAAAGGTATGTTGAATATATAATGAAATGATGGGAAGTAGGTTCTTTTGGAGAAAAACTTTCGAGCATCAAAAGAAACTTATCACTATTATAACACATTTATTTTTGAAAAAAAATAAGATATATAAATGATGGACATTGACGCGATGTTTTTGGTTTGTTTTTAATCACTCGATCATTCATCCTTGAGCATGACACGCTTGAGTGACTATGACTGAAGCATATGCACTTAATCACCTGTTGAAAAACAGAAAATAACCAATTTCCCATGTCTGTCAAAAGAGCAGCACCTTCGTGCAATTGGCATGTTGGAGGCTGGACTAGGGCAACATATTGTGGCTTGCGGTCTTGGGTGCTCACAGCCAGCAATTTCAAACCTGCTGAGATCGTATAACCAACGAACTGGAAGAACAAGAGTCACAACACCTGCCCAAGATAGACAGATCATTTTGCAGCATCTTCGTGATGTCAATTGTTACATCAGCAAAATAAAAAGCCACTGCACCTGCTCTAAAACAGATTTTGTCATTTTTTGATCACATCTGTTTTTATGTTGGGAAATATTTTTAAGAGAAATAAAAATCTGAAATATCTTGCTTGCATAAGTATTCAACCCCTGTGCTGTGGAAGCTCCCAGTTTGCACAGATGAAAGAAATTACCCAAACGAGGACACAATTACCTTACCATTGGCCTCCACCTGTGAACCATTAAAGTTGCTGTCACATTTTCTGGATAAAAACCCCACCGTTGAAGGATCATTGGTAAGGCTGTGAATCTGAAGGAAAATGAAGACCAAAAAGCATTCTACAGAAGTTAGAGATAAAGTAATACAAATGCATAGATTAGGGAAAGGGTACAAATTAATATCCAAGTGTTTGGATATCCCAGTGAGCACAGTTGGATCAATAATCAGGAAGTGGAAGCTGCATCACACCACCCAGGCACTGCCAAGAAAAGGCTGTCCCTCAAAACTCAGCGCTTAAACAAGAAGGAGACTTGTGAGAGAAGCCACAGAGAGGCCAACAATCACTTTGAAGGAGCTACAGAGTTCAGTGGCTGGGAGTGGAGTAATGGTGCACCAGTCAACCATATCAAGAGCTCTGCATAACACTGGCCTCTGTGGGAGGGTGGCAAGAAAGAAGCCATTACTCAAAAAGTACCATCTGAAAGCACATCTGGAGTTTTCCAGAAAGCATGAGAGTGACCCAGCTGCGATGTGGGAAAAGGTTTTGTGGTCAGATAAGACCAAGATACAGCTTTTTAGCCAAAACTCAAAGCGCTATGTGTGGCGCAAACCTAACACTGCCCATGCCTCAAGACACACCATCCCTACAGTGAAGTATGGTGGTGGCAGCATCATGCTGTGGGGATGCTTCTCATCAGCAGGGACTGGGCATCTTGTTACAATTGAAGGAAGAATGGATGGAGCAAAATACAGGAAAATACTGCAAGAGAATCTGCTTCAGTCCGCTGAAAAACTGAAGCTTGGGAGGAAATTCACCTTTCAGCAGGACAATGATCCCAAGCACAAGGCCAAAGCAACATTGGAGTGGCTCAAGAACAAAAAGGTAAATGTCCTACAGTGGCCCAGTCAAAGTCCTGATCTCAATCCCATTGAGAAACTGTGGCACTATTTGAATATTGCAGTCCACAAGCGTCTTCCAACAAACCTGAACAACCTGGAGCAAATCTGCCAAGAAGAATGGGCCAAAATCACTCCGACACTGTGTGCAAAGCTGGTACATACTTACCCCAAAAGACTTAAAGCTGTTATTGCAGCGAAAGGTGGCTCTACCAAATATTAATGTGTGGGGGTTGAATACTTATGCAAGCAAGATATTTCAGTTTTTTATTTTTCTTAAAAATATTTCCCAACATAAAACCAATGTCACCTTACAATAATTGATTTTGAGTTTAAGTGTTTTAAAATAAAATATCGAACAGAACGAAATTTCAATGTACCATTTGTAATTCAGTAATATGAGAGAATTGGTCAGGGGTCTGAATACTTTTGCAAGCCACTGTGTGTGTGTGTGTGTGTGTGTGTATATATATATATATATATATATATATATATATATATATATATATATATATATATAAATTTGAAAAAGGAAAACTGCGGTGTACCAAAAGGAGCAAAATCAAAAGGAAAAAGGTAATGTAGGTGCACATAAATGTTAATAATTGATTACAAAAAGTTCCGGAGGAGAATGGCATGATGACTTCAGAACAGAGGCCTGTCCAAGTCATCTTAAGAACATAAGAACATAAGAACATAAGAAAGTTTACAAACGAGAGGAGGCCATTCGGCCCATCTTGCTCGTTTGGTTGTTAGTAGCTTATTGATCCCAAAATCTCATCAAGCAGCTTCTTGAAGGATCCCAGGGTGTCAGCTTCAACAACATTACTGGGGAGTTGATTCCAGACCCTCACAATTCTCTGTGTAAAAAAGTGTCTCCTATTTTCTGTTCTGAATGCCCCTTTTTCTAAACTCCATTTGTGACCCCTGGTCCTTGTTTCTTTTTTCAGGCTGAAAAAGTCCCTTGCGTCCACACTGTCAATACCTTTTAGAATTTTGAATGCTTGAATTAGGTCGCCACGTAGTCTTCTTTGTTCAAGACTGAACAGATTCAATTCTTTTAGCCTGTCTGCATATGACATGCCTTTTAAGCCCGGAATAATTCTGGTCGCTCTTCTTTGCACTCTTTCTAGAGCAGCAATATCTTTTTTATAGCGAGGTGACCAGAACTGCACACAATATTCAAGATGAGGTCTTACAAGTGCATTGTACAGTTTTTAACATTACTTCCCTTGATTTAAATTC
The DNA here is from genome assembly GCF_017654505.1 of Polyodon spathula. Classification (NCBI taxonomy): domain Eukaryota; kingdom Metazoa; phylum Chordata; class Actinopteri; order Acipenseriformes; family Polyodontidae; genus Polyodon; species Polyodon spathula. The sequence goes on from NC_054585.1 coordinate 610,409, forward strand.
AACACTTTTCACAATGTATCCGAGTATCTTGTTAGCCTTTTTTATAGCTTCCCCACATTGCCTAGATGAAGACATTTCTGAGTCAACAAAAACTCCTAGGTCTTTTTCATAGATTCCTTCTCCAATTTCAATATCTCCCATATGATATTTATAATGTACATTTTTATTTCCTGCGTGCAGTACCTTACACTTTTCTCTATTAAATGTCATTTGCCATGTATCTGCCCAGTTCTGAATCTTGTCTAGATCATTTTGAATGACCTTTGCTGCTGCAACAGTGTTTGCCACTCCTCCTACTTTTGTGTCGTCTGCAAATTTAACAAGTTTGCTTACTATACCAGAATCTAAATCATTAATGTAGATTAGGAATAGCAGAGGACCTAATACTGATCCCTGTGGTACACCGCTGGTTACCACACTCCATT